>NC_070597.1:15695377-16024543 GCF_027409825.1 Scomber japonicus
AGAGGTAGTGTTTTTAAGGTTAAGTCAAGTCTTTATAGAGTGGCTGCAAGTCAATAGAATGTCCTCCCAAGTGACAAAAACAAGTCTGAGTGTGTGTGGTGATGCGGGGGGATGCAGGAGGGAGTGAGGCGAAACAGTCACATGCACAACAGACTGTCAAGGAATAACTCCCCCCCCCCCCACCCCCAGCTTCCTCTTCACTCCCTCCCTCCACTCTCCTCCTCCTCCTCCAGCATGCCGCTCTCCTGTCTCCCCTCTGCTCCTCATTTTCATCTCAACTTGAACTATCCGTGCATTTAATTTTTAATGATAAACGTGGAGCTCGCTCAGTCCTTTCTTTCTCTCTCCCTCTTTCTCTCTCTCTCTCTCTCTGTCTCTCTCTACTCTCTGCTCCTCTCTTCGCCACCTGTTAGTCTCCCTCTCCTCTCCGCACTGGAATCCCCTCTTTTTTTATGAGGAGTTTCACACTTGCGCTAGCACTGAGGTAAGTACACATATTTAATATTTTATTCATAAATACAGACAGGTTGAATCTGCTGCAGGCTGGAAATGTTCATTTTAGTTTAAATGCGCTTTTTTTCCCTTTTCTCATCTGCCATTCTCTATCTATATCTTCACTTTACTTGTCTGTCTGTTATGTTATTGTATGTGTGCTTTTTCTTTATTGAGAAACAAAGATGCATTCATTGTGCATTATTCTAACACTGCAGACAGGTGCAACATGTGGCAGGCTGTGCTTGTATTTTTTCGCCTGCTCTTTCACTTTTCTATCACACCTTCCAGCACGCACAGACACATAAGGGCACACTCTCTCTCTCACACACACACACACACACACACACACATTGAAGTTTACTCATCCCTGACTGTCTGAAAATAACTTGACAAGAGCTCACTGTCACTGTGGTTAGATATAAATGATGTGGTGACTATCAAGCTCTAATGAGTAGCTACAGTGTGCAGCGCTGTACTATACCATCTGCCTGTCAGCCAGCAGCTTGTTATTTAAAGGTGAACAGAGCCCGCCGCAGGGGCCCATTGTATGTAGGACACAAGAGAAGAAGAAGAAAAACCAGCTGAGGGAAGAGACGGAGAGATCCTCACATACCTACAGGTGGAATAATGGTGTTTGATGCAGAGGGATAACGATAAAGAAGAGGGTACATGGGGAGAGGTAGATTTTAAAGGTGGAGATTTGAAGGTAAGGGAGAGGGGTGGAGGAAGAGAGCGTCCATGCCTGTGATATGAGTCTAATTTAAAGTGAAGGAGCTAAAAGAGGAGGAGGGAGGTCGCATGTTGCAGTTCTCAAAGATATTCCTGGCTTCCATACCCTCCTCTCGTAGCTGGAAACCTATATAACCTTACGAATATATATCTGACAGTGCCATAAATGACATATACCACTGTATGTGGTTGCATAACCAACCATCCACAGGGTTTCTATTATATGTAGCAAGATGGACCATGATCTTATAGGCGTACGGGAATTATGTAAAGTAGTCCCTACATGTGTTCTTACGCTAAGAGTCATGTATGGAAACGAGCTTTAGCGCATTAAAACCTGTGAAGTGTGAGATACAATCTGCACCTCATTATTTGGAGCATGCATTGTCACACTCCTCAGCAGCAAGACGATGATGGAAAGAGAAGATGAGAGAGAGTTTCCAGCTGGCATCATGAGAGAGATCAATCATGAGCTCCCTGTGAGCTTCTGCTTCCCCACAAGCTGTAAGCCACCAGGCCTCATGGCTGTATGCGCGCTTGCTGCTGCTGCTGCTGCTGCCGCTGCTGCTAGTGCTCGGGCTGCTCCAGCTCACAACCACATCTGCCAGGACTGGGAGGCGACTGACTGCACACATTATATCAACAGACACCCGCTCACAAGCCGCTCTGTGTGTGAGTGTGTGTGTGTGTGTGTGTGTGTGTGTGTGTGTGTGTATGTGTGTATGTGTATGTGTGTGTGTGTGGTGCATGTGTGTTCACAGAGAGATGAATTAATGAAGTGATGGAAGTATGTTTGTGTGAACATACTGATATATTTGTAGGAGTGTGTGTGACTTGCTACAAGCGCTTATATATTACTCATAAAGACAATTATCATTATGTATTCATCCAAGTTAATTAGTCTTTCATTTAATTCCGTCCATAGTCATCATCATCACTGGAAGTTTCATTTACTTGTTTGACCTTCTCCTTAATCTCTTGCATAGTTTATCTTCTCTCTACACTTGTCCAGCTTATTTTTTGAAAAACGGTGGTTTTAACGAGAAACTCAGCATTTTGTCTTCAAGCACAGGAGGCCGAGCTTTATCTCAGACTTTGCTCTGCGACTTAATTGAGCTGTGATGAACTTTGGCCCGTTACTCTGGCTGTCAGAAGTCATCAATTGTGTTATTATGGTTTATAGAGATACCAAAATGGCTGCTGCTGCTTGGCAAGATGTGCATCATTTTACATTCCACAGCCAGTGGAGTGTCACAATCCTGTCAGCAAAACGAGTTGAGGAAGTTTGCCGGCTGGCATACTGCAGCGTGTTTCATGGGTTTGTTTCATCTCCAGCCAAGGAAAAGCTGGATGAACTGTGGTGCGCATCACCCAATGTTCTGCTCACAGCAGAGAGACTGGACCATACATGACAAATGACCCTCGCTCCCTGCAATTCTGCTGAAGGTCAACATTCAGAGGCAACGATTTCAGAGCCAGTTTCTGCCAGAGAGTCATTGCTCATATTGACCACGCTCCTGGTGACTGAAGGGTTTTAAATGAATCTGTTTAATGGTCCCGACCCCACAAGCAGTCTTGCAAGCAAGCAGTGGAAAATCTGGAATAACTGTTGTTTTGAACGATCCATATGCATTTCAGCAACAAGAATGTGGTCTGACGTTTTAGTAAATCTCACCAGTTTCACAGTAGCAAATACAGCATGAACGACTGACAGAGCATGAAGAAAATGAGAGACTTTCTTCTTCTGACAATCATCTGAAATTTACACTGTAGTGTTGATTTATCTCCGTCAGTTGTCTCTGCAGGTCATGTTACTGTTATAATGGCATGGTCATAACATTCATAACAATGTAAGGTAACATAAGTTGCTTTAAATGTGGTTATTCAAAGTGGAGACTCATATGGTTAGTTTTGTGTGTGTGTGTGTGTGTGTGTGTGTGTGTGTGTGTGTGTGTGTGCAAAAATTAGGTGTTTATATGCAAATACCTGCATCATCATGCTGGTAAATTAAGCATTAGCTTGTGCTTTATTGTATCTTGCTGTACTCACTTTACCCTCTTTTTACCTCACGGTTTTAATCCCTTATTTTCACAAAAGCCCTTTTAGATATGGGTGTTACAAATTCACATCCACTGCAAACACTATTAGACTTTCATCAGATAGCTATTCTCAGCCTGTCTATGTACACTGTATCTGTCCTTATCAAATAAACCATAAATAATAAGAGCCCATAGGAACTGCAGCACTGTTGCTACTCGAGTAAAGTAAAAGATTAGTTAATGCTGAGCATAATTTTACCCCACAGATCATCTTTTTAATCTGATATTTGTGGTGGATTCACTGGTGTTAAGTCACATAACCTCCTCAGTAATGTGGACGTTTGTTCCAAATTTTGAGAAATATGTAGTAACCTGTGCATACTGATGTGGACCACGACTTTTGGCCTGTATTTTCTGTAGTCAGGAATAGTAACTGGAAGCTAGGAGATGAAACCACAAATGTAACCAATGCAACGCATAAGAGAAAAGAGTATGAACTTAAACCTGCAACCACATTAAACGTCCCTTTCTGAGATGAGGCTCCTTTCATTTCGACATCTCTAAACCTCACTTAAACTTCACACTTTTTTAGACGATTAATGCAGAGAGAACAGTAGGAAGTCCAGCAGGGTGATTTGTTCAGTATTGAGGACACAACACCCCCTCAAGGCCAGCTGTCTTCAGAAAACAAAAGCTGTGAATATATATATTTTTGTGTATAAATATATTTGTAATCCAACTCCCTCTGTTTTATTTTGGGAAAAGAGCAGACACATCAGCCTTGTGGTCATCTCCACTCCCTGCTACCACTACTTTATATAATCATCGGGACTCTTCTCTCTGTGCAAATGTACTGGAGAGCGTTCCACCCTGTAAAGACTTCATCCCATAATTACCTGTCGGTCTATGGAGGATTGTTAAGTACTTTAGATAACATGCGTGCCTGGGCAGCTCACACACTCTACAGTTTTATCAAGAATGATTGGGATTAGCTTGAGACCCCTATTGTCCATTATCCTTTATCCTCCCTGATAAGCTTGCGTTTATTCAGATGTACTCAATTGAAATGCAAATTTGTGCACATCCTCTTTGCTGTATTTTGTCTTCTTATGAGTAATGACTTTCTTTTAAAAATAGTTCTAATTATATTGAAGGAGTTTTCAGTGCGAGAGTTTGGGATAAAAGCTTCCTATCACAAGTCCTTCTTCTCATCTATGTGGCAAATGAGAAACTGTTATTATGTGTAATGTCATGGCCAGACACAGGAAAAGATCGTATTTATCACAAACACCTTAAGTTCACCTTGTTTTGTTTGGTAATGGAGAGCAGAAATTGAGAACAACAGCCCATATCTGTGGATCAATGTCTTCACTCTTGCTTTAGCTGAATGCACTCAGGAAATTCTGTTGCTGTTGCTGAGAAGTGATAAATTTTAACGTTCTAACTCGTCCTCTCTTCCTCCCTCCCTGTCTGTGTCTTTGCCTCTAGCCCCATGACTGTGCGAAAAGGAAAACGTCTAGGCATCTCCATTCAGGAGCACATGGCCATCGACGTCTGTCCGGGCCCCATCCGCCCCATCCGTCAAATCTCTGCCTACTTCCCTCGCCTCTCGCCCACTTCCTCCTTCTCAGAGCCACTCTCGCCCAGTCATCCGGGGGCTCCCACTGCACTCAGCCCTAGCAGCACAGGCCAAGGTGGAGGGCCCATTGGGGGAGGAGGAGGAGGAGGGAGCAGCAGTCTATTGACACCATTGTTACCAGGAGCATCAGGTGGAGGGGGCTCACTGTCAGCTATGAGCAGCATGGATACCTCCATTGAGATCGACAGCTGTGACAGTGATGACAACAGTGAGTCACCTGACAGTGACGGCCTGCTTACGCTTCTTGAGCTAAAGACTGTAAACAATATGAATTAACTCAACAGTGGATAAAATACTTTAAAACAAATTAACATTAATTATTTAACACACCCAGCTAACTTTACTTTAGCTACTGTATCATCATGATACTACACATCACATACAGTTTACAATAAAATGTCACATTTAGCATTTGAAAATGTTTGTAGTTTTTTTGTTTTGTTTTATCAGTCTTGTCTCTGAGTGTTATGTAAAGCTAACAAAAGCAGCTTCTCGTTTCTAGCAAACAGCCATGGACCGTGCTGACTTTTTAAACAAGCTCTAATCATGCTGAAGGGATTAAACTCTAACAAATTCATATTCAAATGAGAACTATGTAGGGTCTTAAATATGCATTTTGTGACTACATACATGACAAAGTTCTAAAGAATGTAGGCTAAAGCTAACGCTACCTGAACCAGGCTAAAAGTCTCACTGGATGATGATGATCCACATAGAAGTGCGACACAATAGCTAGATGCTTTATGGTTTGTATTTTTAAATATCACTTTTACAGGAGAGAAAAGATTTGAGTATGATAACCAATGAGTGCAACAAATGTAACACTATCTCAGCTGCAGGTGTGAAACTTTCCCAAATCAAATAAAGAGGATAGATCAGAGCCGTTACTTTAATCTCTCGTAGTGGCAGGTCCAGTCCTTAGTAACATGTTAGCTCATTATATATCCTTTCCTTTCCCTACTATTGTAGTTAGTAAGCTTGTTAGCCAGATGTCAGCTATTGCTCTTATTAAAGTCCAATACACACTGTTTCCAGTGTTTGACAGGCCTTCTGTGCCAAGATGATTAGAGACAGAGTTCAGGTCAGGGACTTCCCTGTAAGCATAATGACTAGTGATCACTACTGTGCCAACAACATGAATCTGTTGTATATGCTGCTGCATGAACAGATAACACCACCAACCTCAGTGTATCCTCTCCATACCAGCAATCAGCTTTGACCTTCCACATCAGAGCTGTCAAGCTGGGGTCTGGGGTCTGGGGTCCTTGACAGCTTTGCAGAGGGTCATCTTTACCACAGAGAATGATTGATTTAATGATATTTATCCAGAAATATTCCAGTTAGAGAATATAGAAGACATTTGCCAAACAAATAACTAAAATCATTGTTAAACTAACAAAATATGGTTTTGTGAATGTCTTGTTGAGTGTTCACACTGATGCAAGGCTAGCAAGATTTTTACTGTTAGTAATATTCTTACACAGTATGTACTTTTCCTGCCGTCATTCTCCAGCTCTGTTCCAGGTAATTAAGTCATCAGAAAAAAAGCAATTAGCAAAGTAACTGACACACATTTTTTTGTGTATAACTGCTTCCAGCCTCCTTGGGGACGTTAGCGTTTGACCTAATGTACGAGAGAGCCACCAGCTCCCTACACTGCACAGTCCTGAGAGCAAAGGTAAACACAAGCAGAAACCTATATGTCAGTCCTATGTTTGTGTTTAAACCAGTGATACAAAACAGATGTTCAAAAACAACACCTGTTTTTTTAATTTTTTTAATTTTCAGTCATGCTAAAGCTGGACTCTATAAGAGTGGTAATGTCAGTAGATTGGTCCACAACTTAATATATCTCAACCACAATTGGATCGATTGTCACGAAATCTGGTTCCCCAGAGGATGACACCTACAAAGTTTGGTTTTTGCACTAACTTGACTTAATATGACTCCAGTATTTTATTTTATGACTAAATACATGCAAAACTAATGACATTCACAACAGCATCAGGTATACATTCTATTTAGTGCTAATTAGCTAACGTTAGTATGTTAACATGAGACAGTGAACATGGTACACATTATAGCCAAGGCTGTGTTCAGAAAACATGGCCTTATCATTCCTCTTAATGAAGCCAGCCCAGTGATGCATTCAGTATGAAGCACTGGCACCTCTTACTTTGTAACATGAACACAGTGTTTCTACTGTTTACTTTATGATCATAGCAACTAAAATGAATAATTGCCACCTTGATAACAGCTATGCAGTGTTTTTTGCACCTGATAAGCCTTCAAATTCACACATCTGTTTCTCAAATTGGACTTTTTAAAATTGTTTTTTATGTCTCAACTTGCACATCAAAAATCATTGTCACTGTTAGTATGGTTGGTGGTCTTTACATGGAGACTTTACATATAGAAATAGAGCTGAGCCGCTTTTTTGTTTCACTGATTTAAGAGAGAAATTACTGATATGAAAGTGTGGAGACTATCTGTAAATGTATTCCATTGTCCCATTAATGTGTTACAGAATATTTTCATCTTTCGTTTTTCATATTATTTTAAAACAGGCTAATAGGCTTCAGTACTCTGGTGAACTGGAACTATGTGTCATATTAAAACTTCCCTTCTGTTCTCTACCTCTGTGCTTTGGTTTCTATTTGTAAATGAACCCATCACCTCTTAGTCTTGCAGTTGTTTAACAATTCATTATTGTGGGTGGCAGCTTGCACAATGTCTTTTGCCGCTCATTTCCCATTCCTCCCTTATATCTTCTCTCTGTGTCTCTATAAGGGTCTGAAGCCCATGGATTTCAACGGTTTGGCTGATCCCTACGTCAAGCTGCACCTACTGCCAGGAGCCTGCAAGGTCTTGTAACATAATTTTGTCCCTGAATTTTTACCAACTGTAACCTGTTACCCAGGACTTCATTTAAATGCACCCTCAATTCTTTGTGTAATTTAAAGTTATATAATAAAAATGCGAGTAGAGACTAGAAAATCGCCAACAAAAGAAACTGACCTTGTAGCCAGTAAGTTATTTTCCTGCTGAGGTTGTTTGCAGCTCTGAGAAAAAAAGCTTTTGTTGTTTTCCCTCTCCTCTCTGGTGTGATGTAAAGGCCAATAAACTGAAAACCAAGACTGTTCGTAACACGCTGAACCCTGTGTGGAATGAGACGCTCACCTACTGTGGAATCACTGAGGAAGACATGTACCGCAAAACACTCCGGTGAGTGTTTGCTGTAAAAGCTTTCTTGCTATTTCTGTCCCCTTCTCTTCCTGCCTCTCTGTTCTCTCTCACCCATCACAAAGCTGACTGTTGCTTACAAAGGATTTCTTATCACCTATCTCAATCACAGTCTTTTGCTCTCTGTTCACAGGCCCTTATCCTGTCTATGTTTCAATGTGTTGCCTCTCTCCCTCTGTCTCCAATGATCCTTTGATCCTCCACTGTCACCTCACCCTTCGCCCCTCTCTGTCCTTACATCTCTCCTGTCCGCAAGGCTCAGGAAAGATCTGCACCATACATGCTGAACCATCCCCTTCTCTTCGTCTGTCTTAACATCTGTCTTCCTGCCTCTGTCTCCTTCCAACTTGCAATGACAGATTGAGGTCACACTAAGCACCGCAGGGTGTTTTAATTTCATTGACCCCCTCCAGAGGTGACAAAAGCTGTGAATTGTCTCTGTCTGTGACTAAAACTTTGCTACAGCCCACGTGGGAGTGGGATTTAAATAGGATCGACGGCTGATCTCTCGGGGGAAATTAGAGAAACTGACCTACCACCGGCCTACGACACTGTGTTAATTCAGCAGAGGCGTTTTAGGATCAGAAAACACACAGTTTAAACTATTGAAACATGTAAACATATTAACATCACTTACTACAGTGAACTGATGTGCCATCCTATATATTGTCATCATGAACTGCATTTACACACATTTTAAGTAGAAGCAGCGAAAAAACAGGTAACAGTCAAACACTAGGTTCCTCTCTACAAAGATAAACAGCAGTAAATATCTAAGCAGTCACAGTGGGGTGTTTGCCACACATAATTTAACTGAACTCAACTGAATTTCAGCAATAATACAGAAAGAGATCCATCACAGAAAAAGGAGTGTCTACGGCAGCCTCATTCAATCACAATGATAAGCCAATTTTTGGGAACAATAAAAGGGCAGAGCTATAATTTTTTCTAAACTAGAAAGACTTACATGTTTAAAAAGCGCAGCAGCAGGCAGCAAACTCAGGCGTATTGTCTGAGAGTTATAAACACAAAGACATAAAAATGACACAATTTTCATTTATTTCACAATGCGTGTTGGCTACTGGCCCGTTAGCTTTGGTGCAATAAGGCCCAGCATCTATGGAAGTACATTTCTGCAAAGAGAGAAAAAAAGTAGATGAGGAAAAGAGGCATTAATGAGCAGATGGGGAAACAGGGTAGACTAATTGTGTTTATTTTTACTTTATTTCCTTTTGTATTTCTTGGTAATTGGTTCAATTAAATCATTTTAGTGGGGTTTTAACATAAGCCATAGACACATTTTCTACCTCACCTGCACAGCCACTTTATTAAAAAAACTGTATTGCTGTAATGTATCTGTAGTGTTTTATGTATGCAAATAAATGTAATCAAATATGCTAAATATTCAGTGGTTGCATCCTATCAAATATGAGAATTTGAAACTATCAAACATGATAGTAAACTGATATCATTGGAGTTTTGACCATTGATCAGAGAAAACAGTATATTTGAAAACGTCATTTTCTAGACAAAACAATTCATTGATTAATCAAGAAATCGTCGGATATATCAATTGTCTGTCATTAGCTGCGTTGCATTTATTTATGTATATTATTTATTGATAACTCTTGAGCTGCCTTAACATTATGGCATCTTTTTGAAGGAGCAGGAGCTGTAATGGTAAAATGTGTGTGTAACTTACATCCTTCTCACATCAATAACTGTTTTTTCTTCACACTTAACTGTTTGACCCATCGTACTCTGACTCGCCACTCCATCCTCAAGCCTTTGATCACAGCCATCCTTCACTAATGCTATCTATCACACCCTCTTGCACCTCTCACCACCAACTGACTTATTCTCTCCCTTTATATTCTCCTCTGCTCTCCTCTTTTTGTTTCCTAGTCCTCCTCTTTCTTCTATCTTCATTCTTTCTTATTCCCGCTGCTCTTCGATTCTGAAGGGTTCAGATCTCCTTTTGGCTAATAAGCTACTAGACTAGAAATTACCTCTGGAGGTGTCAACACATATATCCGGTGTCCCCAGGCAACTGCCCCATTGCACCTTTCACATTCCTTCAGTACGCCGTTTTATTACTAGAAACCGAAGGCAGCAGGTGACTACAACGTTTAATTCCTGTGGTTTATGAATTTAGTTCGGAGTCAAATAAAATCTAAGAGGCAGCACATTTTCTCCTGACAGATTGCTTCCTTAATTTTTTCGTCTCACTCTCATGTCTCTTCATTCAAATTTACATAAAGCAAAGAAAAAGGCACTCATGCTGGCTCTCAGTCAGTCCATTGCATACTGATTCTCTCTCTCCCTCTCTCTCTCTCTCTCTCTCTCACACACACATACACACACACACACACACACACACACACACACACACACACACACACACACAGATTTAAATAAATTCCTCAGTTTTTATCTCTCCTTCTCACCCACGTCACTCCATTCCTCGCTCTGTGGCTTTGGATTTCACAAACACAGCTTCCCTCCTCTCGCCCACTCCTACCCACTTATGCATTTTGTGTGACGTTGTGCCAGGTATAAAAGTTTGATAGCTCCATAAATATGGATCGACTTCACCTTGCATGATGCTCTTTCACACTATTTAAATTCCCACAGGAAAGAAAATGGTAATTATGTGTACAATGCACGTATACAGATGCTGGATTTATACGTAGGTGATTTTCTGTCTATGTGCTCTTTAACTCAGGTCGGGTTTATGTCAACAACATCCCTCCCTCATTATAATGTTACCAAAACATTAATAATTAGATGAGTCATAATATGCACTGCTGTTGGACCAACTCCACCCTCGCTTCCTCACAAAGCACACTTCATCTGTCTAAATTGTGTGTTTTCTGTCTCTGCCTCATTCTAATCAGCTTCTCTCTCTCTTTTTTATTCTCTTGCTCTCCATCATTTTCTTTTTCTATCTCTCAAGATGCATGAAGTCAATTTTTTTCATGCTCTGTTGCCTGGTTCACTCATGACCTGTGTATATAATAAAGTTAATGATACAAAATAATAAGACAGCTGAACATGTGCTGGAATGATGCTTCAGACTTTCTGGGCTCGCTGTCCATAAACTGGCCTTCCCTGTACATCAAGATATTTTGTCACAGTTGTACTCCAAGCTAATGGAAACCCAAAACATATTTTTTCCAGATCTGCCCAACCGAGACCACAGAAGAGCGATGTAACAGCTTGTTTTCAAATAGGTCAAAAACATCTGCTCTCTGATGTCCAGCTCTTCCACTCTGCCTCCTCCTGTCATTGACACTCTGTCTGGGAACGCAACGCCTCGACTTCATTTTACTGGAGTCAGGCACAGTCACATTTCAGTCAGAAAATAGCACTTCTCAGTGTTGTGAGTGACCTGCTATTAGCAGCTGATGCAGGGTCCCCTTCTCTCCTGATTGTCCTTGACCTGAGAACTGCATTTGACACTGTGGATCACGCTATCCTCTTAGAGACCCTGCACACTACCAATGGACTGTCAGACTCAACATTTAAGCAGTTTCAGTCCTACATTTCTGGCAGGACTGAGCATGTCACATTGGATAAAGGTATAGATCGCTCTCTGTCACCTGTAGTGTTTTGTAGTGATTGGTTATCGACTCTATCCTTTACCCTCTACATGCTGTCATCAGCAGATATGGGATGTCTTTTTTCTTGCTATGCTGATGATATACAGATGTACATCAAAACTGCCCCAAGCTCTTCTGCAGCCTCAGTACAGTCTTGAGGAGATGAAGGACTGATGAGTATAAACTTACTCCGCTTAAACAGCAGATTTCCTTGTTGGTACTCCACACCAGATTCAGTCATTCTCCATACCTCATCTCACCTTTGCTGGCCCGGACATCCCCCTTTCCTCCTCAGTCACTAATCTGGGTGTTCAGTTTGACCCTCAGCTGACTTTAGTTTCCATATAGATATTGGCCCCTCTCTAACCCCATCAGAGGCAGAGAAACTTGTCCATGCCTTAATCTCCTCAAGACTGGACTACTGCAGTGCGCTCCTCACAGTGATCCATGGCAGGAGCATCCAAAAGCTCCAGTATATTCAGAACAGTGCTGTGAGGATCCTGATGAGAGTGTCAAAACACAGACATATGACACCAATCCAGTTGTCATTTCACTGGCTCCCTGTCTCTTTCAGGATTGCCTATGAAATCCTGCTACCCACATACAAATCCATCCTACCAACAGGAAACCTCCACCTGCCAGCAGCTTGCTCCTCTGGGCCCTCAGTATTAAGCTCTGCACCATAGGGGTTCAAGCTTTCTGCTCTGCTGCACCACACTTGTGGAACAGCCTTCCTCAACAGCTGAGGGCAGCGTACTCAGCTTTTTTCATCTTAATTCTCCTATTATCTTTATGTTGTGTCTTCTATGTTATCAATAAGGTTGCACTTCAAGTTTCACAATGAATGAAAAGTGCAGTACTAATTAAATGTACCTCCACCTTTCTGTCTCTCACCCGTAGGGTGTCTGTGTGTGACGAAGACAAGCTGACGCATAATGAGTTCATTGGAGAGTCGCGGGTGGCCCTGCGCCGTGTGAAGCCTGACCAGACCAAACACTTCAACATCTGTCTGGAGCATCCACCTCCTGTGAGAAGAAGAGAGAGAAGGGGGGAGGGCTGAAAGAATATGGGGAAGGATAAGAAAGACAGAGTAAAAGGGAGGAGAGAGGAAAATGTGTATGAGAGAGATAAATGACTGGATGGTATAGTAATTCTCAATTTGTTATAGCTTACTGTGTGACTCACAGCCTCATCTTCTTTTAAAGTAGGAAGAGATGTGCGTGTGTGTGTGTGTGTGTGTGTGTGTGTGTGTTTGTGTGTGTGTGTGTGTGTGTGTGTGTGTGTGTGTGTGTGTGTGTGTGTGTGTGTGGGATGAAGAAAAAAAGCATGAAATTATTTACGCACCAACAGGGAGGCGTTAAAATGTCAATATTTACTGGATATACCAATCCACTGCTCGGTTGACCAAACGCCTGGGTCTCATATGTGTCTCATATATATATAAAAGGCTAAAGTGACAGCCTCTGTAGCATTGTTTAAAAAAGAGGATTTGCTGCACAGATCCTTTCCAAAGCTGCTCTATGGATCACTGGAAACCACATTTTAATCAACTATATTTGAATTGCTCAGCTTCATTAAAATAACTGAATTTGAATTATTTAACTTGAATAATTGCATTTAAAATGTAACAGACATTCTGAGGCAGGGCGTTTTATAATTTAAAAATAAATGTAAAATATGACAGATGAAGATGACAGTAGATGCTCATTCTCAGTACATGGATTTAGTCCATGTCCTCTGCAGTCCTTTTCTGGACGATCATTTTATACAACCTGGCAAAATTTGTTCCTATTGATGGTGTAAAACTGATTCACCCATTAATAGGGCTAGAAGTTATAATTTTTTACAAAGGGTGCTTTACTAGAAAGTAAATTTAGAAAAATCACAGTCTAGTGTACATAAGAATGCCTATGCAGATACTTTTCATGGCCAAATGTATTTGGACAGCCCTACTAAGCAGGTGGACACAACACATGGCATCCATCTGCGATTATTCCGAATCTATGCACACTAACATGCTGTTACAACAACATTCCCTCTTCTAAGAGGCCTCTCTACAAAAGTTTGGTACCTGGCTGAAGCAATTTGCCTTCATTCAGCCACAAGAGCATTTGTGAGGATATTGGCTGATAAGGCTTGGCTGACAGACAGCATTTAAATTCATCCAACAGGTGTGTGACAGAGTTCAGCACTTTACGCAGTCTGGTTAAAGTCGAAATACATTTCTTTATTCACCTCGCTTTTTTGCTTGTGTCATGTTGAAACAGGAATGGAAATTCTCCAAACTGTTAGAAGCCTGCTATGGTCTAAAATATAATAGTATGCTATAACACTTAAGTTTTCTCTTTATTGGAAAGAAAGATCAGGGGTGTCCACATACATTTGGCCTTGTAGCGTAGTTTGAATTAAGCAAATATCAGCCAATGATACTGACTTTGTGTTCTAATTCACACAATTTTTGCCTCAGAAATACAAATATTAGGTAAACAGAGGACAGAGTATCTTAACTATTCTAACAGCCCACAAATAGCTTTTTGTGCAGGCTAAATGTCAGCTGGGTCACACATGGGAAAAGGGTACACAGAGATTGGAAGAATAAAGGGACAAAAGAAAGCGAGGGGGGCCCAGTGGAGCGTCAATAGACAGAGAGAGCAGGTGAGAGAGATGAGAAACAAATGGATTAAAATATAAAAGTGATGGAGAGCAGGGGGCATGTGCGTGCTGGGTTTTTGTTCTTTATAAGTTGGAAAGGTTGTTGTCTGTATTAGATTGGCCCCTAGGGGCCGGTGGCCACTCTGCGATCAAAGGCTAAACCTCCCCTGTCATCCTGCCAACCAGTCACTGTGTCAGGCCTGTAATTTTCAAAGTGGCTTCACCCTGGACTCTACAGTACATCTATTCTATTCTCTCTATCCTTTATCCTGCTGTCCAGCTTTTCTGTCAGTCACTGCCTCTTATTGTGTCTCTTTCTCCTCTTTTTGCCCTCTCTGCCTCCAGCTGCCTTCACCCACTGCGATGAGCACAGCGCTGAGAGGAATCTCCTGCTACCTGAGAGAGGTGACCCCCATGACTCCTCTATCTGTCTTGTCATGACCCTCCTCCTGTCTGTCCATCTTTCAACTATCTTAAAGACGTGTGTGTGGTGCTAAATGATCACCATCACAAAAGTTTCCCTGCTCTGTGGGCATGACACAGCACTGGAACAAAAACCATTCAAATCTCATTCTTCATCAGTCATTCATTAATCGCTTGTTTACATCTACTGTTACTTTTGCCTATAAAATAGATTAACTGAATAAATTAGCAGACTTAGCAACAATTATTTTGCACTATTTTCTGATACTAGATAAAAATTCAACAGTTAAATAATCTAACTTGACTGCCTTTTTGTTGACTTTTATGCTTAATATTACCAAGACCTGCTGGTGAAGATGTAGTCCATCAAAGTTGCACTTGTGTGTATCATTTTGTAAACCATGCTGCTGTGTTTTTTGGAACTTGAATGTTTTTTTCCAGCTGAGGCATCCATCAGCTTCCAGTCTTTTGTGTATGAGAGGACGTTCAATGAGCAGGCTTCTGAAGCTCGAGTCCTGTAATCGATCAATCCTGCTTTGTCCTGTGAAGTTTTTATTCACTCACTACAGTGAAATGTTTTTATGAGAGGGTTCTCTTTTTGCTTGTATCACATACATACACGAGGACTCACAGAAGCATGTAGGCGATGCTATACACATTCCTGCTGATGGTTTTGGGCTGTCATGCTGACTCACAGTTGGTAATGGTAAAATGCAAAAAAAAAAAAGTATAGAAATGTTCCAACAAAGGCAGTGAGGAAGAAGTCTGCTAGCTTGTTAAGATGAAATGTTACTATGTAAGACTGAAAATATTTTTAAAGAATCTTCACAGATGTTTCATGGGGAAAGAAATGCATTCAACACGGTTGTTAGACTTTTGTTAGTATTTGCAGAGAAAAGCAGACTGTAAATCTCCACAGTTACTGTTTAGAGGTGCATAGCTTGCGAGAGGCCATGGAGACAAAAAAGAACTAATTTGTGCACTTAATTTAATAATTTGTGTCTTCCTGTGTATACCCTCACTATGGTTTGCTTGGATTTAACGAGGTTTTACTTTGATCTTGGACTAAGATATGTTGTGGATATACTTTGGGTTTTGGCTTGTAAGAACCACACTGTGTTATCTCTGAGATCCATTAAACGTACACCAAGCGGAAGTAAATCAAACCGGTTTCACCCACCCTTCATTCATCATGTATCAGCACATCTTGTCTTCTTCGTTGCTTTCTCCAAACTTAAGCTTGACTGAATGTGTTTGTTGCATTCTACAACAAGGGAACAGGTAAATAGATCAATTAAGAGATAATCAATTAAGAGTGCAGATTATTAAATTGGGACCATGGATTTGGTTTATTTTCTCTGTGGCACCTTCCAGGCTCTGTAGTGAGGTACTGTAGCGCAGTACATTTAAAATCAATTAAACTGCATAGTTGAGTTTGGTTTTGTATGATGGTGAAATGAATGTAAATCAGTGGTTGCCTCGTATGTAAAAGTACCAGCAAATACATGTAAATATTCAGAACTGTAGAGCAATTTCATCCAAAATTTAAGACATACATGAGTTTAAACCAAACACTTTAACATTTCACATGAGTTTCTTGGCCTCTGTAAATTGTCCTAGAAGCTTGGGAGGGGGAGGAGTATTCATTTAGTTGCAATCTGCCTCGCCTTTAGATGCCACTAAATCTTACATACTGCTCTTTTAATGTCTTATTTGAGCGACAGTGATAATTTTAGAGGCAACCAGCTCATCACATATTGTGTAAAGTGAATGAGGGTCAAACTAAAGGGCTGCTATAGTAACGTCATTGTGAGTAAAACAGCTTCCTCTGTGATTCTCACCATACTCGAGGCTGTTTAATGTGTCATCTCGTCTGCTCTCCGTCTCTTCTCACCTTGCAAATCCGCCCACAAATCTATCTGTTTCCCATTCGTCTGTCTGCGTGTGTATGTATGTAGTTGTGGCTGGCTACACACTGATGCCTGTTTATTTCCACCTGCCTAATGAGTTGCTCTCTATCGATCTGTGAAGGTCTGAGCTGTTTTATTACCAGATACCTGTTGGAAATGATCCTCATTAATTGCAAGTTTTAAAGTCTCTTACTCATTCACAGCAGATGGTGAAGTGGTTGTTGGCAGCAATGACAATTCCCAAAGAAAAACAGAGACAGAGAGAGGGGATAGAGAGGAAAGAGAGAATTAGGTAAAAGAAAGGGAGGGAGGGGGGTAAGCTGTTGAGACAATTAGAGAGAGGGAGGGAGGAGTGTAGCATATTGATCGCCTGGGCTGTGTCCACCTTTCGCCTGAAGATAAGACTTAATGAGAGATGGAGAGATACAAAGGAGAAGAGATTTGTTGGAAAATACAGTTGTGGAGTGATGGTATCCTTTTTACATGGAAATTACATTACAGGCACTAAAACGGAGTCTTTTTTTTCAGATAACTTGAAAAAAATAACACACCTTCAGTGATCAAATCCTTGAAATAGCAAATGTGTCTTTCCTATAAATACCTTACATGTAGGCCTATTGGTGCTGTTGGCCATGATGGTGAGTCACAATCCTCTGAAAACATCGTCTTTCCCTTCTTTACCCTCTGTTGCTGCCTCTTCTCTTTCTTTCGTCTGTCACTTCGAATCTACTCTGTTGTTCTGCTTGTTGTCAAATGCTTTGATAACAGTTTGATGTTGTCCCTAGAAAATACTCAAGGCAGGAACGACCCAGCAGCATTAATGTGACTTAAAGGTTGATGCTTTAGTTTGTTGAAGACAGCTCTTTGCCATCGGATCCGATTTCACTCCTGTTTATTATTTGTTTGCAATGCAGCAGTGATAGTCGGATTTGTCTCTGAGCTGTGACAGATGAGCTCAGATGTTAGATGAAAGTCACTGAGCTTATGAGAAAAAGAAGAAAATTGAACTACATCTCAGTGAAGGACACAGAGTACATTTAAAAGTTGTTTTGAAAAACACAAATCACATTAAATTCATGAGCAACAAAATTCAATAAACTCAAGGATGCAGCCTTATTAGGTCTGGTATGACTGGTTGCTCATGATGGTTAAGTCGGCTGATATTTAGACTTTAGCTGTATAATCATTTCACTGACTTTATGACTTGATGTCTACTCTTATGCTACCTGAATTAAACAAACATGTCCCAACAAAGAATCAGGTTTCATGTCAGGTTTTGGTTGTTTGTTTCATAAAGCTTTGGGATCGGATTGGATTTTATCAATATATTTAGATTTTGTGTTATTTATTCTACATTTTTATGTAGTTATATGTACATTGTATTATTCAATATAATTTTCCTACCATCACTTTTGGGCGCAAACTTTGTATTTCCAAAACCGGAAATTAAATAATCCAATGGAGCAAATGGAGTAGCAAAATTTAGTCACAAGCTCTTTTTAACAATTTTCATTGGTTAATATGTATGGTGGCCTATAGCATTTATTTATGAAAAAAAGGATAAAATATGGAGATACCAGGTTTTTGCCTGACTTTAACAATATATTATTCAGTATAATATAATAAGACAGTTGACTGTACCAATCATCTCTGGTCTATTTTCAATGCAGGATTAAACCTGCATTGTTTTTTACCACTAGGGGGCAGCTCAATAAACTATAATGATCTCTGTTTACTGTTAATATGGGGGCTATGTTAGCAAACAGTGGCTTCTTCAAACAGGCACAGAGCAACATTATCACAAAACTCCTGAGGGAAATATGGCTCACTGGTTTCTAAATGGTCAGCTATCTTTACCAGCTAGTCGTTAAGTTTGCCTGACTGCTCTTTGGTGCTGAGCATACTGTGGGTTATCAGCACTTTTATGTGGAAAACAACTCCTTGCTGCAACTGAAAATGACATTATAAGCATGGTGAGAGTGAACCAAAATAGTAAGGTTGCTCATGGAAAAGCTGAAAGATGCTAAAAGCTCTGCAAAGCTGAGGTGAGGTGAGATTTACGTGATAATTGTGTCATTGTGGATTCATCTGTGTGGGTTCATCACTACTAGTGACCCACTTACAATACAGGAAGTCATTTAATCCATTGGTCATATAAAAAATATTGATTACAGCAGTTTTAAAGAACAACTCCTTGCTTGCTTTATCAGCAGGTTATGATTCTCTGATGCATCATTTTCATTATCCGAGGCCTTTTAATTCCTGACCTTTGGGAAATAAAGTTACTAATGTAGTGGCTACACCCTTTTAATGATGTCTGTCTCTCTCTCTCTCTCTCTCTCTCTCTCTCTCTCTCTCTCTCTCTCTCTCTCTCTCTCTCTCTCTCTCTCTCTCTCTCTCTCGCTCTCTCCCTTCTTCAGTGGGAGAGCGAGCAGCAGAGAAGTCTAGAGGAAAGAGGCCGTTTGCTGCTCTGTCTGCAGTATCTCCCCCCGGCCGATGATGGTGTTGCGAAGGGCGAGAGCAAGGAGAGGGCTCGTGGTGGGCTGTGCGTGGGCGTCAAAAGATGTGCCCACCTGGCAGCCATGGATGTAAATGGCTACTCCGACCCCTACGTTAAAACGTAAGGATGACATCAAACCACTGACTGAAAGTTATTTCTGTGTAGTGGTGTATTTGACTAAAAGGGGGCATAACATACTTTCTGTGATTTCCTGTTATTATTGGCTGGACCACAGCAGTAGGGCCTGTCAGAGTGATGAAGTTACACCATTGATTGTAAAACTAAATATCCCAGAATGCACCAACGGGCACTAATGACAGATTAAGCTGTTGTCATTTTCACTGTAGGACTTCATTTATTCACTGTCACTTCATTTATTTTCAATATTCTTTCAAGCGAGAAAGTAACCATTTAGATTGTCAACATGTGGTCAGTTTATCCAAATAACACCTATTTGGAAATTGACGAGATTTCAGAGATGTGAGGAGATGCCACTGATAACAGGACACACCTGGCAGTATGTACACTGCTTTCAATGATAAAAAAGCATCTGTATTAGGATTAATATTAGTGATTTTGGCCTGATGTTACATTTTATAGGATTAGAACCTAGTTTATCTTGTATTGTCTACCCCTAAAAATAGTTTTTTTTTTTAAATGTATCACTGAAGTTGATGATGATGATTAAATATGAAATACGAACTATTATACAAACTTAAAAATTGCTAATATCTTTACTTCTAGTCTCTTTGTTTGGCATAATCCAACTCTGCATTTGCCCAAAAAGCACCAAAACTACCACACTGCTACAACCTTTTAATGTTTTATGGTAATCTGATGAAGGAATTTGACCTATTTGCTTTTAAGTGATATTGTCTTACCCACTGTAAATCTGACTTTCTGCAATACAAATTTAACTGATGAAATTCAATTCAAAATGTAAGAAGAGGGCCATCACACCATTCAGCGCTCAGGCCCTAATTACTGACAGACCATAGTTGCCCATAGCACAGTATGGTGTCAGCGCCTCTGTGTCCGGAGATTCTGTAACTGGGGGTTCTATTTTTGTTTTGTAAAAACTGGAAAAGCTCAAAATAACAGAGAGGACAACAGTCACTGTGGTGAAGGTTGGCACTATTATATATATTATATATGTTACATTTCCCCCCAGTTTTGGTACGTCTCTCTCTGTAATACACACAGCAATGGGGTATTGGGAAAAAAATCTAATAACTCCTGGCTCTAATGTCTCTGTAGCATTTTGATAGATCATATAATTACTTTTGGAAGATAAATGTTGGTCTTGTGAAATTGTAGCTGCCACTTTAGTTTGTCTGAATGTAAAGTGAAGCTTCATGTTTTTGTTAGACAGGACAACAGTGCTGCCTCTGGGGCCTCCATATTTCAGACATCAGCACATTTCAATCAATACAAATGCATTCAAATGAACAGATCAATCTATATTGAATTTCGTTTTATTTTATTAAGCTATATAACAGTTTGGATTTTTATTGCAGCTACATTACAGACTGAATAATCTGCCAATGAGTATATTATATTACAATATTTTTTGTGAGAAAAACAGTGTTTGAGTTGAGATTATTTTGTCACGGTACAGGTAGGTAATTGTGTTGAAGCTGAGCTGCTGTACTCCCAAGTCAAACTTGCCATGTCCGAACTAGTAAGAATGCAAGTCTGAACTTGGCGTACTTGGTATTGAGAAAGGCTCTTTGTCAAATTGGGTACAATCAAAGCTGTGTTATTTTTTTCCCACCTGCATTCTACACCCGCCCCTACTCTTCCTCTGATTGACTCTCACTGGCATATTCTAACCATAACTGTAACCATGTCACTCTTCATGCCTAAACCGAACTGACCTTATCAAATAAGGAAAGTAGTATTAGCCAATTACAAGGAGAGTAAGTAAGTAAGTAAGGAGAGTTCACAGAAAGAAATAAGGTGTCAAAGTCCAGCACACCTCTTTGGGGTTTGTCTTGTTGTACTGTTGTAATGTTGGACGTCTAAGTCAGAGATGTCTGTGGTCAGAGATCTAACACTTGAAGTGAATATATGTTAAAATGGTGCCTGCCTGCAAGTTCAAATACAGGGCTTCAGTCTGCTCTGATCGCTTCGTTTGCCTCTACTTCCTACTTGTGATGATGTCAGATTGATCATGCTTTCCCACAAATGGCCATCTGTTATATAGCCTTCGTCACTAAGGCTGTTCCATGTGTTGTTTGTGTTTCCCACTTGCATATTTCGGATTGGTTTCGAGCTTGAACATGAACAGATGTATTTGTGAAGTTTCTGTTTTTGGTAAAGAATGATCAAAAATGAAGTGAAATCCTTCTACTACTGTTAGTAGCCTCCTGAGCCACCAGACATCAGCAGAGAGGCAGCTTCCAGCAGCTGACAAATCAGAACAGAGTGGGCTCATCGAGAGGTGGGGCTAAAACAGGCTGTTGCAGACAGATGTTGAACTGAGGTGCTACATGATATAAGATAAATAAGGGGCTTATGCAAATCATGCAAAGATATTCCAGTAGAGTCCCAGAATATAAATATAATGTAGACCCAGAAATATATATGGCACATATAATTTAATGAATAATATTTAATGAAATAGACAATACCTGAATGAAAAACAAATGCTTAGAAATTTATTATAATAGCAAATGACATCAATACTAGCGTACATACCCATCTTAGACTAATGGATTGACATTTCATTGCCCTCATTTCAGAACAATTTCCACATGGCCTATGTGGCACCAGTCTCCAGGTATTAAAGTCTCCACTTTAATACCTGTATGTTTGGTCTTAACTGGCCGTTGGCTCATATTGATCCCATGAATCAACTATTGTCGCCACTCATGAGTGACAGATGGCTTGAGTTAACACTGCATAAGGTAATATTGACAGATGAGGCCAGCTTTCGCACAACTGGAAGTCATTGTGAAATATGTTACTTATTCGTCAAGATAATGATGACAGTGTGTCTGTATTGACAGCCTTCAAAATGGATTGAAAGGCAGTGACATGATCTAATGTTATTGGCTTACTGTATAACCGAGGAGACAGAGGAAAACAGAGTCGGGTGCTATTGTTGGTGTCATGGAGGTCTTCTGAGTTTCATTACTCAGTGAGGAAAGAAAAGCAATACTGTGTGTGTCACTGTGTGTGTGTTTGTGTCAGTGCCAGAGAGGGCAGGAAGGTCTCTGGGTTGAATGATGCACTCTGACAGAAGCTGGACAAATGAGCTTGAAAATTCCTCCTCTTCTTCACTCGGTGTTCTCCCGAGTACTCGTTCTTGCTTTCAGATTGTTTCTGGAGTGTGTAAATCATAAAACACACACACACACACACACACACACACACACACACACACACACACACACACACGCACACATACACACACACACACACACACACACACACACACACACACACACACACACACACACACAGATAGGCATACCACCATGCTTGCACACACCAGCCTCTCTTCCTCTTACCCGTCATGTGTCAAGCGCATGTTTTCTCCCTGCTTCTTTACATCGACCGAACCTACGCCTACATCAACACATCCACAGTAACACATTGTGCACCTTGTTTAATTTCGGATGCGTGCTCACATCTTTGCCCTTTGGCGGGAGATTTTTCCCAGATGCTTTGTTGTGTCTAAGAGCGTGTGGGAACATACGCTCTCAGAGCTGTGGGTGGTGGGTGGAAAGCAAATGTGAATAGAGATTTAACTGTGCTCCTTCCAGCTGGCTTAAAAATATCTTGAGAATTTAATGACAGCTTGCGGAGGGGATGCTGAGCTTTTTCAATCTGTGCTATGTTGGTGAAGAAATTACTTATCAGTCCTTACATTCACACTGGGCTAGTTTCACAAATAAAACATCAAACATTTAACAGGAATAGTTCAACATGCCTTTCTTCGTCTTCCTGCTGAGAGTTACACGAGGGAGAGACCCATTAATTCTTTATACATTTTTCAGCAGTATCTTTCTACTCCCTTTCTAAGTGAGATGTGATACAGTTCTCCCATTCCTGGAAACATTTAACTTTTGGGTTTAGAGCTTCCTGTGTTTCCTCTTGGATTTCTTCCACGATGGTGAATCTTATCCTTTTCAGTCCCATTTTTCATTTCACCTAGCTGCAAACATAGTCATGCTGTATCTGGCTTCTGGGGATTTTTGGGTCAGTCTTTGTATGAGGAGATGGATACTACTCTCATGTCTGTCTGTTTAGCCACAGCCAGCAGTTGGTTAGGGTAGTTTAGCATAAAGTCTGGAAATGGGGGGGGCACGGCTAGCCTGGCCCTGTCCAAAGATAACAAAATCTGCCTACCAACACCTCATTACAATTTGTTCCTGGAAAATGAAAACTGTAAACTGAAAATAGCCAAGAAATAGTCTGGCACACAATCCCACAACATGTCATTTTTACTCTGTACACAGTTTTTTTAATGGATTAAACGAATGAGCTGGACGATCATATGAGTGTAATGGCTCTTCTCATCTAACTCTCGGCAAGCAAATGAGTATCAAACTGTTAATTTAAGTCATTTAAATCTTTCACTAAATGACCTACAGTGGAAATGTCATTTACAAAGAAGTAAAACAGTGATATGAAAAGGAAACCCACTGACTCCCTCTCTTTCAGTAATTCCTGAGTGGTCATGATGATTTTCTACATGCTGAAATAACTGACCCTTATTACTGGCATTTGCAGTCATCCTCACTATTCCTTCCAGCAGTGCTATGACTTGTGAATGATAATGACCT
Organism: Scomber japonicus; assembly: GCF_027409825.1. NCBI lineage: Eukaryota > Metazoa > Chordata > Actinopteri > Scombriformes > Scombridae > Scomber > Scomber japonicus. The sequence continues at coordinate 15,719,403 of NC_070597.1, forward strand.
AACTCTTGTGTGATGGTATCACGTTCCTCTGTCTCAGGTACCTCAAGCCAGACGTTCACAAGAAATCCAAGCACAAAACAGCGGTCATAAAAAAGACTCTGAACCCAGAGTTTAATGAGGTAGACAACAATTAGTCGATTCATGTGTGTGTGTGTGTGTGTATGTGTGCATGTGCATGTCTACAGGAGCTTAACTGTTGAATGTAAAGAGACAGCTCATTTAGGCTCATATGGTCCTCAGAGACACAACACTGCATACAAAGTTTCTGCAACCTTTTAGTTAGACAGCCAATTACAGTTTGCATATTTTTACCCACTGCCTCATTAGTGAGTATTTTAGCGAGTTATAGAAGAGATGCAACTTGTATATTTGATGTGATCATTTGACCCTTTGCTCCTGCCCACTGCTTCCTTTTCCCTCTGTTTTCACCTAGGAGTTCTTCTATGAAATTTCCTTCTCAGAATTAGCCACCAAGACGCTAGAGGTCACAGTATGGGACTACGACCTGGGAAAGTCCAATGACTTCATTGGTAAGCTAACATCACACCCACCACCGTCCACCAGGAGCTAATCATTGCCTGCTGGTGATCTTGTGTGAATTTGTGGATTACTGATTATCTGGTTGGTTTTATTAGCAGTCTAATAACGCTGTAGCTATGGCAGATGTCTCCAAGGATATTTTTAAGAAGTTCTCTTTTCTCTGCTGTCCTCCGAGTGCAGTTCTATGTGTAATTTGCAGGATTTACTGCCAAAAGGGTGTCTTTGTGACATTTTGGCTGAAAATGAGATTTATACTACTCTCTCTCCAGGGATAGGTGTAAGTAATTACTGTTCCACAATTTGAATAACTTTTTGTCTACTTCTTTTTCTCAGAGGTTTAAAATACAGTTCTTAAAGGTCAAGTCCGCTTTTTACCATATTTATATTTTACCGGCTTCCTCTGCCTGTCTGGGGCTGAAATGCAAGCCCATTCATTTCTGCTGAATGATATAAATGGAACACAAAATGTACATTTTCATTTTTTTAAAAGAGGTTAAAAAAAAGTAAAATAATTTTCTTTGTAGCTTTGAACAAGAGTTAGTAGTGCATTTGTTGGGGGACTATTTCTACAGTGCATTAATGCATGTTTGGTGCCCTGGCGACTATTTGTATTTATGTTCATGGTAGTTAAAGACAATGGACAACCAGTTGGTGACGACAAGAAGCAAAACCTGACTTAATTTTGTTCATTCATTCATTTTCAACTTAAATCCAGTTTGATCTCAGCTTTCTGAGGCTGAAAAGGTCATATGCAGTGATGGTAATCACATTCATTGCAATTAGATTTTAAAGATTCTAATTATTATCCATCACTCAAATCGATTTCTGACAGAAACACTGCTCAGCTATATCTGATAGTCAAACGAGCACAAAGGATCTCCACTCCTGTCTGTTTAGGGCAAACTTTTGGATGTTACTGCTGGTCTGCTTCAGGACATTCAGTTCCTTCACCACTGTTTGACACCAGGTAATGGTCTTCTCATGGTGATGGTGTCTATGCTCTCTTGATTGGTGCGAGCAAGTAGTTGAAAATAGACAGGAGTTTTCTGAGGCTTCATGTGGGAAACGTTGGCAGCTTAGAGACACAATCAAAGATAATCATGTGAAAACTGCACTCTGGAATAAATTTGTTGCAAAAAGTTGGCAAAGTAATTAAGACTTAATAACACTTCATCATTAACACTTCAAAAATAGGACTGGTTCCTTCCATTTGCATAAAAACAAACCATATTTTATTTTTGCTCTGCAGCATAATTAGGAACATTTATATTCAACTTTTTGGGTCTCGCAATGGGTCTTGATTTATTTTCAAATTGAAACGTATTTTGGTCTATAAGTTATTAGAAAACAACATAAGGGCCAAAAAAACCAAGGCAAAAACTTGCAATATTCTTGCAGATTAGTGTCAATTTGACATTCATATAATACATTTTTAATGTGTTCAAGTGGATCTTTTCAAACATTTTTTAACTTGCTGAGTTCCTGCAATTAAGCTCCTCTTCACTACTGCTCCATAAATCCACCACTTTAATTGAAATACAACTCACTTTTTCTTTTCTTACATGAACTCTTTGTTTTTTAAACATGTTTACTCCTCTCAGGTCATATTCACTGATTTTCTGTGTCTGCACCGGTCAGGAGGTGTATCTTTAGGGTGTCACTCACAGGGAGAGACTCTGCAGCACTGGATAGACTGTCTGAAGAACAAAGGCAAGAAGGTGGAGCGTTGGCACACGCTGACCAATGAGCTGCCTGGATCCACGCTGCAGGAATGAACTGCACCTCTGCCACTGTACTGACACTGGAGAGAGAGGGAGAGAGAGAGAGAGAGAGAGAGAGACGGCCTGAAGACTCAAGACAGGAGACGCTTCATCGCATGCTCTGAGGATTTTCTGCATGACTATGAAGGATTCATATCCTAATTACTTTGTTTCTTAAATGGGTTCATAATTCATAATAATACCCAAAGGGGTCACACTCAGAGATCAATACAGTAATCTTGGATCTAGATAGGCCTGATGCAAATCTGGGAATCCTTCCCTGCCATTAAGCTAACAACGTAAGAATCTTCATAATCATATTCATAGGGATCCATGTCCCTTTTGTGGATTTAATGTCAATCTAAATGCTCCTCTGCACAGCTCCAAACTGGTCAAATCTCTATCAACAAGGAAAAATTAAAGTCGTGCAAGAAAATATAATGAGGGAGAAAGTTGAATTATCCTGCAGTTCACTTCTCATGTCATCCCTCATGTCAGGTTTGCTTGCGTTTATTAAATTTGGCCTTTTATTTTAATTAACACTCTCACCGCGCACATACCTCTCCCTTTTGCAATAATGTTTTGCCTAATGCTTCCGAAGATTTCCAAGTGGTCTTAATACCGTCAGACATTTTGAATCTATTGATCTGATTGCCACTGGATTGCCTGCAGACAGCACAACCTAATAAGATAATTGGTTCTTCCATGTTAATGGTTTGTGTCAGTGATTTGCATGTTTGATGTTGTTGGAGAAAACTAAAATTCAAATATGTGCCAGGCTCTGCTGCAGGATGAAGTGTTGATCATTGTGGTGTTCCCAATGCCCCTGAGATGTGAAGCTCTGATTAACTAAAGATATATTTTTTATTTTTTGTTATGTTGTTCACACTTGTTTGATGTTTCAGCACAAATATCAGTGTGCCGGTTTCTTGTTGAAGACACGTTGATGTGATCCTAATTATGCTCCTTAATTCGTGCAGACAGGAGCAGAGTAAAGTTTCAGAGCAGATTGTTTTCAGGAGAGCCGTGCATGGTCGTACTCTGACACACCGTAAATTGAACGATTTAACTTTCTTTGTTCTTGAATTACAAATATGAATGGTGTACAGAGTCCAGTGTTGTCTGTTAACTCTCTATAACTGCTGCTTTATTCATGGACTGCAGGTTTTATCTGTGCTCGGTCCTGTGTGGTAAAAGAGGCATGCTGAAAAATACCAGTGGTGTGCATATGTAAATATGTATTGTGTTTCAATTGCATTGGCTATGCGTCTTTTGGAAGTGTGCATGATGTTTCTTTTTCATAAAACATTCATATTGATTCATTGTGTGAATCCCTGATTCTTTGTTTTATTTGCTCTAAGACCCCAAAGCAGCTCAGCTCAGTGGCCCTCCAATAAAGCCAATACTACCACCTAGCGGCCAGGATTCGCCACTGCAGCCACTGCTCTGACAGTGATGTCAACAATAGTGATGTTGCAGATGTGTCCAAAGAGCACAATTATTTATATATATGGAGAAGGAGGTCATGCCTCAACAATGTGATTGTCAGCTGAGTGCTAAATCCAAAATCCAGTGAGTGTATTGAATATGAAAAGGTAGCACATCTCAAATTTCCAAGCTACTACTACCTCTACTACTAGCCTACAACTACTACAGCTACTACTACTACTACCACCACCACTATTGATAATGCTAATAATAATAATAATAATAACAATGACAATAATAATAATAATAATAATGTTAGTATTTTGTCCTTCTTGACTTTGACTTTGACTTTGAATTTGAGATGTGCCACCGTTTCATATTTTTGGAACATGCTTACTGTGTTTACATATTTTTAACTTCATGTATTTACCAAATATGTCAACTCAAAATAGCATAAAATAATCAATTTATATATATAATTTGTACATAAAAATAGCACTAAAGAGGAAATTAAACTGGAAAAACTATAATATGTTGACAGGAAAACAAAGTTACATATGTGCAAAATAAACATAATGTGCAAGTTATAGTACAAAAAACTTGTAAATGTCATAGTGTGTAGCTGTCAATATTAGGCAGTGATTGAATTTCACACTTAGCTGTTTAGTTGCTTGTAATAATCAAATGATTATTTCTCTGATTTACTTCCACATGATTCCACATTAATGCACAAAAAAAGCATTGACACTGAGAAGTTTGCTTTATGTACATGTGCCCAGGTCTCCCTTAATCTCAGTGGGACTCACTAAATGAATATTAATTTAGTTATTTAATATTGATTATTAGAATCACAGATATACAGTATACATTTACCACAAAATACATAAGTACAGTTTCTCCTCTGGGTGCAAAAGCTGATGTATTAAGCCAGATTCCCCCATTTATACTTTTCTTTTTAACCAAACTGTAATATCCTGCACTTTTCACTTTTTCAGTTTGACAGTGAGGTCAGAGGTCAGCATAAGGAAATCAGGACATTTCTGGTAAACATGCTGCTGTACAGTGTACGCCTGGATGGAGCGTCATGCTGTGAGGCTCACCCCGAGCTGACCGACTGTCTGACTCAGAAGCAGATTCATGAACGTCAGCACAGAGGCTTGGTGTGGATTTTAGAGAGAGGAGGTGGCTTCATAAAAAACATTTTGAAGCTGTGCAGTTTTCTATTTATTGTGCATTACCTTATGCATCCTGAGTGGCACCCAAATCAAATATGGATGCTAATGTTTCATCTCAGTTTGTGCCTCTCTGTGCCCTTTCTCTGACCTCTGCGGTGCCTGTCAAACATGTTGGAGATAGACAGTAACACTGATGTTATTATAACTTAAAAAGCAAAACGTAGTGGTAAAACAGGGGTTACACACATTCTCATGTTAAAACTAGTGAGAAGTTTGTAGTGTTGTGATGAAAATGTTTATAACACAGATTGAGACCAGGTAAGATGTAATAAAAGCACCGATAAGTCTAAAAATATCTAATCTTATACATTTTACAGTATGAAGCTGCAGTATTAAGGGGTAGGACTGTTGATGTTGTGCAAAGATTAAAAGTGTGTTGTAAATTAATCATGACAAGGTACACTGGAGGACATTAAACATTCAGTTAACAACTCTGATGCTCACCTAGTGATAAACATCTTTAATTAAAAATCAAAAATGTGCAGTTAAATCTAAAAGATATAGCTCATGGAGGAGAAATGAAATGTCATAGTGTAGAATAATAGTACTTATCTTTGCCCAGGGAGGATTAAACCGGCAGATTTCTGTGAAAACACAAACAATTATTTAAACCCAGACCCCTGTTGTCTCAGCAGGGACCACATCTGCCAACTGAGAAAACATGAAGGACAATGATGAGAGTTACTAGCGTGCAGTATTTCAGCTGCAACCATCTGGCTGTCGGTTGCTCTGAAGGGGTTCTGATTTTCCCTTCACAATTTGGTTACTTAATAATGTCATTATGTAATCACAAAATCTACTGAGCAGCTGTTTGTTAAAACTTAAAATAGTCACTGCATCTGAAATAGGTGTATGCTTGCTCATTTCATAACAATAAAGCTGGTGGCAACAAACTAAGATCCAAATATTGCAGTCATGTTTCACCAAAGAGGCACAGAGCTGTGAATCCACACTGCCATGATTTTCATTATAGTGACAATAATGAGCACATTACTGCCACCTAGCCAGGATTGTGATGAAAAGTTCAAGGTTGCAGCCAGCAGAGGAAGTGTGGCAGCAGTGCTGTGCACAGATAGCAGGTCAAATATGAGCCTGAGGCTTTCAATTAAACTATAATTATGTGTGTGTATTATAAAGGTACTCACTGATAACCCCGTTTGTGGAGTCTGAATGAATTCCAGAAATGTCCTGCTCTTCTAATTATTAGTGTGGGATATTAGAGGTAATATACCTGGCACAAAGTGTATTACATTAAGAATACACATGAAAATAAATAACTCATAATTAATGTGTCAAGGAAATCTCATCATAAAATGTGTTTAGTCTGGAGCTTCTGATTGTGTCACATGATCCATATCAGCTGGAGTTTGTTGTTGTTTTACAGGTTTTTTCAGGCACATTTCTCAGATCACAAATGAAATTCTGATCCGCTGCTCAATCAATGATCAGTCAGTTCTCATCATAACTCAAAGCTGCATCTCATGAACCTTCAGCTGACAAGCATATATAGACTGAGCAAAACACAGTGTTACCATTTCTGACAGTGGAAGAACAACAAGGAAATGAACACGGTGGACAGCAGAGCTACAAGCAGGAGAGGAGAGGGAGGCTGTGTGAAGAAAAGATGCAAAACAGAAATAAACTGGAGGATTTTGAGCCAGTTACAGACTTTTGCAGGTAATCCATCGTGTGGTGCTGTTTGTATGAATTGTTAAAAGAAATTCACATCATGTTTTGCCAATATTATGGATCATTCAAGAAATGTACCAAAGCGACTGAAATTTTTTTTTTAAAGCACCACACGTTCAAATCCTGGTTCTGCAGGCAAATGCCCCCCATGACTGATTCACTGGAGAGTTATACATTTTTGTGCCTTTGATCATTATTTAAATGAAACCAGTTTAGAGGGGACATGTGTCTTTGGTGAAACTGCAAACAACACTCACACTCACACACAATTGAAACTTGACAGGGAACCACAACTACACACTGTTGTTTTAATCACAAGGCAGTGTAGTGTATCTTGTAACACATAATTATAGCTGTCACGTAAATGTAGTTGAGTAAAAAAGAAAATATTTTCCTAGAAAAAGTATCAAAGTGTAATATTCATGTAAAATACAATCACTTCCAAACTGTAGTCAAGTTACTTTCCACGACTGCAGAAAAGCTGCTAAATGGACCTTTGGGTCAGACTGACTTTGAACCTTGTTGCAATTAATAAGCCTCTGATGATGCCCAACATCAACATTTACAGCTAATGATTCACTGATGACAGGCTGCATTCATTATTGATTGTCAGTAGAGAAGAAAACCCAAATGTGAATAATGTTTGAAAATATCTGAGGGAGAGAAATGTGATGATAACCTCTCTTCGTGAGTTCATTTAAATTCTGAAACTCAACAACAATAGACTTTTTAAAACACATGAATAAATAATAACGCTAATGATGCACGCTGGTTCAGTGTGAGCTGTCATTCAAGCACATTAAAGGGGGAAAGCTTTGATTAAAACTATCAGTATCTGTCTCCTGCTATGACAAGTCAGAAACTCTACTGTAAAAAAGTTCAATTGTTAATTTAGCTACACAGTATTCAGATAAAGTAATTGTCATTTTAAATCTGTCATCATGCAAAGTTGAATGGATAAATCGTTGTGTTGACAGCAGCTGTGAAATTCTCTCGACTGTTAACCCCAGGCGGCTGTGACAGGGTGGAGTTTGAGAAAAGTGTGTCAATAACATAGACTGATTGTTTGATGTGCAAACTATCCCAAGTATGTGATTCAATTTTTAACTTTAATTTGTTACCTTTTGACCCTCAAAAACAGCTGGAAATCCCACAACAGCTGCTGCAATAACCAGACGCGTTAATTCACACTGATTTTTTTTTCAGCCCCAGTTCTCTTTGCAAATTAATCAGGCGCTAATAGAAGAGCATCGCCACAGGTCAGTATATCTCATTATGCTGTGATTTCCTATGCACACTGACAGGATGATCATGATGCATCCGAACACTGCCAAGCTGACTCACATCCTCTGTGTTTATGTGACCCAGCTGGATAATCCCTGACCCACTTACTGCATCTGGATGTGACTCTTGCTGGTATACTGATCCCATTGCGAACCTCACTTTACTGTATGCCTACTGTTAAATTAGCTGAGTAGAAAGAAAAATATCTCCCGCTGTCAAAAATGTTAACATTGGTCAGGGAGATTTCTGCTGGTCTCAGATGTTGTGAGCGCTTTTAGATTTTTTTTTTTGCTAATGCAGTAGGTTTCCCCTCCTGCAAACTCTGGATGCTCCCATGCAAAGACTTTTTTTTTTTTTTTTTTTTTTTTTTAAAGGAAAATTGTGACATAGTTATATTTATATGCTGAATATAGCCATTTACAATAGTGCTCACCATTATTTCCTGTGTTCATTATTGCAAGAGAGCAGTCACTTCACAGCTTCTCTTCATATATTTCAATGGAACATATTGAAACAATGATGTTTGGGTGTAGAAAGGTATTCATCTGCTGCTCTACAGTTTGAGGATGCTACTAGTTTATTGAAAAAGATATGAGGCACTCAGAGGGTAATACATTAGAAAAGCCATTCATGTTCAATTAAATATCACATATTATACATTAAATACATTATATATGAATGTTTTTTAAATGTATTACCCTCTTAGATGCCTCAGAGCTTTCCAATAACTCTAATCATACTGCAGTCATGATTTCTGTGACGCCACAAATACTGAAAAGATTTCCATCATTATTAATTAACCTGACAATTATTTTCTCAATTAATCGATTAATCATTTGGTCTTTAAAACATCAGAAAACTTTGAAAGGTGCCCATCACAACTTCACAGTCCAGTATTAAATGTATTGTAACGTAAGGAGAGTGCAAGCAAACTGTCACATTTGGGAAGCTGGAACTTTGTAATGTTTGCCATGTTTTTTTCTTGAAAATGACTTCTCATCAAAATTGATGATCAATATAGTTGTTGATTCATTTTCCTACCATCAACTAACCCATTTATGGATTAAGTGTTACAGCTGCAGTTGAAGTGAATGGTATGATATAGCTTATGTAACTGTTGGCTGTTGTTCCTGTTAGTACAGCTTTTAAATGGCCAATTTGGATGCAAGAATCCACTTTTTAAAACAGATGTTTCTTCTTCATTAAAAAAAGCTGTTTTGGAAAATCACTGTTCTTGTTATACAAACTTGTGCAACCACTAAGAGGTTAAAAACTCCAAACAGAAAATAATGAGTGATGTTTTGCTTTGATTCCTCTGAAGCCATCTGAGGTTTAGATCTCATTATAACCTCCTACAGTGTGTTTCCTTGGCTCCGGGCCGCTCCCTTCAGCATTTATGCTCTTCCTGCTGTCTCCGCTGCACTCCCTGACAACAGCAGGCTCTTTCCATCCCTGCAGCTTACACGCCATCAAAGTATGGAGAACTACATTAATACTTCCATTTTTTCCCCTGCTCTCATCTGTTAAATTGCAAAAACAATCTCCTCGATGGCTAAAGCTCTCTGAACATCTCTCATTTACAACATTCATTCTCCCCCTCACACAAAAACACTATTGTTTTAATCTCCTCTCCTGCTGCTCTTTAACTTTTCAAAACCACACTGAAAACACTTTCACATGCATTGTGTCTTTATTATGAATGTGCTGCAGAAATATAATAATCCAAGTGCCATATAATCTTGTCATTTTCAACTTCTATCATTGTCATACATGAAAAATGCCACAGCATGCCAATAACCACAAAGATTATAGTAGCGTGGTGGTAATACAATGACTGTCAGGAGGCAAGTGGACAGCTTCAGTGCCTACGTTAGATCATGACTACTTAAAGCTAACTCATAACTAGAGAATTATCACAATATTGAGGTTTATATCAGCAGAGCACACCAACTGGTGATTACAATTAAATTTACATATTAAGTAGTAACAGAGGGAAAATGCCATATTAATAATCATTACAGAAAAATTGTCTGCAGGTGTGGACTGATGAGGCTCACAAGTTTGAGCCATTTCTGTACACATTTTGAAATCCAGGATACAGTAAATAAATAAGGAGAGTTTTATATATAAAAAACAAGTAGTTTCAGATCACAGTGAGACTCACAGGTAAAGATTAGAGGTTAGCTGAGGATACAATAATAAACTAGATTTAGAAATGAGTTTTTGAACAGTAAAGCTACCAACGCTGCTACTCATATCTCACACCCATAAACCAGTTTTTTACAAATAATCCAGCAAAAGACAGCATCTGACTGTACGTGACAACAGAATGGGAGTGTAAGAAGTCTTGTAAGATAAGAATCAACTGTTGCTTGAATACATCTTTAAAAGGAATCAGTCTGGTTTGACAGGACCTGTGGTTGCAAGTACACAACTCAGACTGCAATCACAAGCTATTTAATTTGTTAACCAAATAGTGATGCCCATATGAATACGATACTACCACCATCTGTCAGCTGTGGCACAGAACTTCAAGCAGCATCACATTTATGAAATTAGTGTTTCAAAATTCTCCAAAATGCTCTTTTACAAACATTATCAAAAGATTATCAATGACGTAGCATAATTAGCTTCACTGTGAAATGAATGTTTTTAGTATCTTGCTGTTTCTTTCTTGTTGAACATGAACCCTTTTTTTCCCCTGTCTCACAGTGGTTAGTGGTGTTGAAAGGGTTTGAGGTTGCAGGAGGTTAAAAAACACGTTTGATGTTCCTCTCTGCAACAACAATTCTGCCATCAGAGTCGGGACTTCACAAAGCAAAGAAACTTTCCCTCTAAAATTTTTTTTTTGGCACATTTATTTCCCCTTGCAGTGATAAAGTGTGCCGCCTGTGCAAGACTTTCCATAATCCCTTCCATTTTAGCACCCATAGCTAGTCCTTCTTGGTAAGCCTCTTTCGCCACCCGTACGCTCAACTCTTTAACACAAGATGTATGGCGGGAGTCATAAGAATCACAGAGAGAGTCTGAAACAAGGACATGTAGTGATTGAAAGTGTTTCTTGTCTGTGAGGGAAACGGATGAATTTCTGCAACACTAATCCCAGAGCCTCTCCGCGTGTCCGAGGGGATTTAACAGCAAACTGAAACTCTGATGCATCCTGTTGTCGGTGCGGTGAACGATGGGACTTTTTGTTGGGACTTGCATGTGGCGCTGAAGCTGGGAGGCAATCCTTCCTGTCTCATGTTCTGTAACCACCTCCACTGGTCTCCCAGTTTTCTAGTCCACCTTGTCTGAGTCAGTTCTGCCAGTGACTAGCATTCTTGAGGAGTCGTGTCTTTTCCAGAATATCGCTCTTGATTGTGTTGACCAGAATATGAAGAGACAGATTAGTGTGACTGTCTACTCCCTTCTCCATCTAACTTTAGATGGACCAAACCCCCCCCCCCCTCCCCCCTCGACTCAGAGCAGCTGTATTTGCATATTTCATTTTCTTCCATTAGCAAAAAGGGATTTATATAGATTACAGAAATATAAGTAAGCACTGAATATCGGGTGCATTTTTGTCACACATCCAGGTAATGACTAGGCGGTAAAGACGGTGGTGCAGGTGTGGGCCAGACGGTCAGTTGCCTTATCCAGTTTCATCCTGGGATGAAACTCAGGTTTTCACATTTACTAAAAAAAGAAGAGGAAGTATATTAGTTGAAAAGCTATATATTCTGCAACGTAATATGGATGTATAAACGTTCACAAACCACACAAAGACAGTTATATAATGAGAAAAACAAGGATTGCTGAGTCCCAGAGCCCTTAAACTCAAGTTGTGTGTTCAATTGCTCTTCCAGACATTAAGTTAATTAGGACATCTCTTGGCTTAATGATACCCAACAGGCTGCCACTGTGTGCATTCAAAAGCAGCACAGATAAGTATCTGCTTGAAGCGAAACGCAAAGTATCACTTAACTGACTGCGGCCCTTATTCATGGATGTATTTACAGTATAACGTATAAGACAGCTTTCTTTCTTTACAAGTCATGGAAATCATCACTGACCTGTTATCAGAATCCGTTTTTATTTGCCAGGTACAATAAATGTACAGATATTTGTTTCTTATAGCACGTCAACAACTCAACAAACATACCGACATACATGGTATACATATATGGTACAAGCACAACAACACTTGTCATTTTGTACAAGCAAACAGTGCAAGGCATACAACAGACAGACCATATATCACTCTACAGAAACACACACAGCTCTCTGGCATGCAGTCAGTTACAGCTGGAGGCCACCCGTGCAAATGGAGACAGAAAATTGAATCTGATGCAAATGTGATTAATATGTTCTGATCTTTGCGTAGCGTTGACATAGTTCCTAAAGTGCCGCAGTGTGAGAAGACTCGTGAAGGCTTTGTAGCTAGTGAAATATTGTGACAAAACATGAATGGTAATAATAATAATAATAATACAGTCAGTCCGATTGTGCGAACAGAGCTAAACTGTTCTATCGTGATGGGTTAAAGAGCAGGTTTTTTGGTGGGCCAGGGTCTCTTAGTTGTCAATTTAGTATTCACAGGCAAAAAACGGAGGAGTTCAGGGGGAATGGATCGTCTGTGCACAAATACACACCGGTTAAAAAGGTGAGGTTATGGGTTATAGGTCAGATTTGGGACACTCACTGGCCAGGTTGACAATGCAAGCGATGATAATGACCGTCCCTCCTACTAGTGACACCACGGAGAGCATCTTGGCCACACGTCCCAGACGCACTGCGCCATCCAGGTTTCCCTGCTCGAGACTGTTCTTGGACTGTGGGAGGAGATCAAACCATCTGTTAGCTTTGATGTCGTGCGCATACATGTAAGAGTTCGGATAAAAGATCTGCCTCTCACCATGATTGAATAGACAAATCCCACGATGTTGATTGGCCAGACGGGGCAGAAGCAGGCCAGCACGGACAGGAGGAGGTAGTCTTTGACCTTGGTTCGATCCAAGGGCGGGTTGGTGGCGATGCTGGAGTGGCGAGAGAGCGACGGCCTGGGCGAGAAGGCGGTGTAGCCGATGGAGCTCGCCCTGCTGCCCTTCCTGGTCTTGCCATGATGGGGGTAGGAGATGGAGTGTTGTCTTCTGGGTGGAGAGGAGATGACCGGAGAGGTGCTGTCTATGGGCGCTGAGTGGATCCCGTTACCTACACATGAGGGACGAAAAAGGGGCGAGCAAATGTTTGAAACACTGGAAGAAGTAAACAAATGTGTGTGTGCTCTTTTTCGTGAGCTGGAAGTTGACTTTGCCTGAGCAAGCTGACAAAGCATCTGTGTCACCCACCCCCCTCCCCTCCTCCCGTCCCTCCATCCCTCCATCCCTCCCTCCCTCTCCGCCAACCATCCGCTGCCTTAATGCAAGGTCAAACTCAGTCACTTACTGTTCTTCAGTTTCTCGTTGATGACTATGACTAGCTCCCCTTTGGATTTGCTGCGGGGGGGCCTTGTGTTGGCCGGGCTGCTGCTGTGGATGAGCTGTTCACCTCTGACTTCGGGGCATGGCACAGTGAGGGGGGCTTGGCTTGACAGAGAACCCTCCTGATCCAGCAGTGATGGTTGTTCCTCCCCGGGCCAAATGGCGGGAGCTGGCATCATGTTCACAGCCATGCTGACAGCAAAATGAAGCCTCTGCTTGTGGTCCGGTCCCGTGTGTGCTTCCTATTGTTACACCTGAGGGTCAGAAAATGGATTTGTAAACAGAGGCTGCTCTCTCTCCCACCCGTTTTGAGCTGATTCAAAAACGTGTAGCTCAAATCCTGTTTATAATCCACTTTGACATCTTCATTTATCCTCATTTTCCACTCTGAATAGTAAATAAACAAGGCTCAATCACTCTTGCATAATAAACAGGATCAAGGTAAACAGATCATGATCCACTAGATATCAGGCCTCAACTGTGCTCAAGAGATCTTAAAAACAGCAAATGTGCTTCCTCACATGAGAGAAAGCAGGTCACAATGACATGAGGAGTACAAAGGCATGGCAGATGGAGGCAAGTTCCTTTGAAAGGATGGTAGCAGCCATAGTCTCCATGCAGGTGTGTACATACCATTATTTCATCATGTGTACACAAGCGTAAACGGGCCGGTTGGTAGGCGAAGAACAATAGTGAGCAGTCAAAATGATGAAGGATGGAGACAAAGGGGGGGAAATAGTCGGATATGATTGCTGCTCGTTAATTAGCTGATTTGAATTCAGTGGATGTGAACTGCTGAATTGCAACGATAAGCAGAAAAACAAACACATGCAGCTTCATTGGATTCTCGCATTTAAAGCAGACATGCGATTTTGAATGACAACCACTTTAGCTCTTTTAATCAATCAACGCTATAGGGAGATGGAGGGGGGGGGGGGGGGGGGGGGAAGGTGGCGGTAAAAATAAATCAAACTGACCTTTTTTAATCCAGCGGGAGCGTCTCTGCTTTTAACATCGCGGTGATCTCAGGTGAAGGAAAAAAAAAATCGACATCAAACGCGAATACACATCCCCCCTGCAGCCACAATCTGGTTGCAAACATGCAGTTTTGTCTAAAATCCGATAATATCCTTTTATCATATGTGAGCGGCGGAGGTGCAGAAGGGTGGGTGCAGCGCCTTTTCCAGTGCAGTGTTGGGATGGGGAGTCTCCTGGATGGCAGGAGGAGGGGTGTGTGTGTGTGAAATGAAAAGTGAAATCTGCCAGACTACGTGCTGTTGGAGGAGGAGGAGGGAGCTGGACAAGTAGCATCCTCCTCTCCTCATACCACCTCCCCACACTGAATATTTATTCATTGATGCAGCATCATAGAGAAAAGGTGTCTTCCTGTTTTCATCTCACAGGCGGCAAGAGTCCATAAATGGGCCCAATTGGGCCTTTAAACCAGAAATATGCGATAACCGCTCAAAGAGACGGTGGTTAATAACCTGAGATCAGTCAGTGTGGAGTGACATCTGGATCATATATGAAAATGGCAATCCGTTTTATTTATCGTCAAGAAATAAACACAAACGTTCAGTGACACAAGTGTCTTTTATTTAAAAAAAAGTGGTGCGCCATCAGCTGGAGCACAGTGGTAACTACAAAAAACAATAAAAACATGAAGCAAAATCAAAACAAAGCCAAAAAAAGAGAATAAAGCTTCTTAGATAGGAAATATATACATTAGATACAGGTATGATTTAGAGGGGAGAAGATCATTTTCCCATGTTGCTCAGGATGTTTGCCTGAAAAGAGAAAAATAAAGAAATGTATATTAGCACTGAATGAAAGCAAGATCATCATTTACATCCAACATGCTGTTCAGTTATCTTTAACGTTGACCATCTCAGTTTAGCGTGTAGACGTTTGCTAATTAGCACGAAAGACAAAATGTGTTTTAGGTTTCAAGGTATTTTGTCATAAACTGAAGAATTGGACTGCCACTTCCTACTGTGAAGAAATATTCAGATAGAAAAACACACTGTACGCTCTATGGACTGAATAAAGACTCCTATCTGCCGAGAATGATACCTTCAGGTTTAAGCCTTCATCTAACTTGAATGGGTAATTCAATTGAGCAGCTCCTCTAGACTTATATAATATAATCAGAGTGGATAGATGAACAAAGAGGATAGAGAGTCATTTCGTGGGGTTGTGATGCTAAAATATGTATCTGATGATTTACAGGATAAGTTTCTTTCACAATGTAAGACTATGGGCAGGGAAACAAATACTTTTTGGCCCATGTTGAGACATAACTGCACTGTCTCAAAGCCCAGCGCTGTTAAGGGAGCTTGGTATGAAATTGATTTGAGACTTTTAAGAATAAAACAAAACAACAATTCATGGTGATGCTAGAAGACCAAATTCACTTGGATCAACTAAATACATTTCCTGGATGCAATAAATGTCTCCATATAATTAGTTGAGAAACTTCAGTCTGAATCATAGTGGCGGAGCAACATTGTCATTTTACTGAGGACTTACCTTCATGAAAGTGGAAAATCTCTTCTCTGTCATACCCTCAACTTTAGTCAGATCTTCCACCTGCAAAACAACAAATATCACATCAAGTCAACATAGATTCATTCAAATCTAAAGCTATCAAATGTGTCAGAAAACCACAAGTCAGGTGTTTCTGATGGTTGAGTTAGACAATTAAACTAGGTGTGGGTTTCATGTTCTCTACCAACCTTTGTGAAGTCACCATGGATCTCCCTCCAGCCCAGGATGAGTTTGGCTTTCTTGACCCCAATCTGCTGCAGGCCTTTCAGCTCTTTGAGTGAGCCGCTGTTGAGGATCTGCAGGATGTTCTGCCTGGAATGCTCCAGCACTGACGTGTCAATCTGAGACTCCCAGCCATCCTGTATCATGTTCTCTTTACCATCTGGAGGCTGAGAGAGACAAATAAATACAGTAGAGAAGAAATGATTAGTCCATTTAAATCAATCCATGTGCAACTGTTTTGATATTCAAGTTATTTTCCGTTTCCAGTTTCTACAATGTGACAATCTTTTGCTTTTCTGTTTCCAATGTGAAAATAAATTTGGACTCTTGTTTGAAGACGTCACTTTAAATTAAGTGAAATTGTCACGATTGTGCATTTCAAGAATTTTCCAAAATGTTATATACAAAAACATAATTGACAGAATTATTAATAAAAATAATCAGTTGCTGCCCCAAAAATATAGTGTGCAGTTAAGATTAAAAATGTGTTTTCAGTCATATTGCATGACATATTTACCCATATTAGAAAGAGGTTCATTTTGACCCAATAAATTTGAAGTCTTGCAGTGTCTATCAAGTCAAAAAACAAATTGGAAGCTAATGTACTATGTCAGCTTGTATCTGATGCTTGCAACTCTGCAGATGTGTCGAGCTCAGCACAGCCGAGACTCTGATGCTGACCTCAACCTGGTCTGGAAGCTTGCTCTCCTTCTTCTTGACGCAGACGGACTGTTTCTTGACGACTACAACCTGCTGCGTCACTGTTCAGGAGAAAAACAAAAAACAAACAAACAAACATTAAATTGTTGTTAAATTAATTAAATTAACAAAAGCAGATATTCCCAATGAGTAAGGGGGAACATGAAGATTTTGCTCTGAAATCGTCACCAGTCTGTTTTGTTTGGGACGCAGCAGTATGGTGCTATTTTAGAGCCAAAGTCATGACATAAGTATTACGGAAAGCTGTCTGGCTAACTCTCCGAGCTGCTGAGGGGTGTAAAAATAATTCCTCCTCATCGTCATTGGATACATTTTCTGGCTCCTATATATTGTAGACAGAGCTCTTGTATCACGTTTCAGCTCATAGATATCTCCAGTGATTCAACATGACAGAATTAGTGAGTGACTAATCTTTAGTGAGGTGTAAACAACAAATGACAGACACACACACAAAAAAAGTCAAGGTCATTCTTTTACATAACATTTCCTTAGTCAATGAGTATCTAATAGGAAGTTAAATAGTGACAGTAATATATTCTTTCTGTAGTCTCAACATGGTGATTAGACAGTGTCAGTTTAAATCCCAACCCTGCACTCATTTTCATCTATAACCTAAATTTAGGCTACTACTGTAATACATGTACTTCCAAACTGACCTTGGAGGGGTTGGACCACAGCCTGCTGCTTTTTAGCTTTCATGGCGGTTGACTGCTTTCTTTCCAGAGGAGCTATGTTGTTCTTGAAGTTGGGCTCTTGACTGGTACCAGACTTTTCTCCTGCCAGCCGACTTAACAGCTTGGTCTTATTCTCAAACTCCCTCTGCTTCTCTTTGAGCTCCTGTGAAGTTGAAAAAAATAACAGTGTGAAAGTTGGCCAACAGATATCCATACAGAAAGAAAACCTGATCTGTACAAAGATCTGACAGCTTCAGCATCTGCAGAACTATGCAGACAAACAGCAGATAGATGGTTGAACCAGACACGCATATCAATGATCAAACCTGGATTATGTAATAAAGCTGCAACAATTGGTTGATAAAACATAACTATTTATTACTATTTTTATCTTCTTTTTTTTATGAATCAAATATGCCAAACCCTGCTGCATTTAGCTTCTCATGTGGGATGATTTAAAGCTTTTCTTTGAACTACATTATTGTAAACTGAATATCTTTGGGTTTTGGACTGTTGTTCAGATAATGTGACTTACAAATGTAACTTTTCTTTTTCAAAGTCTTGCCAAATCATAATTTTCCCAACTACATTCTGACATCTTACAGACAAAACGATTAACGATTTTCTCCTCAGTGTTTCTATCAGTAACTGAGATGAAGAAACTCTAGCTCTGATGTAGGTATGTGTTTTCACCTGAATCTCCTTGCGATACTGGGCCACATCTTTCAGCATGCCAATTCTGTCTTTGTCCTTGCAGCTCATCATCTGTTTCTCCAGAGCGATTAGTCTGTCCAACACTGATGGTTCTGAGAGACTGAAGGAGACAAGAAAGAAAGATCAAGAAACAGATGGTTGTAGTTCTATCTTAATGGTGGAGGAACAGCAGAGGAAACTGAATTTCATGTGGTAGCTTTGGTCATATGCAAATATATTTTCTTCACAAACATTGCAGTTCCTTCATCTACTTAGTGAAACAATTAATCAATAGGTCTGGATGGGTGTGGTCTTTAACCTGTGCAAGTGAGTAGAGGGTGAGGAACCATCCTGTTCAGCTTTCTTGTCCTCTTTCTGCCTCTTCTTCTGTGGCTCAGTGCCAGACCCCCCTGCCTCATGGCCCTCTCTAGACCGCTTCACTGGAGACGAAGGCATAAGGGAAATTAGAAGCTTGGTATTCAGAGCACTCGAGCAACAGTGTTTGTGAGCTTCTCTGGAGTGCTAAGCAATTCAAAAATGGCACAGCATCAGTTGAGGCTGCATTGCAGTGCCTGAATTCAATCCAAAGGAAGAGGAACAAAATCTAACCATCAGGAATGTGTCTCAGACAATGCATCAAAAACAGTGGTGAGATTATACCCAGCATGCACAGAAACAGCTGGATGTTTAGTCCTAGTCATCACACTCTGGGACATGACACGGGTGCCCCCTATTGGCCTTTGATCAAAGAGTCAGTTTCCTCTTATCTACCTATTGAATTTTTTTCTATAATTGCAAACCCTCTAAAGGAAGGATGAATTACTGTATTTATTGTATATTATTGTCTACCTGTAAAACAAATCTGATTCATTCTTAACTGTACATCTTACAGCACACCTCTCTTAACTCACCTGGCAGCACAGCCACAGTTTCTCGGGTGAAGGGCTTGTTCACAATCAGCTTGGATTTGGCGGCAAAGTTGAGTGCGGTAAAAGTATCAAAATAGTATTTGTACTCTGGCGCAATATTGGTGATCATGACAGAGTGTGCAGAGCCACCCAGGGAGTCCTGTAGCAACCGTGTGAGTTTACTGTCTCTGTATGGCACACGGATGGCGGTGCCAGAGTTAAGAGAGTCCACCACTTTGCTGAGAGTGAAGAGAGAAAGGTTGATGGCGCCGCTCTCTTTCAGGCGGATGCCCTGGTTGCCGGTGCGGCGGTTGTCCTCAGAGCCGGCCAGGTCTACCAAATACAGTTTGCCTATCTGTTGTCGGTTGGGCAGAGCGCGTCGAGTCCGCACAACCTAGAGTATGAAAAAGGTCCAGATTTGAAAAGGGGCAAAGACACCAAAGTCGGACAGGAAATACAGGGGAAGGAGAACGAAAGACAAACAAAGGCAAAAACTCTCTGGTTGCAATTTCTTGAAAGTTAATCTTTTGTTTGTTTAGTCTTGACAGAAAACTGAATGTTTAAACAAAAAAAACAAAAACAATTGACATTTTAATAGACCAAAAAACTAATCATTTAGTTGAGAAAAAAAAGACAAATGAATTGACAAGGACAATAATTGTTAGTTGCAGCTGTAGAAACAATGTAGAAACTAGGGATGCAACGGTACTCAGTAAAATATTGAACCGTTCGGTCTGCTCTGCACGGAACAATATGACCTTATGGACCGCTGGTTTTCTGTTTTCCAATTCTAACCCTAACCCTAACCGTACCGTGGGTTACTAGTAACGTTGCACCCCTAGTAGAAACAGGATGGCAGACACCAATTTGTATCTCTCCCTGTGTAGTCCCAGAAAGCCCAGTTTGCTAGCGGGAGTGTTGCGAGAGAGAATTGATTTTAGCACCAGCTACCAAATCCTGGCCTACTGCTCAAAGGCCACGACCTGTTATGATGCTGTCTCACCAGCTGCTAGCTACCCATGCACACACCAGCTCAGTGAAAGAAAACTCCGAAACATGAAATAAATGAACAAAAGAAGCACTCCATTCCCAAAGTTATTCAGATTACATATCAAACCTTGATGAGGAGTATAGCATGGCTGCGGCTGGAGCGCTGGTTTAGTTTGGTTGAGGCTGTAGTACGATTGAGACTGGCGGGGACAAAGTGTTTGTCAAAATCGGAGAAGGATGAGATGGTTGTGTGAGTGAGGCCGGGGATAAGGATGTTCTTGTCCTTGTCCTCTCGGATTGGCAGGTCGTGGGAGTTTGGCGATAGAAGATCAAGCACCTGAAAGAGAAAGAAAGGAGGAGACAATGATGGATTGCACAGTGTCTTTCAACCATAAGGTAACATTTTGCCAAGATACTGAAAGACACTGGAAATGTATAACAGCTACTGACAGAAAAAAATATAATTTGCAACTATTCTTTAAAAAGCCACACATGTTCTTTAAGAATAGTTGCAAATTATATTCTTTCAATTTGAGTTGCACCAGTCCCCTTAGCAGGTCAGTGAATAAATTAATTTCACACACTTTTTCCAGGTGATACTAATTAAAACATACTTAATTTGATTCAATTTCTGCCACACAACTTTAACCTAACCCTAACCCTAGACACTGAACATGACAAAATGCGTATATATGCTACGGAGATGTCTCAAGAAATACATATATAAGCCAATTCCCTAGTTGGAATATGAATGTAAAAATGTCAAATTATACAGAAAGCATTAAATAATTGTCTGGGTCAAACGGTAATAGCCAAAAATCAAAATCTCATACCTTCTCATTGTAAATTTCCAAATAAGACATGCCAATACTGTAGTCCCATCCCTCCTCTTCATCCTTAGCTCTGACCAGATTGAAGACCTCACGAACAGCTCGGGGGATCACGCCTGCCTGCTCTGAGCTGCCCAACATGGTGTGGGTCTTGCCTAGAAAAGAGGTTGTGGTGATTACACACACGCACACACACAGTAAATACAAATCTGGACCTGTAAGGTTTAGATCTCAAGAACTATAACTCCTGTCGGTTATATGTTTACATTTCAACAATCACACAAATCCCACTGTTTATAATCATAGTCATTAACACAATTAAGAGAAATGTGTAAGACTGGGTATGCCATAACTAGGGTCTCTAATATGCAACCAAATAAACAAAAGTACAAGTTAACATATGCAGTGCTGCAACATACCAGCTCCTGTTGGTCCATAAGCAAAGACGCTGGCATTTTGTCCATTCAGTATGTGCGGTAGAATAGGCTTCACTGATGAGAGGAAAACCTCTTGCTGTGTTGTTTGCTCACCGTGAAAAGCATCAAAACTGGAAAAAAAACATACATAACACTATTAGAAATTAAGTCAATTGTATTTTTGTAGCCCAAAATCACAAAAATGGGACCAGTGTAGAAAGAGGATGGCAGACACCAATTTGTATCTCTCCCAGTGAAGTCCCAGAAAGCCCAGTTTGCTAGCGGGAGTGTTGCAGGAGAGAATTGATTTTAGCACCAGCTACCAAATCCTGGCCTACTGCTCAAAGGCCACGACCTGTTATGATGCTGTCTCACCATCTGCTAGCTACCCATGCACACACCAGCTCAGTGAAAGAAAACACAGAAACATGAAATAAATGAACAAAAGAAGCACTCCTTTCCCAAAGTTGTTGTGCAGCTGGCAGTTGGTTCAGTTTGGTTTGGCTTTGATTGTAATTATGTAGCCTAATTCAATTCATTTCAAACATTTAAACTTTTTTAAGAAACTCCAGGAAGCGCCATAAAGGAGGGATCCATCTCTCAGGATAGACAGACATGTAAATTATTGCAGGACAATTATTAAAACATACTGATGAACTTTAAGAAAGGAGTGTAGCTGTACTGATGACACTGACTGGTATTTTACGGTCTCTGTAGCATTTCTCCAGTTGATTATCTCCAGGTTCTGGGAGTCCAGGCCTTTCACACACGGGCCTTCGCCTTTCTCATCTTCTTTGCCCATGTAGGGTCGTAGACGAACAGCAACCCGAACCCTGGACGTCTTCTTGCTCCCTCCATCTGATACCGCTACTCGCTGGGCCATGTTTGAGCTCACAAACCAGCGAAAGGCCTGCACAACAACATGAGCCAAGTTAGCCACGTATACAGTACACTGACTTTTAATCTGCGTGAAATGGTAGATTCAATATGCGTACTAATAACAAAGTCGCTTACGTGTCGTTAAATTATGATTTCATTTAAATAAAGTACTACAATGATAACCACAACAAAAATATAACCGGTTGCTTCAAACGACTGATAACGTTAGCGAGCTAGTAGCCGCTTCCTTACTGATTCGTAAAGAAACAGCCAAGTTAAAGTTACTCTTTTACCGAGGTTATAACCAAATGTTTCGTTATCGCTGTCTTACCTTTATTATATGTGGACTCCGGCTAAAGAAACTCTTGTTATTCACCAAGTATCACCTTTAGCGACATTGCGGAGGTCAGTCTTTAAACAATGGCGACCAGACCTTTTTTTCTAACTGAAACACTTTTCAAATAGTAGCGCCGCAACCGGAAACGACCATCCACCAATCACAAGCCGAGGACAAGCTGGCGCCTATCTACCGTCTAAAGCCCTTATTTAAAATGTGTAGCCTGCTTATGTAATAGTCAACATTATTGTGTATGAACATGTGTGCACACTTTTAATAAAACAAATCATTATCGTGAATAACGGGGGGAAAGACTGTGTACGGTCTATGATTAAAACCCGCTCAGTCAGCAACAGCAACGTACGCGCAGGAAGACGTGCTGAACGTCATGACGACATTGCTGATGGCATTGAGTCTGTGAGTAATAAAAGTAACAACCATAGACTGTATATAAGAAAGGTAACAACATACAGGGTTGGGAAGCTTGCTTTGGAAATGTAATAGGTTACAAATTACTTGTTACCTTATTTAAAATGAAATAAGTAATGTAGCAATTTTAATTACTTAAAGTAATGTCACTTATTACATCCGGTTACTCTTCATCAACTAATGTTTTCAACTGTTAGGGTAAGTGTTCCCATTAAACCCACCAAAATCTAAGTTCAGGTGTATTTCATGGATACTGACATGATTTATAAGGGAGATCATTTCTTATAAAGCCAGATTTATCTCTCATTTGAAAATGTAGGCTTATTCATTAGTTCATGTAGATTTTGGAATATAAAATAAAGATATGAAAAAAGTCAAAAGTCTGGAATGGGTGTACCACCGTGACACCATTTAAGCCCATGTGTACTCCAGATAAGCCCAAGTCATGATTAATTTACAAAATATAAAAATAATATTCATTTCAAATCTTTAAAACAGCAATAGCCTATAGCTAGTTCTATATATTCAGTAACAAGTTAAATATTAAAAAAGAGCGAAAACCCCTTCATTTTAAAGATCTGATTTCAGGTGTAACCCCCTTTGTAATCATCAACATTTAGTTACAAATAACTGTAATTGCACATAGTTACTGTTTACAGCCACATTTAATTTGTAATTAAACTCCATTACATGAAACTAGTTAGGCCTACTCCCCAACACTGCCAACAAACATATCAAAAAATGTTTTTACAACACTAGAAAATGAACAATTATTCTGGGATTCTAACTTTAAAGACATACATTGGCATTGAGTGTGGCTTGTTTCTTTAAAAGTGTTCAGACACAATTAGAGAGCTTAATCTAAAAATACTACACAACATCTATCCAACAAATGTTTAGGCTACCTCTCTAGATCTTTAGAAACAGATGACAAATTTTCTTTTTGCAAAACTGAAAAGAGATGAGAAGAGATGTTATTTTGTAATTGCTTATTTTGTGTTGTATTTTGGAAAGATTCACACAAGATATGTATTGGCAAAAAAGTGTTAATAGTGTCAATATTTGTAGCATTATAAATCTTTTTATTGTTAGGAGCATTTCATATCCACTAATCCAAAATATCCCAAACGTTATTTTTAATTGAAATAAATATTATTTTGAGCCTCTACACTGTATATATATGTATATATATATATATATAAAGTACATCTGTTATCAAAATCTATTTCCCGAAATTTTAATAGAAGATGTCTGTCACTTATACCTTTGCTTTTTATTTATTTTCCTTTATTTCTATCAACATTATTTTATCTTCTTTACATCTCTTTTTATTTATGAACTGGAATTATCGGTTGCTTGTGTATTTGTTGTCTATTATATTGAATATTCTGTTCAATAAATAATTAAAATAAATTAATTAAACGATTAGCGGCGTTATCGATGGACTATCCACCATATCTATGCTATCCACATGTTGTTTAAATCAGCGGAAATGAAATGAGACCCGAGTAGATCCGAGCAGACCAGCGCTAACCCGAGCAGATCTTCAAAAGACCCGAGTACATCGTCACACGGCGCGCTGAGTCCAAAATGGCGCTATGTTTACGTCTCTGCATAACCGTTTATTATCCCTAGCAAGCCTCATGGAGAGTTTCGGTGATTTTATGCAGCGGGGAAGATAAATTGAGCTAATATTTAGCTATAGCAACACTTATCCTTGTGTGGATAAACCGGATATTCGGTAATGACAATTTACTTACGTATATTCATTGTAATTTGCTGTTTAGAAAGAGCTTACGGCTAGGCCTGATGTTAGCCAGCTAGTTTGAACAAGTAAGGACTATATTGTGTTTCATTCATGTTGTCTGCTTTATCAGTTTAATTCACTTGACAGCTACTGAGATTGCCTGTTAAAAGTTATAGGCATGAAGTTAGTCTTGGTTATCTCTCTCAATGACCTCTTAGTGTTTTTAATTCTTCATAAATGTTTATTTGGAGAAGATCTGTTGCTACAAACGCAGGAGGAAGGATGCAGGCTGAAGCCACCGACTCGTCCCTGAGAGAGGGCATAGAGGCTCTGGGTGTGAAGGACACAGAAAAACCTGCTGCCGGCACTGAGGAAGAGGGCAACACAGAAATACAGGACACTGAGATGACAGCTGAAACTGGGGAAGAATCAGCAACCAAGGAGGACAAAGGTAACTCCATAAAGATGCATAGATAGACAAAAAATAACCCAAAGGTTAACAACACGGCACAATTGATACATGGAAATGATCAGTTCAGATCTTCATTGTCACATAAGATGATTGTTTTTGCAGCAAGGAAGTATAAATGTGGAACACATGAACATTTTAAATACAACTGAAGAAATGAAGAGGGCCAGTACATATGCAAGTAAATGCAGTACACAACAAAAGATTAATTGATAAATGCCAGAAAAGAAGCAACATAAGGAATAGGGCAAGTATCGAGTGCTAAGCTATTAAATTTAAAATCATCTAGGGATATGTGAAAACTGGAACCTGTTGCAAGTTTTGCAACTAACTTTCAAAAACCTGCACATCTGACCAGATGGGAGGATATCACATTCCTTACAGAGAAGATGGTCTGGATTTCCTGTGATGATATGATGATTTAGTTTTGTAGCTTAATGGTTTAAATAAATGTCCCAAATTGTTAAGACATTACTTCATCTGTACACAACTGTGTGTCTGTATTTGTGATACATTTACATATATATTAGTATATAAAGTATATTGTGATGTGGCATAAGTGTTGTCTTACGTGGTTTTAAAGACTGCATTACAGTAAAATAATGTAATTCTCTGAACTTACCAGACTGATATAGCTGTACCTACTTAGTCATAGTTATTTTGTGAAAGCACCAATAGTCATCCCTACAATATTATCACAATATTGATATTGAGGTATTTGGTGAAAAGTTTTGTGACCATATGGCCCAGCCCTAGTACACAGTATACTATATTGGAGTGTTATGTCTTTATAATGTGTAATAAAATGTGTTTATTCTTATTGTCCTTCTATTAATCTTTCTATTGCTCGACAGCTTTTGTTAAACTGACATCTCCTTCTGTGTTTTCAGATGGAGACACAGATGCAGTGGAAGGTGATGAACACAAGGAGGAACCTAAGGCGGATGCGGTGGTCGGTGAGGAGGGAAAGCAGGCAGCAGAAGTGGACGGCGAATGGGAGCTGGCATACAGCGACGAGGAAATGGAGGACCCCAAAAATTGGATGCCTCCTCCTGCTGAGATTAAAAGACTCTATGAGATCCTTGCTAAAGGGGAGATGCTAGAATTGAACTTTTTGCCCCTTCCAAGGAGGCCGCCTACACCTGAACATACCCCCTCACCCGAAAGAGATGACGAGGACGATGAGATGGAGGAAAGGGAGAGGAAGGAGAGGGAGCGCAAGTCAGTATTATTATATCCCTAAGATTTGGGTTTGTGTTCTGGATATGAAAAGTTTAAGACTCATGACTTCTGTCTTTTTCTTTCAGGCCTCCATCTCCAACTGAGTTTGACTTTGATGAAGAGCAAACACAAGCTACTCCAAAAAATTCCTTCATCGACAGACGCAGAACACCAGGTGTGAAGAGCAACTACTGAGACTTGAGTTTTGAAATTTGCTGACTCATGTTTTATCAAGAAAACCTGTGTGGTGGTTTTTGTGTAATGAGTTTTCTCTTCTCTCTCACAGGATCCTCGGCTCGCTCTTCTGTCAAACGGGAAGCCCGGCTGGATAAAGTACTCTCGGACATGAAGCGCCACCGCAAAATTGAGGAGCACATCATGCGCACAGGGAGAGATCTCTTCAAGACTGAGAAGAAGCTGGAGGAGGCCCTGTCTCCTAACAGTCAGAAGGAGCGGGAGAAGGAGAGGGAACGAGACAGCAACCCCAATACTATCTTCTCCCCGAGACAGAGGAGATACTGAAGTTTTAAAAGAAATGAGGACTTGGCCACAGGCAAAAAGAGCTTTCCGACTCTTTCTCAAAACTTGAATTTTTTATGTAACGAGTTTTGTATGTTTTCTATGTGTGTTTTGTATGATGGCAATAAACATTTTAACCCTGGAAGACTGATTTTTTTTTTTGCTGGTGGTGTGTAGTAAGAGTGCAGTATGGATGAATCCTCTGTGCACATAAGTGGTTCTCAAAGTGGGGTCCAAAGCAAAAAGGGGATTAATTGTTTTCACTTTAATTCCATGCATAACTAACACAATGAAACGAGCTAAAATCTTATATCAAAACTTCTTATAAAATTAGGGTCTGTGGTCTAATTGGTATCAGCTTTAGAGGTCCTTGACATGAAAAGTTTGAGAACCACTGATATACAGTACCAGTCAAAAGTTTTGACACTTGAATAAGAAAGTATGTCTTTTGCTGACTTCTGTATTTGAAACAAAGATATCCATACATCTGTGCAATCAAATACAATGGCTCTACTACAATTTCCACTTTTACAAAGCTTGTATATTTTCCATTTATGTTGTTCTTGTAGGGAAGGTAAAAATTCTACTTTATTTTTTAGGTTATAGTTATGGTGGTGTACAGAAAGGCGATATATTGAAAATGAGGTACAAACAATATGAGGAGCTGTTGTATTTGATTGCATTAGATTGAGCAGATGTTCCCAATAAAGTGCTTGGTTGGTGTATATAATGGTGTACTAAAGCTTCATGTGTATAATATCAAGACATAGAATATCTTTTTAGCTAATGCAATGAATGAAATACCCTGATACATAAACTTAAATCTTGACACTGGTGCAAAAGTTAATTTAAAAAACTTTTAAAGAAGTACTGCTCATTGTATGTAGAGTTTTGCCAACAATGGTCTAATATAGCCAGGGATATTAAAGGATTACCTACACTATAAAATGGTATGGTACAATCTTGATAGTAGACAACTTTATATTGTCTCATATATGTAGAGTAATCATTTTGCAACCCGAAGTGGGCAGGAATGGTGTTCCTTGGCCCAACTTTTCTTAATAAGACTTCCAGTTAAAGGCCTTTTCAATATGCAGCTAATTGACCACAGGAGTAGAGACAAGTCCTCTCCCCAATGACTGAAATGTAAGATTCAACATTTATAATCATTAACTCCAGCTCCCTCTAGTGGCTCACTTTCAACTGAGTTTCAGATGGATAAGAGGCATTTTTAATGAAACATAATTTCCAACATTTATGAAAAAAAAACAAACACACACACACACACGCACACTCAAGACAGGTTCAGGACAGAGAAGTATATTTTAGCTAAGTTTGAATAACAATACAGCCTTCACATGAGGCTCAGAAGCATAGAGTATAATATGTATGCATAAATATGCATTCAAAACCACAAACCAAATAAATAAATAAATAAATACTTACAAATAAATAACGAGCATTTTTGTGGAATATACAGTACATCGGTTGAAATGTTTTAGTATTGTCAAGAAGCAGTACCTTATGAGTTCACGGAGCAGGGGAATGGATATTCTGTGTTCAACATGCCCACAGTTGTCCAGATGTTTTTGACACTCGCTGCCCTGACTTGATGGTTTCTGAGCTTTTGTTTTATTTGTTTTTTTTCCTTGACCCATTTCCAGGACAGTGTAGCTGCTTTCAAAACAAACATAAAATGATAAAAACAAGCCAGTTTGTTCACTGAAGGTTCATAGAACCAGCGGCTTCAATTAATGGCTCAATGAACAATTCATACAATGTAAAATACTTAACCAATAGACTCAAGTTATGGTTAAAAACAATTAATGAGGAACATAAAACTAATTTGCCATGGACAAATATGCTGCATGTCAATCACAGGGGAATGCTTCCCTACAATACTGTCTTTTGTTTCCCTTCAAACATTGCAAGTCCCCTAACTATGCGAAAAAAAAAAAAATACTCAAGCCTCATAGATCCTTCAGTGAAATATACCAGCCAATCAAATGGATATTTTGAGAGTTAAATCCGCACCAAACTAAAAAACAAAACACATGTAAATTCAGTTTTAAAAGTGACCGCTACGGTGCATCACTTCCTTGTATGCAAAAAACACTGTGATACCAGTAAATGGAATGAAGTCATATCTACACTGAAATGAGGAGCACTGCCGTACTGTTTAAGGGGGGGTGGGCTGGGGTGAGGGAGTTTGCATACACTTAGCTGGAAAACGGTGAAATGTTTTGTGTTAATGCTGAAATGTCATTGTTCAAAACATTTGTAGAAACATTAGATGTAGAAATGAGGAAAAAAAAAAAGAACAAAAATCAACACTGACCTAATACTGACATGGAAATAAGGACAATTTTACATCGGCTATGTACACCCGTCACATTTTGCTGTCAGAGGAAAGCCTCTTCTTTCTCCTCACAGGATAAAAACTAAAAGCTGAAAGAAACTGCAAAGAATGGGGAAAAGGGATAAGGCAGCAGAATACAGTCTAATGAGATTATCTCCCTTCTAAAAGATGAGTCAGTCTGCAGGTTGGTTACATTTTGTTAGAGTGACAGTGACTACATAGAGGATACAGATAATAAACACTAACAAGTCAAAATACTGCTTAGCCGGGATTTTTTTCTTTTTTGAAGGTCTTCGTCATTACTAAACTGAATTAGGCCTTTCATCTACAGCAAATGTACTAACATACAATATAATACATTCCTATTATCCTGCTCTTCCTATAATCACGAGGCAGAGAGGACATCATTTGATCTACATGAGGGAAATGGCCATCTATGCTTGCTATACATCCAGGCAAATTCCTCTCAGGTCAGTGCATGTTTCTATCTGTCACAGTGCCCGATGACATCTTTAAATACTGAGTGCTAACACTCCTCTTGTGTCCTACAAACTGAGAAGCTAAAGTGCTTGAAGGCCAGCAAGCAAATCGTTTTTAGCTGTTAAAAGTTTGACTGCTGGCCTCAAAGACTTGAGCGCTATTTGAGGCCATCGTTTGTAGCTTTCTTCATTTCGCTACTTGTTCCACTATTCCTTCATAACTTTCCTTTCCTTTTACATACTCATTGGTACATTCGCCTTCCTTCCCTCCCCACCCTTCCCAACCACTCCTCTCAGTGAGTGGCCAGCTCGGGCTCTGTGGAGCGCGTGCTGTAGCCGTTGGCGGGCTGAGGCAGCGCGTTGTCATCCGTCTGACGCTCCTTGGCGGCTGATGAGGGCGCACATGGCCTCTGAGATCGGGAAGAGCCTGTGAATAGTCGTAGGGCACCCCTGCAAATTAGGGAGAACCAATAGAGTTGGGGAGCCATGAGCAGAGCGGCGCCGAGGTTACATTGCCAGGGCACCGACAGGGGAACCATGTGGAACGGAATGGACGCGTACCTGGATCCAAATGAAGCAGACATAAAAGATTGTAGCATTGTAAAACACATGTTCTGGACCTTAATTCATCATGTGGCAGCGCAAGTTACCCGCCCAAGCTCAGCAAGACTTCAGAACATGAGAAAAACAGAGATGGGGAAAAGAAAGACATACCTTCCATAGACGTAGTAGAGGTAAGGGAAGAGGAGGACTCGACAGATGAAAAAAGTGATCAGCATAAGAGCCCCATTCACTTTGTGCAGGAGAGTGTGTTGCTGTTTGTACTGTGAGCGGGAAGAAAAAAAACAGGGGGAGAGAGAGAGAGATAGAGAGAGAGAGAGGGAGAGAGAGGGAGAGAGAGAGAAAGAGAGGGGAGAAGAAAAGCAAGCAGTACAGTTGGGTGAAAGCTGACGGGGTTAATCTTGTTTTGCCATTGTTATACCGTTAATACTGTTATATTTGTTATTACTATCTGCATGAACTGAACAAGTGGCGATGGAGAGCCATGCTGCTGGTTGGACACTGCTTGATTTCTACAGGAGGCAGTGGGACAGAGTGTGTGTTTGTCTCATTTGCTTACAGGCTGTATGAACTTTTATCTGAACTGTCAACCTGCTTCAGTGAGATAACACTGAGGAGGAGCTTACAAACGTTTCCCTGAAAGGATTTTCCTCTTACCCATTCACTTGTTTCATATCGTATAACTCAGTTGTTTTTACTCTATAGGTAAAAGAGGGCCACAGCTTTAAGCCTGCTGTTGTTTACCACATGCACTGTTGTCAGGGACGGGAGGGGCAGGGGTGCTGAGTGATAGAGGGTGGAGGGACAAGCTGATATTGTATCTGCTGAACATCCAGTCTAAATACTAGGGTCTATATTCAGAGGCTAACAGCTGTGGGAGCCTCAGATGGGGGGGACAGGCAGAAAGCAATGGAGGGAATACGTTTTATGCACATTCACACAGACCTAAAATAAATATGGTTGTAGGCGTGGGGGGGTGCAGCTCCTACAATGTGTATTCAAGCAAACTGTTACCAATTAACGACTGATGCTTCTGTTCATGTTAAGACACAGTCGACGGGAGCCGATGTGCGAGAACAAGCTGCGTGCTGGGAATGACCCGAAATGTATTCTCCATGGAATGAAAAGTGGGGGGAGAAAAAAAGGAAGTGAAGAGCGCAGAAGAACTTTAGTGTGACACATGCACATGCAACAACGCACTCAAATCTTCTTTGAGGATGAATAGAGGTTCTCACCTGGATGAGTATTTTTCCTAAGCAGACAGATGGAGTGCTGAGCTCAGCCATGAACATTATACCCTGGAAATAATCTCCCTTTCCTTGTCGCCAAAACTGGAGAGAGAGAAAAAAATGAGTTGATTATTTGTCTAGAAAACAATTACTGCACTGTAAATCTAGCTGGAGTCAACAAATAAAGGATTTCAAAAGCTAAATTCCTGCTCAGAGTCAGACAAACTTTTGGATGGCTTTGCACAGCTTAGTATGATGTGGAAGTTATATCAGGCTTTCTGATCCACTTGCTGTTTCCAACTTTCCATGCACACACAGCTATAATGCACTGACACCGCAGATAAATACCTTTTCAGTTATTTTGGAAATAATAATCCCAACTATACTTTTTAAGACTTTGCATATACTTGCAAAATATTTACACTAAATTCACATACATTGTATGAAGTGTCACCCTCAGTTAATTTCCTTGCTTTTAAAAAAATAAAGTGTTTTTAGGCAAGGTTCATTGCATAGCTTAATATACCTTCATGCTGCACATTGAGACATTAATATGATCATTTAGTTTGTCTGATTCTGAGAAAAAAAGGGAAAACACTGGTACAGTTCCCTCATGAACACACTGTCCTTTTAAACACAACAAAAATATAACAGTGACTATTACATAAAGCAGTGTTTTGCCCTAATCTGACTCCAATCTTAGCTCAACAGAAAGAGCAATGTGTGACAGTTACCACAGAAACAGGGAAGCAGACGGTGACCATGACAACGTGGTGTAGCACCATGAGGAACTCGCGGCGCAAGTAGCTGATCAGCGCTGTGCCCATTTGCTGGGGCGCTGCCGAGGCCTCCTCATGCCCTTTGACCCGTAGCTTATACCAGTAGCACATGAACATGGCGTAGATGTCGTACACAAAGTAGGGAACGGCAAACATGATGTAAGAGCTGGTCAGCCAGTGCCTGTGTGCAGAGGAAGAGAAGCTGGTTATTAAATACAGAAAAGATGACCACACAAAAACTTTTTGATGTGTTTTCCTGTTGAGAAAACAAAATATGTTCTATCTATTATAATTAGTGTAGTGACTATCATCAGTAAAGAAAAGAACAGCATTTCTCCCGTGTTGCAGAATTACCTCAATATAAAAAAATCTCACCTGAATTTAGAGCTATTTAAAAAGATTAATAAATGCTTGCAGCGTTTTATAAGAAGAAAACCCTACAGGAACAGCTTTAATAAAAGCTGTTCATACACTCTTGCACAGCTCCTGACATTTGTGTCGAAGTATCAAGGCACTGAGTGGAAGCTTAATTTCTGTTTTACATTTAATTAGTTGGGATTAAAAAATCCAGTACACTGTGTTAAGATGTCTGTAACATCAAGACAGTATTGGCTAATCACACGAGATGAAAAATATTCTGATGAGTATTTCTTGACTCACTGGTCCTCGAGGATGTCATTGCAGGAAGAAGCAATAATGTAGCCAGCTGAAGAAGCCATGACTGCCTGAACTGACGACACCAACCTGGGAACAGAGAGTGGAAAGTAAACAGAGGCTGACGCAGTCTCATAAGCTAATGTGTTGAAAGGCTTTTGACTGTATAGGTAACACACAGTAAGACAGTAGCACCATTAAAAGTACTAGAATTTTCTGGAGGCCGCACAATATCTTTGTATCCACAAGGTGTTCACATGAAAAACCAAACACAAACCAAAAAACAAGTTTAATAAAGTCTCACCTGGCAGATACGATGACTGCATCTCCTTCGCTCCACCTCAGCGCTGGGATGGACTTGAGGCATTGTTTAGACAGAAGAAAAAGGCCTGGAAAGAACACAGACCCAGCAGCTAGGATGGTCAGCATGGTCCCTTGCAATGTGTCTGAGAGGCAAAAAGTTCAGCGGGCAATCTGGTCCTTGAGATTTGTCGCTCTTTCTCCTCTCTGAAAAACAGACACACACACACAAAATCAAAACAGTGAATAAACAGTTCATATTGATCCCACCTGTAGCAACTTGGTTATGTATTAAGCTGCATTGGCTAAAGATAACACAGTCAAAGTCCAACATATGTGGCAGTAAATTATTCTGGCCTGTGTAAAGGCTTGCAATGATCACGATAAAGATGAAGTGGGATAGGGGGAGGAGGTAACAGTCCACACATAATGTTGGGGGAAAAAGGTGAAAGAGGACAGTGTATGGGATCACAGGCAGAGGGAGACCACATATATGCTGAATACAGGGTGCAGAATATCAGATAGGAGGCCCCTTTGTGCAGCATGCTGTAAGCCTTGTAAGCCTTATTCACGTTCCCATTTATTCCTGGGGGCAACCATGTGGTAGCTACATGCGGTTTTGCAGTTTGCTTACACTAGACTAGCTGACTCATTAAAAAGTTGAAGTCCATTAGGAAAAAATACGCATTGCGCTATTTTTAAAAATCCTGCTAATATCAATATAAGAGAGGTTTGCTGTTGGCGGCTCATAGCTCCTGGCGACACCGCTAGGCTGATGTTACCTGTTAGTGGTAAAAGCTTTGGCAGGCACCAAACAGACTACACTGACTACAACTGTTAACCATTACCGCGGGCTCAAGTTTGTGCTAAATCCATAATGTCAAATTCACGCTAATTTAGAGCTAACTAGTTGAGCCAACAGTGACAGTACGTTGCTTGCAGGTGTCCAGGTAGTCACCTTGTTAACAGGTTCAAAAAACACACATAGCCAACCTTGAAGTGAACAGAGACAATACTGCTAACATTAGATATAACCCCTCGCCTTAGTGAGCATGGGCAGCTGTCTGCGCCCTTAACAATGACGCTAGAGATGCTAGCTTATCTCTGGGAGTCACCGCCGAGTTAGCAGCCGTGTCGTCTGGACCACAGTGAAATAAAGACAGCTAGCACGGTGATGACACCCAATAATCCACAGCTCATTACTCAAAGTGTCATTGTCCGTGTTTTGTCAATCATTCACGACAACGTTACGATGTCTTTCGCCTGTTTTGGCAGCTTGTTATTTGTTTGTAGCACAGTTAGCAGCTAAACCCGACACCCGTGGCTAACTTACCGGGCTAACACATTTGTGGAGTTTACACAATGTTTAGTAGAACAAAACGAGGGGCAGAAATAATAATGTTAAAGTAGCATTTACACAGAGAGTCTGTGGAGTCCAGTCAGCGGCCGGTTGAAGCTGGTGTCCTGCAGGAAGCGTAGAGAGGTGTCCCGGGGGTCTCCGCCTCGATGATCCGCATGTTTATGGGGCCACTTCGATGTCTGGAGGGGAGCAGCAGCGAGCTAACGCTAGCTTGCAGCAACTTAGATCGAAATCTGTGTGAGGGTAGCTCAAAAAGAGCATCGGTGACTAAATTGCGATGTAGGCAGCTTATAAGCAGCTGTCAAACTAAAAACGCGGTAAGCCGACGACAAGACAATGACTGATCCGGGGAGTGAAGATAGTGTTAGCAGGAGCCGGCCAGCCGCTATGTCATCGCATCTGTCTCGCTACAGCAGAGATACTTCAGCCTCGCAGATGCAACGTTGACTCAACACTGTGCACTGCTGCGCCAGCTACTTCCTACAGGTCCAGGCAGCAGCTCGTGTCATGACGAGAAATTTGCACCAGTCACTGCACTGCATCTTGTAAATTGGATTTTTTTCCATGCAGGGAAACGTTGAATGGAGGCCACCTATTCCAGCTGCATTCATACTTTGCAATATTCACTCATGCAAGCAAAAATACATCACATATGTGTATTTAATTAGAAAATTATTGCTGTTTCAAGAATTAAACACAGCTAGATAGTTGCATAATCATTCATGTAGTTGTGCTTATGAAGACTTAAAAGGGTGGTTATCTTTGATAGATAACTCATTTGACCTTTGAATGGAGCAACGTTTGCAAATATAGTCACCATTTATCAGCCCTTATCAGAGATACTAGTGGGATCATGGTGCGGATATTTTGCTGTCTTGCAAATCTTGACATGATCGGCGACTTTCACAGTACAGACCAATCAGTGCACTGTCCAGGCTTTGGAGTGATTACCCGATTTTGTCTTTTAAAGCTTAAGACATGACAGGAGTAACGGTTTGCACTGTAACTTTGCTGTTTTCATCTTTATTGGCCAAGTATGTTTACACATACAAGGGATTTGACTCCAGTTTAGTGGCTCTCTATGGACTAACACAAAATAAAATCAACAGAAATATACACAAGGAAAGACTACAAGTGAAACCATTTACTAATATAACTATAAACGAGATGTAAAGAGTACTGAGATAAATATTAAATGGTTAAAAAAAGACGTTACTTTATATCTAGACATAGCCTATAGTAGCTGGTTATGTTCAGTATATAGCCTACAGCCCGTTCAAATATTCAGTAAAGAATGAAATGTATTGCATATTTTAGTTCAGTGTTTATGAAAATGGTTTAATTATTTAGTGGAGCTGTGGTCAAACCAGTTGTATATTCTCTCCAACACATATTGTGCGTTCATATTTGGTAGTTTATTCAAACCTTGTGCAGGAAGTAGTAAGAACATAAATGAGTGCATGCAGACACATACTGCATATGTACTACACATATATGACATACATACTTGCCAAAAAATAAATTTGAAAAAAGCTAAAGTAGAAAAAGAAATACATAAACTTGAGTGAGCTTCATAGTGTGAGATATACCCTTTTAAGTTATATATTGAAGAGATGTAGCACTAATAATAAAAGATATATTGAAACAAAGCCAAGGTTTCAACATTGGTCCATTTATGACTGCTCAGCAATGTTGATTAACTTCCTAAAATATTATTAACTTTTAATGATGTCATTTAAAATTCAGTGAGTGCAGGATAGAAGTCAAACTACATTTCAGTAAGACAAATTAATTAAGTACAATTTTCCAGTTTTGGTCACCAGACATGAAGCTCAGGGGTTGAAAAAAGGAGCAGCCTTGTCTTTGGACTGTAAGATCCAATGAAACACACATTTGCCATAAATTACAAGACTCCCTGAAGACAACAACTGAAAAGAACATTTTGTCCCTAAAAGATGGAGTGTCGACGTATAAGGAAAAATCTGCCCTGCTGGGGTTTAGTTCACCCCATGACTTGTGTTCCCTATTTAGTATTTCCAAACATTACTTTCAATAATCTGTAGAAAATATGGCTGAACCTTTTATGTTCAAATGTCCTATATAATGAGAACAAGATAACATCATGTGTTTCTGCTTGTATTTCAGTATTCAGGCTACCTTTGTTAGAGAGAATTAGTTTCTTCTTGTAATGATTGTTAAACACTGGGAAACATACAGGGGAAGTGCTTTAAGCGGAATAAGTAATGGGTCAACATGAGAAGAAGCTGATCCTGCACACTGTTAATACATGGTAAAATTACTGAATATTTCAATAGATTTAAATAGAATTTACCTCCACACATTTATTGAATACATTTATCAAAAGTGTTGACTATGGGATCAGATTTTTTTCTCTGATAATCAAAGGCTGACATTAAAACCTTAAACCAAGTGTTTAATTGTTAGAAAACTTTCTAGTAACTTCTCTTCCAGCTGTGTCTGAATTATCTTGATGTGAATTTGCATTTTTCACATTTTGCAGGTTATCAATGGAAACATGTTTTCCCACTAACAGTGTTAATGTGTTTAAGGATTGATTTGGTTTTCATCTTTTGTCCAGTCCAGAGGGCACCACATGTGCAACAGAATCACTACATGCAGGTCAAACATCTGGCCAGGCAACATTACATCCTGAACAAACAACTGTCTGTGTCCATACCAATCACCTGGAGCTGTGGACGTGTCAATAATGAAGCTAAGTAAAAAAAGGGGCAAATGTAAATGAACAAATCAGCACATGACACAATTCCTGTTTACCCATTTTACTTTAAATTGTCCAAATTACAAAATAATAACATGATCTCTACTTCATCTACAAAATAACATAATATTTATGACTGTAGTAAGCATCATCGATTTTTTTTTTTTTTTTTTTTTTTTTGCTTTAACAACCTTTTGGACATGCATACTGTTGAGAAATATAAAAATATAAATATAAATACATCCCATTAATATTGTTAATGAATCCATGACTAAGATTTGAAATATTTCATCATAAAAGAATTAAAATGCAGTTGAGTACGATAAGGCATTAAGATGTATCACAAGAGCTGTACAGAATCCTAGAGTAGAGAGGTATTATTTTTTTCTTAGTGTAATGGAGGAAACCTAAAATTAACTTTTAATAATCACTACTTTTTCTCAACAGGAAGAACACATTTCCAACGGGAAAAAAAAAAGAAAAAACAAAAAGGAAGAAAGAAACAACTCTACAGATTTCAAGGTAACATATTAACACAAAACCGAAAAAAGCACTCCAGTACAGATTTGTTTTACAGCATACTAAGTGGTGCAGTCAATCTCTTATTGTACTTATTAGCCCGACTTATGACATGATAAGCCCTTTCGACACCACGTCACTCACAATATAACTCAAAGCAACCAAAAATATCCAACGGACAAGTGACCATTCTTCACGTGATAAATGTAGAACGATAATGACTTGCGTTCAGAACATTTTATGTGCTATACAGATTGTTAAATGACTAATTCTAATGCATAAGTCTCACTCATTGGACTGGTACGTAGAGAAAAAAAACAAAAAAGGACTATGGCAATGACAGTTACAATCAAATGAATGGCCAACAATGTTAAATTCTTTTTTTTTTTCTTTGAATAAAATCAACACTTTTATAAATATTATCGTTTACAGCCAACTAACTTAAGTGGAACCGCTTAAAGTTTCTTTTGACGTGACAGCTCCCTAACAATAAGCATGACTGAGCTAGCTTGTTTTCATGCAAAAGGTAGATTTTCAGGTGCAAGAATCGCCATGTCAGAAGCTGAAATGTTGATTAGCTGTTAGCTGTATGTTGTTTTTTTTTGTTTTTTTTTTAATTTAATGGCCAGACCCAGAGAGGAAGACTCAGAGCAAGAAAATCCAAGAAATTTCAAACCCATTTTGATTTCCATTTTGATCCTCACTGAATCAAACATTTTTAAGGTGCTTGACACTCCTGAACACAACTCTATCCTTATCTTATCTCTGTACCTTTTTAGGAAATAAATGAACAAGTACATCCCACGACTCCATACGTCCATCCTGATCTAGAAACAGCCCTCTAAAAACTTAATAAACTAGCATTACAGCCTTGCAAAATCAAATGTTGATTTTACCTTTGTGAACAAACAAGCTAACATGCTAAAGAAGCCCTGACTTGCGCGCACCCAAACACACGACGTCCCTTCTAATGTATTTTTTTTAGTTTTTATACCCCCTTTGTTAGGTTTTCTGAGAGTTATTCTCAACCTTAACTACTTCTTAACGCAAGCCATTAGGATTCTTAGTAAGTGAGCTGCAAAATGGAGGTAAGATCAGAGCTGGTGTGAGATATACAGTACTTGGTGCACTTGCAGAGAGCAGCCAATGCCAGGGAAAAGGGGAGGGGGTAGAGAGAGAGAGGGCAGAGAGGGGAGAGTAATACAGTAGATGCTCACAATACCACAGTTTCATTAGAGTCTTAAATGCGCAAGAGCGTTCAGGAATATTGAGACGACACATCCTAGCGTCATATGAACCTGCTGCAGCCACACTAGTCCCTCTTTCCATGACTTGAATGTCACCACGCAAAGTCGTTGCACTTCCTTTTTCTCCTTTTTTTTTCTCTAATGCTCCAGCTCTGTAGCTCTGAGGTGATAACTGCCCTTGAGTGCTGACTGGTGTTAACCCCCCCTCCCAAAACCCCCCACCCCACCCAACCACCACCACCAATCCTAACCTAACTGAAAACTGAAACCAGAGCAGCATCTACACGTACCTTCAACCTTCTCTAACCTTGCCCTCTGTTAAGGGACTGAGGTTATTATTGCTGAGCTCTCTTATGCTAACTGTGGGACTGTGGCGCTGCAATGCTAGAGCAGTCTGTGACAAGCAGGTCCACCACCGTATTACCGGCGACGTAGACAGTGGGCGCTGTCACCATGTTGCTAAGGGAGACAGAGCTGCTGGCACCCACGTTAGAAGTGACGGGGCTCGGGGCACCCTGACTGTTGGTGTGGGTGCCCATGTGACCCTGGAGCTGGGTAGGTGTCTTGCAGTGGACGCCGCATAAGTGGCAGACGAGTATGCCACCAGAGGCCGTGCCGCCAAAACCTCCCGGGCTGTCCTTCCACTCCTGGCCATGGTGCTTCTGGGCGTGGACACGGAGGTACGTCAGTGTGGTGAAGCCTGATGGATGAAAGGAGGGTAGGGAAAAAAAAAAGTTATTAAAAAAGAGTTATTTCAGCAAGAGATTTCATAACATATGTTCATTCAGCCCTAAAACACACAAAAACTGACTGCTTAAGGACAAAAATTTAATCGTTCATCATATGCTATATATGCATTTAATGTAAACTAGTAAAGCAAAGCATCAGTACTCACTGCGGTTACAGAGGTGGCAGGCATGGTGTTGCGACTGGTTGTGCACCCTCATGTGATCTGTGATGTAAGCAGCTGACAGGAGCTTGCCACAGATGTGACACGGGACCTTTTCCTCATGGCGAATCATGTGCGCACGCAAACGATCCTTTGTAGCAAAGCTGGACTCACAGGTCTGAAAGAAGAGGGAATCAATGTGTGACTATGGAGAAATGTATAAAACAATCTACACATCTACTGTATGTGTTCTTTAACTTTTACAGTTTGAAAAGCTAAAAAATGTATTAGATGAATGTCTTGTAATGGCTACAAGATGACAAATATCAGGCTTTACCTCCATGTACTTTATCCATATCAGTTTTTATGGTTATATCCTTGCTGTTCATTCATGTAAAGAGATATTTGCCTGAAGCAGGTGAATATACAGATATGATCACCGTAATGTATAAGATGGTAACCTTGAGTCATCGGGCACACTGTGTGCATGTAAACATAGTCATTGTTACCATGAATGGACTGAAAACAGAAGCTGTGTGGAGCTGCTAAGTGAAGATATTACAGAGTAAACATGAGGTACCGGGCATTTAAAGGGTCGCTCCGAGGAGTGCACCTGTCTGACATGACTGTTGAGATGGTCAGGTCTTGGGAAAGAAAGAGAATAAACATATTAGAAATTAAGTACAGCATAAATGCATAGATCTGAGAGAGTTTTTTCTTGTGTGAATCGAGGCTCTAAGGATAATTATGTATTGCTGTACAGATTGTAAAGCCTCATTGTGAGTTGACTTAAGACCAGGCAATGCTTCAAGCTTTCACACACAAAATGATGTCAGCTGTTCATTAAAAGCCTCTGTGTGATTGTTGGGAACGTGGCAGCACTTATATTATGACAGTAGGGTTAAACCTTTCCGTAGCATCACCTTGAGAAAGCCTTGCCACAGTGGGGGCAGACGTAAGGTTTCTCCACACCGCCCTGGTGGGATCGCACATGGTGGCTCATGCGGTCCTTCCTCTTGAAGCGCTGCTGGCAGATGGGACAGGAGAACGGCTTCTCGTCTGAGTGGGATAGGCGGTGGCGGTTGAGATGGTAGACATCGCGGAAGGCCTTCCCGCACGTCTCGCAGGCGTGGTTCTTCCTCACCGGGTTTGGGTTGGGGTTTGCGGGCCGCTGAGGAAAAACAGACGAGCGGATAAAACACACTACAGAGTTTAGACGGGAAATAGTTTCAACATGGGATCACACACAGAGGGACGACACTCATCGACGACTATCTCAGAATCTTTTGTTGAAAACATGCCATAACCACACACACACATTTATACCAATGAAATACGTGATTTGTACCACAAAGTTGCATTTCGTCCTTTCTTGCCAAATATCTCTAACAGTTGATTTGCATGTTAGATGAACTACTTTGCACTAAAGTTTTTAACTGCTCTTGCAGTGCTTGTGTTACAGAGAACATGCAGGGGAGCGTGGGGGGGGCTTCTAGCACGTGTTTCTCAAACTTAAGTCAGGGGGACCAGCGCCAAACACTGGGATGGATTTTACTGGTCCCTGAGATGACGACTGTACATGGACATTTAGTCATTTAACACAAATAGGAAGCAGGTGATGTACAGTAACTGCTTATCCCAACAAAGTCCCAAACAGTAAAAGAAGATGGCTCAACCATCCCTGGGGCCAGGCAGCTTAAGAAACAACATGCTTGAAGGTTTGGGGTTGACGACAGCCATCTCCACACGGCCCTGACCCACCTGTACTGTCGCCCCTGTGGCCATGACGACAGCAGCAGGAGGCGGAGCATGGGGGTTAACACTCGCCATTACGTTTGGCATGGCTACCCCTTCACCATCCTGACTACCCAGGTGAGGCTGCTGGGCCCCCGCCAGCACGCCGGGAGGGGCGAGAGGGGGAGGTGCGGAGAGGTGTAGCAGGGAGAGGGGAACTGTGGGCCTCTCCACCCTCCCTCCAGCCCCCACCGCCATCACCGACGGGGCCGCCACCGCCATCGCCACCTGGCCGGCTGCTCCCTCCTTTGCCCCCTCCGCCTGCTCTCTGGCCCTGTCCTTCATGCGTACCCCAGTGTGGACCGACTGGTGCCGCCGCAGGTTGTAGTTGTTCTTGAACTGCTTGTTGCAGATGGCACAGATGTGGGGCACGCGGGGCGGCCGAGACACTGGCTTCACTGGACCAGAGCGAGGCAGGAGAACAGACAGAGAGAGAGAAGTTTTAGTCTCAACCTAGGTCATGTTAAATACATCGTTTTATAATAAGAAGCTATAATATGACACATGATTAGAAAAAGAGGTTAACATACTAAATATTTGGTCATTCGGTTATTGGTGCTGATATGAAAGTTTCATGTTATTATTACTTGTCTGAGATGGTCAAGAGATCTTTCTATCAGTCATTGTTTTTGGTGAAAGATGAGTTGATCAACATCAAATTAATCAGCATTTCTGATTAACGATTATCAACACTAAAGATTTACTGTGTTCAGCTTCTCAAAAAGTTGCTGCTTCTGCCTGCTTTCTATCAATGTGAATCAAATATTTTTAAGTCAGACAAAACAAGCAATTTGCAGATGTGGAACTTTTTAAAAACATAGATTAACAGATTAAGCACTAACTAATTAATTGTTAAATAATCAGAAATAAGCACAATGAGCTGCTGCAACTAATGATTATTCTCATTACTGGTCAATCTGAAGATTATTTTCTTGATTCATCTATGAATTTATAAAATGTAAAAAGTGGCAAATGTCTATTATAATTTCCTAGAGGCTAAGAGGACGTCTTCTTCATTTTGCTGCTTTTGTCTGAAAAACACTCACAAACCCAAATATATTCAGTTCATTGTCGTCAAGGGATGAAAAAAAACAGCTAATATCCACACCTGAGAGGCTGAAAGCAATAAAAAATTTGACATTTTAAAAAATTATTCAAATCAATTGATCAATTAGTAGTTGCTCACTTATTTTCTGTTGATTATTTTATTAACTAATCAGGTTGTATCCTGAATATAGCTCCACTAGGCAGCATGGATCAACCAGTTTGGTTGAGTTAATGATGTTATATGTAACTTTGACTTTTAAATCATTTAAAAAGTGACACTTCTGATTGTGGCGAAAGACAACTGGTCACATTATCATGATTAAGGACTAATAAAAGGTAATTACACCTTATTTATTAAAGATATAGCTGCTCAGCAATGTTGAGATGCTGTTGAACAGTCGTTACATTTGCAAATGACCCAAAACATCCAAGTTTCAACGAGGTTCGTATCACTGACTGAGTTCAGTGTGGGTCACTGGATCATCTAAATTAGAGTTATGTGTTATTTAATCACCTCCACAGGTGAGTGTGATGAGTGCAGTGCAGTGTCTCTCACCAGGCAGGGGTTCCTCACTGAGAGCAGCAGTGTCCACAGTCGAGGGAGGCTGTGCTATGTGCTCTGTGGGTGGGGTTTGGGGAGAACTCGTATGCACTGGCATGAGCTCTGATTGGAGGCTCCCCTCCACTTGGTTTTGGGTGGGAGTATTCTGGAGAAGCAAGTAGAAGGCCATCACCAAATGTAAACACAAGTCACAGCATTATCTTGAGGTGCAACGTTGTAACACAAGGTGTGACTGGACACACATGAGAGGCCTGTGTGTGTGAGACAATGCGCGCAGTTAACATGAGGGCAGAAAATAAGTGGCTGCTCACCAAGCCTACCTGGAAGAGAAAATTGCTCCAAGCAGCATCCATTTTGCGCCACAACGATGGAGATTATAAAGTCAGCTGCTGATTGAGATCGAGGAGAGCAGCCTTTGCATGGTTTGGATCGGAACACCGATGATCGAGGCGCACACAGTCGCCTGTCCTGCAGCAGAAACGACGGGCGTCTGGATATTCTTGAAAAAAAACGCGAACAAAGTCGGCTGCAAAAACGCTTTTTTTCTTCTCATTGAGGTAGCATAATGCTGTCAATTAAAATGCACGCAGCTGTTGACTAACGCAGGCTGCGGCACACAGGCAGGAGTGGAGCAGGCCAGCTCCAATAATGGCCTGTTTCTCTTTGACTTTGGTTTCTAAGTTTAATTACTTAAACACTCATCTAACTAAAACGCAACATCACACAACAAACTGCTTTAAAAAAAAAAACTAAAAAAAACGCATATTACAGTATTACACTTTAGCAATAAACATTCACCATTCTACGTGAAATAAATGCGTTTTTACGCACCAGAACAAATATGGGTTATAATACGCGTATCTGATAGCACAGAAGGTCATGCTTTGTTTTTAATTTATGAATCTATTTTTCCGATTTCCCCCAATAGGCCAATCGGGTGTTTGTCGAAGCCTCGTTGTTGGATTCAAGCCCTGACCCCGGCGAGCGGCGCTCTCGCCGGGCCGCAGCCTATCGCTCCACCTCGGCCGCTCAGCTGCGAGGA
The DNA here is from genome assembly GCF_027409825.1 of Scomber japonicus. Classification (NCBI taxonomy): domain Eukaryota; kingdom Metazoa; phylum Chordata; class Actinopteri; order Scombriformes; family Scombridae; genus Scomber; species Scomber japonicus. Next base: position 15,763,963 of record NC_070597.1, read on the forward strand.
TGTCATCTTTCTTTTTTTATCGCCCGCTCTCCCTCCTCCCTCCCTGTCTCTTTCTTCCTTTTCTTTTTTAATTCCTCTTTCTTCTCCCCCTCCTCTCCTTTTCTCGCACCGCTATGTCCCACTTGCTCTTAAAGGGATAGGGTTTCCTCTTTGGACACCCCCCTCTCATTTCCGTCTCCCTCGGCGGAGCCTATCCTCTCCCCTTCCTTCCTGGGCGTTTCGGCCGACACAAAATGCAAAACACAGTGTGTGTGTATGTGAATGTGTTTTTTCCCCCCTTTTCTCTCCAGGCCAGCTGGAACAGATCTCCCGCACCGCAGAAAACAGCCAGAATGACTTTCTATTAACGGAGAAATGACAGACGATTCTTAAAGGGCAGTGCGCAGATCCTCCCAGTCAGCCTGTAATCATGATGTCAGAGTCAGATATAGTACACAGGACGGATAGCAGCTCAGGATGCACATGAGAAATAGATGAGAACAGTTGTTGGTATTGCATATGTGCAGTTTTAAAAACGGACAACAAACATGTAAATACAAACACACATGTTGTCGTAGCTCACTTTTTAGAATTACATTCATTTCCTGAATATTTTCTCTAATACTACCTTTAACAACTCACCTCAAAATCAGCTTTTTCTCAATTTGGAAAAAGCTGTCCCCAAGTAACTGGTCCTGTGTCTGAGCCTTGTCTATGGCAGACCCAAACACATTGTAATATACAGTATGTATGTATATATATATATATAAATGCTAGTGTTTTAAACCTATTAATACCTCCAATTTGTGAGAATTAATATCAATTAATTGATGAGTCAATTGACTTAAAATTAATTGGAAGCTTTTTTCATATTCAATTAATATAAATAATTATTTTACAGCAAAAATACCGTATCCAGCTTCTCATGGTGAATATTTGTAAGTCTTCTATAATTATAAACTGAATATTTTTGGGTTTATGACTATTTGTCAGACCAATAAAGACATTTTAATGCATAACTTTGGTCTTTGGGAATCTGTAGATCATTCCTACAATTTATCGTTTTGTGAATTATCAAAAAATGCCCTTTAAAGCCAATCAATTATCCAAAACCCAAATATATTTAATTCAGGATGATAAATATATATTTTTAAAAAGCAGCAAATTGCCTCATTTGAGAGAATAAAACAAATAAATGTTTGACCCTATGTCATTATTTTTGCTCCAAAATGACCGAAATGATGACATTCATATAGTTGTAAGATGTTTTTCTGACGATAATAAACATCATATAAATGATTTAAAAAATGACATCTGACGAAATCAAGACGAGTTAATGTGTTAATATCAATTTATTATCTTTTTTAAATTACTTTTTAAAGCACCCCATTTCTTTTCCAATACATGTGTTAAGACCCTTCGTCCGTCTCCTCCTCAAGCTTGTAATTGCTTGATTTGAATATTTAATAAGGATTTCAACACCCCACCCCCCACCCCACCACCCACCACCACAAAAAAACTCTGCAAAACACTGATGGGCCTGTTTTGCTTCTTCTTCTTCTTCATCATCATCATTCTTCATCCAGGCATGATGCAGGGATTGACACTCCCTCGCTCTTCGCTGACCTCTGACACTGACAACGACCCGTCTACAAATACTACCACACTGATTTCCCCAACACAAAACGAGCATGTTGCCATGGTGAGGCCTGTCCCGAAATCCACCAGTCATAGTTTATATAAGGAGTTTATGCATGCACTGAGATTCCAACCAAGCATAAAGTAGTAGGTTATACAGGGAATTGGCTTGAGCTGGTGTTTCTGAGTCATACAAACAGCAGGGTGATTATCTTTTTTCTTCTTTTTTTTTTCCTTTTTAGTAAAATAATAAAACCAACAACAACAACCAGAAAAAATAAATAAAGTCCAGTCTGATCTCCTTCAAGTAATCGACAGCCCAAAAAGAAGGGAGACAGAAGCTTTGGGCCTCAGCAGCAACATGTGCACCAATGCTCATGAAACACTGATTGGTCTCTCAGTCTGTGAGGACGGGCTGCTCCGGTCACTGCTGCTGCGCCGGCACAAGAGGGTGCACGATCACAGCAGCTCAGTCGAGGCCTATCCTCTTACTTCTTCTTCTTCTACTTCTTCTTCTACTTCTTCTTCTTCTGTTTCATCACACACCTCCAGCTTGTGGCACCCCATCAGCAGTACGATTATCAGGATTGTGTGTGTCTCGCTTCTTTTTTGTTAGTTTTTTCTCTATGTGGAAACATATTCCTGAACTGAAAACAAAGAAGTAAAAAGGAAAAAAAAAAAAAAAAAAAACAGCATTTACATTCCAGTGGCCAATTTTAAAAATCAAGGTTTTTTTTTTCTTCGTTTTTTTTTCTACAATACGAGTCCAGAGGAGGAGGTCAGAGTTCACATGAATCAGTGTTATTTCTTTGCCCCCCCCCCCCACCCCCTCTTCCCTCTTCAGTGGGGTGTTGCTGTTTTTAGAAGTGTCTTTTAAAATTCAATTATTTTGTTGTCTAAAAAATAAAATAAAGTGGCAATATAACTAGACTTTACCACTCGACACACACATACAGAAATCATTAACAATTCTTTTTTTTTTTTTCTTTTTCTTTTTTTTTTTTTTTTTACAGCTTGCCAACCCTCCCTCCCTCCCCCCTTTCCCCTCGGTCAAAAGTGGGCCCTTTTCTTCCTTCTCGCAAGAAAAATGTGAACATGATTACAACAACAATTACATCAGGATTAGTTATGGTAATATTGACACCTATAGAAAATGCAGTCGGAGTTGTTGCTCTAAATCTTGACTTTCAATACTCATTTGAATATATCAAAATTACTATCGTTATCTTTGTTACTCTATAAAACCAATGACTCGTTTTGTTTTTAATATTCCCATAAATATGTACAACAAAGATCAAAAACGTGGGACGAGTGACCTTAGATGCCAGTGAAACTTGGACAGGTACGGTACATTTCAAATGTGTTTGGTCATGTTTTACAAATGCTTCTATCTCATGCATTGGAGTGACTCCCCGTAGACACCTATGTTGTTTAGATACTCAATATGTCACGGATGCCAGAAAGCTTTTTTTTTTTTTTTTTTTTTGGATTTGTACACGTCCACTCAAATAATGTGTTTCCTCATCCCAGCTGCATTTCCGAACAGAGTCTCTCGCCTTTACAAACATTCTGTGTATTCATACTTGGTTTAAATCATCTTGCAGTCATCAAATTAAAAAGAATTTGATGGCACGACATCCCTTTAAGAACCCCTTAAAGGCATTGGTGACGCTCCAAGCAACTTGTTTTTGTGTTGGTTTTTTTCATACACTTAATACAAAAAAATATCAATAAAACATCAACAAATATCAGTTGTAAATCAATAAAAAGTGTTTTTCAGTCTCCGGCAGGCCAGAGACTAAAGCAAACCATCTTTTGTGATTCTCCTTCCCCTCCTTTTCCCTCTCTGGGGCCCAAGTTACGAGTGCTTGCTAGATATATCTGGACACTACAGACTACATACAAGTACATACACAATGCAAAAAAACTTAATTTTCCCTTTTTACTCCCCCTATCCTCTCTCTTTCTCCATTCCAGCATAGAACATCATAGAAGAAGACATGGTTGCCGGAGGAAAAAAAGGCAAAATGTCCCTCCCTTTCACGCTTCCTATCTCACCTTTATACAAGCGGTAACAAAGATAAAACATTAAACACAAAGCTCTTCCTTTTTTAAATCTAAGTTCACCTTAATCCAGTGGTATTACAGGTGGTTACATTCCTCCCCCCTCTTTTATACCTGTGAGAATGGGAGAAAACCTCTCTACCCACCCTGAGTCTAAAGAAGCAGGGTGCAACTCAATAATGTGTCAGTTTGTCCTCTCTTTGCCTTTGATGTTGACTGATATCTGACTTTCTGCGCATTAAGAGGAAAGGGTGATATCCCTAAATCCCCTGCATTTCAGCTACTCTGAGAGTTGAGATCATTATCAGTCCAAGAAAGGACACAAGGAAAGACGGCAAGCTGAGATTATTGAGATGCAACCTGTGATAGCTACCTTCCTAAAACACTCCCACCCTTACTGCTACCACCCAGTCCGCTCTCTTCCTGCTGCCGTCTAAGAGTAGGAGAGGTGGGAGCCATTAGAGATGTGTGAAGTGACAGAGGTGCTTCGGCTCAGGACACCGTCGCTGCCTCCGGCCCCCCCTGGCCCCCCGCCGGACGCCGTCCTCCTCAGAGGCTGGGGGCTGTTTCTCAGGGCCATCAGGCTCGGGGCACCACGCACACCCAGCCCGCTTCCACCGTATATCCCGCCCTGCGAGGAGGAAGAGGAGGAGGAAGAGGAGGATGGGCCAGAGATAGTGGGAGGGGCAGGGGGTGGGGGAGGTAGCATGGCCAGGGACTGAGAGGAGGAGCGAGAGGGCAGGTGATGGGAGAAGGGCAGGGGGTGTGGGTGGGCCAGGTCGCCACCGGAGCCTCGTACTCCAGCCCACTCCCGCTCCCTCTCCTTCTCCCGCTCCCTATCTCTATCCCTCTCCCGCTCGCGGTAGAGCTGCGGCGTGCTCTGGTGGTGGTAGTTGTGGGGCAGGTGGTGGCGTTGGTGGTGGGAGGAAGATGAGGAGGAGGAGGAGGAGGAAGAGGAGGCGGAAGAGCGGGACGAGTGGTGCACCTCCCTCCCGTCCCGCCCCAGCCCCATGGCTATTCCCAGAGCGTGAGAGGAAGTGGAGGAGTCACTCCTGCGCTCCCCTGCTCCACTGCCACTACTGATGCCACTGCTGCTGCTGCTGTTGTGGCTGCGGCGGGAGTGTTGCTGCGACGGGGCGTTCTGTGGGTGGATGCCGTGGCTCCAGTGACCGGCAGAGCGGGAACTGGAGGGTGGGGCGTTGGAGTAGCCCTGCTTGGGGTAGGCCTCACTAGGGATGCCTGTCAGCGCCATGTTGCTGAAGCCAAGACGCATGCTCTCCGAGTCAAAGGACTCAATCTCGCTGGCCTGCCGCTCCAGGAGGGTGCGGATGCGTTCTGAGCGCTCATTCTGCAGGGACAGCATCTCCTCTTCAATCTAGGACAAACACAATAATACACTTCTTTTTAGTTTTGGTAATTTCTGTGTTTCAACAGTAGTATATAATCAAAAGTTGGAAAGGAAATATTGGGAGAGAGGAAGGGATGATGAACAACAGGCGGCCCTGAGGATGTTGCGGTTTCTGCAGTAAATGTCTTATCCACAAGGCAGCTATGACAACCCATTAAAACCTTTTTAAATTTGAAATCCATTGTGTTCAGTATACTTTAAATCTTCAAAAGAGGGTTGCAAACCCATTCAAGAACTCGTTTAATTGACTGGAAATCATGAGATTGAAAGTTCACTCTAGTTCAGATCTAGAGTTGAACTTGTGGTGGGATCATTTTTGCTTGCGGTTGTCTCCGAGGTAGATGATGAACTTTCAGGTCCAACTTACAATGAGGACATAAGCACATTTACAGGTCCATATTTATATATTCTGGGTCACCAATGGTTTGCATGAATAAATCATGGCCGAACAATTGATATCAGCTTGACGGGGAAGTAGAGCTAACACTGTAAATTAAGTGTTCAGACTAGGCTGAATTCTGGGCTTTTGACTTGCAGAGTGCATTTTTACATATCTTCAGCTCAGGTGTAGGACTTTTGACCATGTGTAACAGACATTCAACATTATAACAGTATATAAACGACAGCAGATCACAACAAGCATATGTTCCTTTTAAGCTAACATGGACGAGAAGGCCTGTAAGTGCAACGCCATCTGCTGATGAAGATTAAGTAATATGATCAGACGCTACTGAATGGACCTAGTGATTTGTTGTTTTAGTCAACAACTGCAAATGATCAGCAAAATAGCAGCAGGTCATGAAGAAATTTAAAATTGTTGAAGGATGAACATCCAGTAGGCTCGGACAGCAAAAAGTTAGTGGACTGTCTACCTTGCTTTGAAAATGATTTCTTTGCTTTGCTTCTTTGTAAGCTTAAATGGATTCTTAAAACTCACCAAATGCTTTCAGTACACCCTACAAGAGATTTGTTTTTATAGAGGCGATTGCCAAAGGACTCTAACCCTCTGCTCCAGCAGGGCGCGGCGGATGGACACCCTCTGCTCCAGATCCTTGACCTCCCTCTCATGCTGTGTGTCGGTGTGGATCTTGATCTTGCTCTGATAGGCGTTGAGCAGCTCCAGCTCCTGCTGCAGCTGCATCCGCAACACCTTGTACTCCGCTTCCTGGGTCTCATCCAACCGCAGCTAAGAGATGGAAAAAAGGAGGAAGTATGATTCAAAAATAAATGTGGCATAAATGTATATGGGGGAATTTCTGCTGTTGTGTTGACAAAGACAGAAGAGGAGAAGTTTGGAGAGAGGGCGAGGATCAAGACTGAGAGCTGCAGACTGGTCAGAGTATTTTGTCTGGATAATAAAAAGTTTGATATATTCCAGAAGATTAAGTTAAGTGAAATATAAACTTGTGTGCAAAATTGTCAGCTTTAGTGCATATTGTGTAAATGGTACAACAGGATATGAAAAACACAAATAACTAAGATATATTGAATGAGTCTGGATACATCAATGTAATATTGCATAACGTTGCATACCAGTTAAACTACTCTTTGACCTGTGTGCTTGTGTGTGTGTGTGTGTGTGATAAATGTCTTAAGGCTTTTGAAACATTTATCACAAACAGGAAACAGATTAAATTATATTTCAAAAGCCATTCTTCATTTAAATTGTATTTCTATTATTTTTTCTTTGGCCTCTGGACTTTAGAAGTTTAATCAGTACCTGGGAAACCTTCCCAAAGAGACTTTAACTGCAGCATGAGTAGATGTGCGGGCAAACAAGGGCAACAGGGATTTGGCTTACCAGGCTTACGTAGCACGCTACCATGTGTGGTAATTAAAGTAGCACAGGGCGTTATGTCATTGAAGGGAACAAGAGATTTTGTTATGTCCTAGCCTCTTCCTACTATGTTTCATTCATTTAAAAGCCTGGGATTTGTGTGTGTATGTATGAATCACATGTTAATGGGGTAGTGGATGATTCTCAGCCTCAGGGACTATATATGGAAATGATTGGAGGCTGGTTGGATAGTTAAAAACAAAATCATTAGCAATTGCCAAAATGATGGGAAACATAACAAATGTGTGTGCTGTTAGGAAGCTTGAAACCTGCTAAACTGTAAACTATAATCCAGCTTTACATTGGTCATGTTGTATTGTAGAGTGTAAAACCCCTCTGAAGGAAATTTGTCACATAAAAACTGACTTCGCTTTTTGCTTTCGAACCAAGATTATTGCTATAAAACATTAAATAGTCTTTTTTTCTGCTCTGTTGCATCTAACAACAAAAACAAAAAATAAAATGTAACCCTCCTTTTTGTGACACCACCTCCCCTGCTAATAACGTGTGTTCAGTCCCTAAAAGGAAAAAAAAATAGGCTAAGTTGCGATCACCTTCTTATGAAAATGTGACACTCACAAATACTATAGGTCATGTGACATGACATCAAGAATTTGAGAGATAATCTTTGTGCTATTAAAAGATAAAAGAGATTGTAGTCTTATGAACCTCAAAAATGGTTTCTTTCTTTTTGGTAATTTATCAAAGATGTCATCCCTACTTAGTTTTCTTCTTCAGATCAAATCATCATTTTTCCCAGGATTCAGGGGAAAGGGATGTTTTGGAAGAGGACTTTGGTCAAAACTGGGAAGGTGAAGGTGAACATTGACACTGAGGGACCAGGAGGTGGCTGGTTGGCGGGCAGACAGGAAGGCAGGCAGGCGGGAGGACTCCAGGCCAGGCACAGCAGTCTGTGGTGGTGTGGTGCGAGTGTGAAGTGAACGACTTCTCCTTGCCTTACTCACAGCCTGTGTGGACAGCATATCATTGATGGAGTGGTCATACTGCTCTGCCAGGATGGCCAGCTTACGAGTCTGCTCATCCTTCAGCCTCTTCAGCACGGCCTTGTGGTCCGACTTTGGCGTGTTCTCCAGCAGGTGGTTGCGTAGAGCCTTGTACTGACGGGTTTGGATCTTACAGGTGTCCTGGAACTGACGCTTAATCTGTAGCTCTTTGGACTGGAGGAGAGAGAAGAGATGAAGCAGCTGGGCTAAAGAGCTCCTGTGGTTGAATATGTGAACATGATGATGGATGTGCTGAAGAATGAAAAGCAAGAAAAAGCTGACTTTTTACACATCGAGCATTTTATAGTAATTACTCAAACTTAAACAAATGATAGTAAATTCAATATTAAATGTAATTAATTAATTAATTAATTAACAGTGTTTTTAGAAATTCTGTAATGAACCGTTATCAGTTTTGCTAGTTGTGATTTTAATCAGTATTATTTCACTTCTTTATACACAAATAATTTTGTTTAAAATGCATATTTGTATTACCTTGTGGTATATTTTACAGAGTATAAAGCTTTAAGTTGCTACAATAAAGCTTGTGGGTTTCTATTTGTGTTTTAGCTCTACTTATTAGTTCTGAAAGTCATGTAATTCACAGGATCTTAGTATCCATGCCAAATAAATCATACCGTGTATTTGATTTTAATTCAATCTTAATTCAATTGGAACCCATTCTAAAATGTCTGATGATTCAGTATGTTGGATTATTGTTGATTTCTGTAACAAAAGTGTTTTAAACTCTGCAGTAAAATGGCTAAAATCCCAATTATTGATTTTATTGCAATGCAATTTATTTTTAACAAGTCCCTTAAAGACTAATGTTAAAGTGTATAGATACGGGAGTTAATATATAACATAGGAGGTCATGCCCAAACAACTATTTTTGACTCTTCAAATTTAAGAGGGTGATTTTAAAGCATTTTTTAAAAGCACTGATCAGGTGTTTAACAAGCATTACTGATAGTGATTTTGCACATTTTAAGTACTACTCTTTAAGCAAACAAATCCAAACAGTTCTGTGTAATGAGGAGTAAACTTCTCAGCTGTGAAAGCAAGGAAAATGTAGTGATGATCAAATATTCCTCCTTATTTGAATGAACTCAACATTAAGCTTATGATTTGATGAATAGAAGCAGGATTTAAATAACACAGCCAACCTGTGAGGCCATCAGTTCACACCCTAATACCTGTTTCCACCTCAGATATTCAAACGCACCGTAGCGCCAAACACATTCACTGAGCAGCCGGCTTTACTTCAGTTGGATGTGAGACGAGGGAGGGGCACAACAGACACAAAACTGTGTGATGACGCAGGAAGAATGATGAAGTAGAGGATTTCCTGAATGGATTTTCTCTACAACACTGTAACACTTTGTGTAAATAAATAAAGTGGGGGAGAAAGTAAACAAATGAAGACATGGTAATAATGGAAACAAATCATAAAAACAAACAAAGACAATGATTTTAACACAAAAGAATTTATTTCTGTGTAGAGAAATATCTGGAAGTAAGAAAAGTATGTTTCTATGCTTGTGGAGCACGCAGCCGTACAGTATGGCAACACTCATGCAGCTAAAATGAGAATAAAAGGAGAACAAAATGGCCACCAAACAGAATGCAGTACTACTCTTATAAATACTGCATAAATTAAATATAAAACTCAAAGTGATATAACTCTGTGGAAACACTCAAGATGGTGTCACAAAAAAACAAAAAACAAAAAAAAAAAACCCAACAGAATACAAACATGTAAACATACACAGAGGAACAGGAAATAACTGGAACACAAATGTAAATCATTGGCAAATAAGTTACATTCAAATAAAACAATAAAAGGTTGTGAAATGTTTCTTTTAAAGTTAAACTTCCCAAATGCAGGTCACAATAACAACATTTTTATAAAAGCAGTGCTCTACTCTCCCCCCCCATGGGTCATAAATACAGTTAGGATTGTGTTTTCCTCTCTTCTCACTGTATCTCAGCCCTCTGTGTAATCCTCTTTAACGTTGATGGCTCAAATGTCCTTCTGTGACATGCAGGGCTCTTTGTATGTAGAATAATCAGCATTCGCCAGACTTCCCTTACAGACAGTTTTAAATCTTTAAATCTACACAGGTCACAGCTGCAATCTTTTACCTTCATTTGACCTCATTTTCTGTTTGGTTTCAGTCATTTAATCTGCAACAACTTGAGATACTACAGTTCTCAACCTGCATCTCTGAAATGTCAAGTTTCTTTTTTTTTCTTTTTGGTCCCGATCTGTTCTCCCATATTTGTTGTTGTCATCTCTTTGTGACAGTGCAAAATTAAAAACAGACGTCCCCTATTAAATCTCTCTTTTCTTCATTTGATTGTGAATCTTCCGTTCAAATCTTTACTTTCACATTCAGTAGTTTTGTCAATCTTTGGACTTTATGCATTTTAGAATTGTCTCAAAAGATTGTCTTTATGGCTTCATATAAATTACTATGAAATATTAAATAGGTTTATTATATTATACTTTTACTATTCAAAGCATATCCGGTTTTCTAATGTTTCTACTAGAAATGTCACAACACAACTGATGACTAACATTCGTGCAAACGGTTGTTGTAACTAGGCACTCAACTGGCTGTAGATTTATATGATTATTAATAGGAAAATATCTAAATGTTTACATTGTAAATCATAACTAAATTATCACAAAGCGCGATAAAAAATTGTTTATCTAGCTAGAATATGAAACATGATGATTTGCCCAGCTGTACGTAAAAAAAGGAACATTTACAGCAGGTATCATAAGATTATCTGGATAGGCTTCATGTTTGACCTAAATGGTCCCAAACTTGATTCATCCCAGTCCTATAAAGTAAGGCCTTTTTTCAACTCCCACTTCAAAACACAGGAAGTTTTACTAACCAATATTGCAAGTCCTACAATGGTCCCAAATATTTCTGCACAGCTGCTTATTGCACTTTTAAACTGACTGACTGAGAGCTAGTGTTCAGGGTGGTGTTAGTGAAGTAATTGGGGTTTTTTTCACAGTATTGAACATTGGGGAGTGAAATTATAGCCGTCAAACTACTAACGCAACACTGTCATATTTGTTCTCAGCACTGATATCACAGTGCACCCTATGAAATAAGAACAGAAAAAAAACAAAACGATTGCACAAACATGGTCTCAAAAATAACCATAAAAAATATTTGTCTTACAAATTAAGAGTAAAATAATAAAATTAACGAAACTTAAAAGGAACTTTTACAAAAAGCACAATAATAAAATGTTAAAGCTTCACTGGGTTTGGTACAGTAACCGTGGGTTCAGCTGCATGTTTACGTCTGCAGACTCCCACTGATTTTTTGGAAAAGCTTCAACAGCCAAAAATCACTTTCAGCCAGCGCACACACATGTACAGAAGTACGTGTGTAGGGAAAGATACGCCACATCTTTAACAAATGTGACCAAAAACCAGTTTGGGAATTATATCACATGAGACACGTGGGCCCAAATCAAAAAGACACACAAACAAATGGTTGACAAATGGAACATAAAGTGTGAGCGTGATCTCGCTCACACACACACACACACACACACACATATATATATACACACACACACACACACACACACACACACACAAACTGTCGGTACACTTCTCACTCTTTCCTTCAATTTGTCTCACACTCTTGCTATCTCCATGGCCGAATTTTCCCCCTGACAAACCTTCCAGATGAAGTTCGCCTCAAACCGCACTCCCACCTCCCCTCTTCACGAAACATCCTCTCCCTCTCTTCCCTCCTCTGCCTCTCCCTCTCTCTCCTCCTCCTCTCCCTCTGCCTACTCTCTCTGACCTCCCTCGGCAGCAGTCGGGGCAACCGGCTTGGGATCTCCTTCTTCAAGAGGCCCAGAGTTCTTAGTTTGATTCGGGCACTGGGCGGCAGCTTTTTAACCACCTGTGTAGCTAGTTTTAATACGATGGTGTTAGCCAGGTCTGCCAGGACCCCGAGGGGGCGTCTACTGAAACGCCTCACCCAGAGGAAGCCCTTGGCCAGGGGGGAAACGTTATGGCAGCGAGCCTGATGCTCTAAAGGCAAGCTCTTAAGGGCCACAGGGATTTTGGACTGGCGTACACCCCAGTTGCGCCCTGCCTTGGGAAACATCTCATAAAGATTACGCTCAGCCATACCGCCCAGGACTGACTGGCACATGGCAAAGAGCGGTCGGGGCAGGCGGAAAAGAAAGCGCATGCATAGGCGGTTGACTTTGCGGGGTGCGAGCTGGAGAAAGTCACGGGCCGGCCTGACTATCAGCACCACCACCAAGTACAGGGAGAGGAAGAGGGAGGGAGAGCTGAGGAAAGAAGCTGAGATCAAAATCATGGGGATATAATAAACCCCCAGACTGAGGGAGAGTCCCAGACTGAAGAGGCAGCTGCCCCAGAGGCTGAGCGACAGGTAGGTGGAGAGCGACAGAGAGCAGCAGGAGCGAAGGAAGAGGTAAGAGAAGAAGAGCGCCAAGAGGGCGAGTTCAGCAGAGAGAACGACAGAGGCCACTGAGGGCAGGGGAGGTGAGCGACGGAGGGAGAGGAGGAAGATGCAGAGCAGCAGCATAGTGAGGTTGGAGGGCTGAGCAGCAGCTGAGAGAGAAAGGAGGAGGCAGATGGCGTGAGAGAAGAGTGACGGGAAAGATGTTTGAGGAGGGGGAGGGGGAGGAGTCGGCGGGGCAGGTATGGCATCCAGCTCCTCTGGAGCCTCGGGGAAGTAAAACTCAGACAACTCGTCGATGTCTCGCTCGCGGTGTCGTCTCTTTTCTGGAGACAGAGAGGAGAAGAGCTCTGACGGGCAGCCGTCGGCGATACCCCTGCCCTCTTCTTCTTCTTCATCGGTGTCTAGCTGTGCAGTTTTACCGTGATCATCATCGTACTCCCACTGAACTCCCTCTATTTCCCTAACCTCTGTCCCCGCTTCCCTGATTTTCCACTGCTCATCTTCCCTGTCATCTTTTCCCTTCAATTTACTATCAACCTCATCTTCCTCATCCTTCCTCTCAACCGCTGGGACACTCAAGCCCTCTTCCTCTTCTAAAACTTCTGCTCCTCTATCAAGCTCATCCTCAGCAGCAAATATTTCTTTAGCCTTCCTCTGCTCTTCTAATTCACCGTCCTCCAACTCTTCTCCTAGCACCCCTGCGTCTCCCACCCAGCCGGCGTTCGGCCCCTCTGTTGTCTGGCTCTCTCCCTCTTCAGGAGACCCCTGGCTCTGGGTGCTGGTGCTCTCACTCACTTTGAGGCTCTTAGGCTGTTGGCGGACCTCCACGGCATGTTTCTGACGCAGCTCCTGCTCACGCCTCTTGTTATACTCCATCTGGTTGGTGAGTTCTGTCTGGTGCTGCGTGCGGATCAGTTCAGCCCGCGTGTGCTGCACCAAACCTAGCTGGCGGAACTCCAGCTCCTGAGTGGACTCGTGGTGGCGCAGCAGCATGGCACACTCCAAGTCCTTCAGAGTCTGCTTCTTGTTCAGTTCCTGGTTTAGAAAAGAAAAGCAAATGAGAACAAGGCAGGAAGCATGCTGTAGTAATGAGAGGACAGAACTAATATAACTTAAATATAAATGTGAAGTTTTCCCACACAGGCTGTAGATGAGAGAAAGTCAAAGAGTGAAGAAGAAGAGTTAATAAAGTCTGTGGTCATTTGAGGATGTTGTTAGCAGTGTTGTTGCATTAGAGTCCATTACTTTGAAACATGTTTATCAGTTTTTGCAGTTCCCAAAAATAAGAATGTGAAGAAGTGAGAAACACTGAAAACAAACTAATTCCACCTTTCTTTCAAACTCTTATTAACAAGAGCTAAATGCTAATGTGAGCACACCAACATGCTCACAATAGCAATGCTACAATGCAGATATTTCACAGGTCTAAAAATCGCCACCTTATGTTATGGTTTTAACATGTTAACATTCAATAAATAGCATTAAAATAAAGGAAAGCTGAGACTGTCCAACGTATTGGACAGAGGCACAAGAATCTCTGAACAAAATTTTATGGCAATCCAACAAATAATTGTTTAGACATTTAACTCAAAAACTTGTGGTGGCGCTACAGAAACAAAAAAAAAAAAAATCAGGCATCACCAAACTGACCGAATCTGTATCCCTCTGATGACGCAGGCAGCACGGCTATAAATAAAAACATGCAGTATTTATGACAAAATGAAAGTCTTACTCTGTTAGAAAATCTCAATAACAGGGACATAGATTTGTATTTTAATGTAATAATATTATTAACTCTGAGAACAAAAGAGTGGGGCCTATCAAATGTCAAACTAAAAACTTTAACAGGAGGACAATAAATATACATTACTCAAATTACTTAAAAGACTCTATGGTTTAAATCATAAAAATGGAAACTTGACATAGAGTGGCCCCCAGAAGTCTACACATTTCTATGTACTGTACAACATTGAGCCCAGCTTCATTGATTCCTATTGATCTTTTGGCTGCTTAAAATGCATTTTAGGAAAGTCCATTTGTTGATCCAATGCAGATGTACCCATCAACATAGAAGAATGATACCTCTCGGAGCAGATCCTGCTCCAGGTTGTGGCGTGCCAGCAACATCTTCCTCTTGTACTGGCGACACTGCAGCTCGTAATACTGCCTCTGCCTCCGCAGCAGGCCTGACTCTTCCTCCGCCTGCAGCTGCTGCAGACACTCCTTCTGATGCACCAACCACTCCTGTTTCTCCCGCTTTGGCGTTGACTGGTTCTCATTTAGTTCCTTGAGTGAGAGGAAATATGAAAATATATGCACAGTAGTATTAGATGAACTGATATTACATCAAGCTAAAAGAGCAACACTGTTAGAGTAATATAGCAGAGATGGAAAACAGGAGCATAGAAGCACCTCTTTGAGCTGCTCTTTGCGCTGTCGATACTGTCGTTTCTGGGACTCCAGCAGACTTGTCAACTCCTTCTTTTGCTGGGCCAGTATGTGCTGCTGGAACTTCTTTTCTTCAGTCAGGACTGCTTTAGTCTGGAAAGAAAAACAAAAGACACATTTCACATTTATTCCTGTTTAATATCCATATTTGTTTTCATTCATCCATCTATTCTCCTCATCTTTCCTCCAACAGCTCACCTCCTTCTCCAGGATAGCCTGGTGCTTCTTATTGAGCTTTTCTCCCTCCATAGAGAAGCTGTTCCTCTGATTCTCCAGCTCTTTGTCCAGTCTCAGCTGGTGCTCGTCCATCTCTGACTTGAGCTTGTTCTCCAGACCCATCAGCTGCTTCTGGTGCTGCCGCCGCATGCGCTTATACCTGTGAAGACATGCAGGGCAGAAAGTTATCAGAAAGAAGACACTGACAAAGCGATTTCTTCTGACTCTGAACATAAAGCGTGCATTGTAGCCTCACCCAGACATTTGCTCTCTCAGGGCCGAGCCCTGTTCATGTTCCTGGATCTGACGAGTGACGAGCGAGGCTGTCCTGATAGTGGCAAAGTGGTCTCGGCCTCGACGGCGCCTCCCTCCTCCTCCTCCTCCACCTCCCCCTCCTCCTCCTCCACCACCACCGCCACCACCACCTCCACTGCCACCAGCAGATGAGGCTTCCCGTTCCCGTTGTGAGTCGACCTCTGGCTGATAGGGATCATCATAGATGTTGTCATGGCTCTGTAGAAAAAGATAGAAAGAATGAGATTTTTCAGATTCAAAAACACTCAACAAGTACAAACACTGAAGTTATGACACTTCTGTCAGCTGTGGTGTATGTGAGTTAACATTCTTTATGGTGATTTTCTGTTACCCTGCAGGTGGCAACACTAACGTCTACTGCTCATCTGCAAGTCTAAAGTGCTGCTGCTATTACTTTGCTTTTCCTGTAGGTGTCACAGGTGTGCATGTTTAGAACTGTTCTGACAATGACAAAACCACTTGGACTAGGATCCCCCTGTGGACCACCTGCAGCCAATATCTAGTAAAATAACTTCACTATTTAATTAAGTGTTAAAAACGGCTTAAAATATTAAAGCTAAAGCACACTGAAACATAGGACACATAACATCATTATATTGATTAACATAATAATAATATATATATAATAATATATGAGACAGTTAAACATCTGGACTGACCAGGGGCTTGTGCAGGACGGAGCTGTTGGAGGTGACGGTGTGCTCTCCTTCCTGCATCATTGCCATCTCCCCGCTGTCGTCAGAGCCGTCTGCCAGGCTGTTGACCGAGCTGCTTTGGGAGCTGGCGCTGATTGACATGGATGGCAGAGAGTGGGAGCTTTCCATGCTGTTGACTGTGCCTGTGCGCAACATATACTGCTCCACATCCTGGATGAGAAGAAAGAAAAAAATGGCATGTAAGTCAAATGCTTTAAACAGTTATGGAGAAATATGGTGACTGTGGGTTTAATGTCTAAGTTCAGTTTGTTAAGTACAAAATATACAATGAAACATCTCTCTAAGCAGACATACTGTACACTCAGCCAAACATTCCCTACATTCCTTCATTTCCTTTTGGGAGGGGGGCAGCCAACTGGTATTAGATGTTGATGGGAACAAAGCCCTTTGTATGAAGAGGAAGAGGTCCCACGTTCACAATATATATCGAGAAATACAATACAAAGGCAGGATGGATGAAAATACCAGCTGTTTTTTCTATGAAAGAATCTGATAAGTGCTGAGCTGCTGAAGGTTTTCCCCAATTTCTAAATTTCACTTCTAAAAGTAAAGTGTTGAGTAATGATAAAAGCACAACTATATATATTTGATTTCATTGATGCAAAATGTTTCTTGTTTCATGCTTGTGTCTTGTTGCAGGAAATGCAATAGATGGCGACATATTGCACAACTTTGATGTCTTTGATCATGTCTCCCTGCGGCTCCGTTAGTGTCTTCTTCCTCCTCCTCCGTTCCATTCTTACCTCTTCCTCATCGCCTCCTTCTGGTGCAGGACCGTTGTGGGCCTCATGGAAGAGGATTTTCTTCATCTTCCGATACTGAAGGTTGTCCAGCTCGCGGACAGCGTCCTTGGTACGCGCAATGAGGTCCATCACAGCTGTCATGGGACGCTCTCTGCATAGGAAATGGTGCTGGGAGGATGGATGGGTTAAGAGAAGGAGAAGAGAAAAGAGACAGAGTGAACAATTCAATCATGACAAGACTGTGAAGGTCTGAGCTCAATGTCCCTGTATGTGAACATTAACAATCATGAAACCTACATGGCAGTTGAGGTGCTAGTTTAGTAGCTGGCTGATCATGGAAAATATGTTGACGTGTGAAATGACATTGGTCCCAAGCTGTAACTTCAGGCCTATTTTACTGAACTAAGTGGAATCTCACTTCAGGAACATTTTTAATTATTCCAACTATTAAAAATTAGGCTTCCAGCTATTTTCCACAAGAAACTTGTTTGCAATTCTGGAAATTCTGAAAAGTCTAGTAAGAATTGTGTATTTGGTTGAGATGATGGAAGTGTCCCTGGTCTGATGTGAACTCAGCTGCAGGGAAGCACAATAAAAACATGCTTAAGACCACTACAGTAGCTGGGTTTACAAGTCAGACCTCAGTAAGATAATAAAAATATATCTTTCTTTGGGTTTTTACTTTCAAAAGCAGAATATATTAGAGCCTTTAGTTCCCATGGTGCGTATGGTGATTATTGGTAGCTTCAGGTGCTCCTGGCTTTTCAAATCACACCAGTCACTGAATCATTTGCCTTGTTTGACTTTGAAAAGCTGCTTGCTGATGATGATGATGATGACTGTTTATTACTCACACTAACACGGCCACTGACTAATTTCCTGTATCAAAGCAGGAAAAGCTGCTTTAAAGTTTAAGTGCAGGCAAATTATTTGTTTCCCCCAACAACAACCAGCTGATCTGCTTGTTATGCCCGTGTGCTTGAGCCAAAAGAAAAATATAAACAGAGACTTTATAGAGGATTCAAACATCCAACAGCTGGTGAGAAAAGGGAGCGCCTGATTTAAAAACTGATTCAATTTAGAACATCTGGTGTATGAAACGTAATTTAATTTTGCATTTGAAAATCTTTGAATGTGATTATAGGTAATGAAAACTGTATACATACATACATACACTTATACATTTTAAACTAATTTCACAACTCTTCAAAGCCTTTGACGTCCTTGTACCTTGAGCAGCACATCAGAGGTAGGTCTGTCCTGGGCGATCTTCTGCAAACAGGAGTCCACAAAATTGCGGAAATAATCCGACCTGAAAATGATAAAAGTGTCTTTATAAAAAGGCGTCACTGATACTGTCAGGGCTGTTCATCTGCAACAAAGATTATAGTATTTATTTGTGTTTTCTTTATCTTTTCATGATAGAATATTACATTTTACTGCTGTTGTATTTTATCACAGGATGTCAAAGCATTTAGCTCAACTTAACCACTGCCTATTCTAATTTAGGGTCTACTAGATTACACAGTGGTATGCACCTTTTTAACAGGCCTCAAAATTAGCACCGGCCATCTTTACTCACTAGTCAAAGAAACAGTGGTAATCTATTCAATAGCCATTTGGTTGGTGGACAAAAAGTTTGAACCCTGCTTCTTGATTCAATATACAGCTGCAAACCCTTATCTTAATTTCCCAGAGTTTCTACATTCTTTGTAAAAAACACATAAAATGCATGTCTCACACCACGTAACCTCCTTGGTAATAGCATGTAAAAAATCATAAAATCAGTTCTCTATTCTTTCACAAACATTACACAGAGAGAGACACAATGGTATTATAACCTCTTTTATAAGAAAAAACTATCTCAAGCAACACAAAATTCTGACGTGAAACTAAACTGCAAAATCAGAGTCCAACAAAAGTCTTATTAGCAAAAAAAAAAAGAAAGAAAAAAACAAAAGCATTTAGCAAGTATCACCATCTCTCACCAGTGATTAGACTGCAACACAGGGCTCTCATTCTGGGCGATGTGGTATAAGGCACTCATAGCATTCATGTTGAACAGAGGAGGCTTCCTTTCCGCTAGACAGTGACAAAGCAGAGAGTGGCAGATAAAGAGTAAGAAAGAAGAAGAAGAAGAAGGAGAAGAAGAAGGAGAAGAAGAGGGAGATTAAACAAAGGGGTTGGATTGTTTCAGCTTCGTGAACATGAAAACACACTTGTGGAGCATTTTTATCACCATCTCTTACCCAGCTCTATGCAGGTAATGCCAAGTGACCACACATCCACCTTCCCGTCGTACTGGCCCTCGTCCATGGCCAGGATCACCTCGGGGGCCATCCTGCACAGAGGAAACAACAAAGCATTCAGCCATTTCAAGCTCTTTTCCTTTGATGCGCGACCAACAGAGAACACCACCTCTGGCTCATTTCCAACGTCTAAGCTGCATGAATAGTCGTGAATGTTACGAGGGTCGGGCTGCCTCATGTACCACAACAGCAACCTGCAGCTGCTGATGGGGAAACTTGATGCTCTCCCACACCTGACATCATCAGAGAGATGCTGAAATTATTAGCTGATTGGTAGTAACATAATTAACATTTACTGGTTCCAGCTCCAACCATAAGAGGATTTGCTCAAGATTTTTCTGTTTTCTATATTTGTAAATAAATTTCAATGTGTCAATTGAAACGTTACTTTGGGTTCTAATAACTTAAATGAAATGCTCACGTAACCTACAGGCCTATCCAGTTATAACTTGAACTCCACTTTGCATGCTTTTAATGAATCTGACTCTTCCTTCTTTCACTTCACATGGGTGGCAATAAATTAAGCTCGGACACACACAGGAAAGTAGTTAGATATTTAGTCAGCAGCTGGCTCTTCAGGAACCCTCTGAATTCTGGTTAAGGAGCCATGTGTTGATAATGATCGAAGAGGCATTTCATAACCAGGTATATTGATTATCCCATGTCAAGACTACATTGATTTAAACTTTTTTAGATGCTTTGAGCATCAAAAACATTCTCCTGCAATATGTTGGGGTGCTAGCAAATGTCTCAGTGGTCAAAATTGCAAAATCTTAGCAAAAAAACTGTTTAGCTGATTTTCTTTCTATGTGAATTTAAAAGGCTCCTAACTTATGAATACCATGATATATACAGTCAGATTATACTTTAAAATGCTTTTGGTGCATCTTACGGTTATAAAAATGGACTTTTATTTGTAGCGAATGAATAACAGGAAACAGGAACAAGGCATCACAGTTTGGTGTAATATCTATGGATTCACAAAGAGTGACTGGTCTTATGATGACGATGATTCTGTCATGGTTGAAAACATTGATGTCTTACCAATAAGGCGTTCCCACGAAGGAGTTGGCTGGTGCAACAATGGAGGCAGAGCCAAAGTCTCCTAGTTTGACCTGGCCTGGCTCTGTTAGCAAGATGTTTCCTGCCTTCACATCCCTGAGAGACAGTGAGAAGTCAGATAATAATCAGATGAGAGAAAAAAATGACAAGTCAGGAATATTGTGAGGATGACAAAAAGAAGTTGAGATAAATGTATTGTTATAGGCCTGGGAGCAGCAAGATGAACTCTAAATGTGTTGCTGCACAGTAAGTGAGCACAAACAGCATTGCATAAGCTTACTGTATCTTCAGCAGCACAGTTTGTGCTTTTCTCCACTGTATTCATTTTTTCTGTTGTCTGAAGTGTGGGGGAGGAGAGTCAAACAGAAAGCGAGATATGGGAATGGGGGGGGGGGGGTACCTGTGAATCATGTTGTGAGAGTGAAGATACATCAGTCCCTGCAATGCACCATGGGTTATGGCAGCTATTTCCACTTCCTGGAGGGGTTTCTTGTGGACTGGGTAAAAACAGATATGAGAGGACGTCAGGCTTTGGGTGTTAGATGACAACATCTACGTAAACAAAAGCAACAGGTAACACACTGGTGTTTCTTATTTAATAATGTCTCATTTTGATGAATACTTACCTTCTAAAAGGTCAGAAGCTGAGCCCAAGCAGTACTCCATCACCAGCTAGGAGAGAGACACAGTGAGTGTTCAGCTGCATGCTATTTTAGGGAGCCTCACCCAAGAGCACACACGCCGTTAAGGACTTTTTCACACTCGACCCGAATGGAGAAACTATTTTTTTGGGACCTGAGGTAGTTCTCCCTGAGAGTTCAGTACATTTATGTAAGTGTGAAAACTTGTCGAAAAAGACGTGCAGCACAGAAAAGCATTCTCAT
The DNA here is from genome assembly GCF_027409825.1 of Scomber japonicus. Taxonomy (NCBI): domain Eukaryota; kingdom Metazoa; phylum Chordata; class Actinopteri; order Scombriformes; family Scombridae; genus Scomber; species Scomber japonicus. The sequence continues at coordinate 15,785,064 of NC_070597.1, forward strand.
GACCTCCAAGATGCAGCGGAGCATCTCTGGGAGTCTGCAGCAAATCCTCCACAAACTACGAGCTGATCAACATGACTAGATGAATATGTCCCGTTAGCGTCATCTGTCATCAATAAAAATACTGTATGTACTGGTATAAACACTTAAAACACACTCTGATTGGAGAGATGACTGTAGTCATTGTGGTGTGAATGCATGTTCTGGTCTGTCCATCTTATCATGAATCCTTTCAAACAAGTAATGCACATAGTTTGAAGGTGCTCATACTGAGATGGACGCCCGCAGACGGAAGAAAACCTGGTGGACCAAAAATGACCCGACACAGGGACGTGATGAACAAGCTAGCCATGATTAACTTGACAGGTTGCTTAACAGGTAATAGAGGGAGCTTATTGTAGCCTGATGTCCCGCAGGAGACAAGGAGGATTAAGTAAGGAAGTACACTCCTAGTCAAGACTTAAAAAAAGAAAGTGTACTACTAGGAAGAAAATAGCAACATCAACACAATGAGAAGCATCTTCTGTGCTTAGAGAACAATGCATTTCACAAATGTGACATAAATAGCCTGCTGCAGATGTTTACTGCACAATCCATTTAGGATGTGAACCATGTCTGGAAACACTCTCACCCATGCCGTGTGCTCTCTCAGGTAGCAGCCACGGTACTCGACCGTGTTGGGGTGGCGCAGTTTCTGGAGGAACTTCACTTCCTTGATGATATCCTGCCATTTCTGAAACAAGCAGGGTTCGCAATGATTAATGAACAAACATGGTGATCAATAGACGAAGCATTAAAAAGGTGCCAGCTCCTACCTCATTGGACTGTTTGCCACTATAGGACATCTTCTTGATGGCCACCACTTCATTAGTGCGGATGTCATGGGCCTAAAGTGGACAAGTTGAGGAGAACAGACGATTACATTTATTATACTATTATTTGCATTACTGAAAAAAACATTCTGGTTAAGTTTAAGTATCACTGACCGCGCTATCCTATGCCACATATTTTCAAAAGATCCTTGTGGAACTGAGCTTTATCAGCCATTTTCACATTACGTATCACTGTTACATAAAACAAAGATTTGTGCTGAGCCTCCTTCCGCTCCTGCCCTCCTACAGTCCCTTCAACCATGACTAGCTCCTGTTCACCCTTCATTAAACAGGGCTTTTCATCCACCACTTGAGTTGTCCTTTGTCCATGTTTCTTCCTCTTTCCTGCCACATTTCCTCCTCAACTGACGGGTTAATCCACCTTGTTTTCTTATTGGTAGTACCACCACCATCATCATCATCATCATCATCATCATCTTCCCTCCTGTCCATCAGACACATCATCACTCTTTCCCTCGTTTGTCAGGCTGTTTCCTTTGCTGTGCTTACCTTGACTCTGGCTATACTCACTACAGCGAGCACATTTCAGTAATGGGATCTCATATTAAATGTGAAACAGCAGCTTTTTCTCATAGTAAGTGACATATTCATTATATAGAGGATGTTTTTCCCACATCAGAAGAGTATTGTGACATTTATCTGATAGCATTATACCTGCTGCAACCATCATCATGATCAAGATCATTTACATCACTGATTATGTTTTCATTTAAATCAGATCTGTTGATTTTTTTTTGTCTACAAAATATCAAAATATCAGCTTGTGTCATATTGTGTCTGATCAACAGTCAACAGTGTAAATCAACAGATTTGACAAGATATATAGAGGAACAGACAAATCAGTTTAGCACCAAATGTATATGATTAGTTTCATTCACTTTATTTGCATTATGTATTTCATGAATTGAGCCAAATTTAAAAAAAACAATTCAGTCTTAGGGCAGCTGAACAAGGTTAAACCTGAGTGTTTGCCTTACAGCAGCCCCTCGAGGAGCGGTGCTGTGGAATATGAACGAAAATCAATACTGTAAAAATCTGAAATTACCAACAAGTACAAAGCACCAAAATTCGGAGGAAATCTTTCTGAACAGATACATTTCAAGAGCTTGTGTGCAAATGTATGTCACTGAGCAACAACCATTATCTATTACTTACTCCAGAATTCAAGAACACATTTTCAGGAGAGTTAATAATCAGTCAATAGGGCTCAGTATCTGTACTCAATACCAGTATTGAGCAAATTAACTCAACACCAAGTAGTATTGAAACTTCTCCAGTCAAATAACACCTGCCTTTTATTATTTTAGTGTCCAGAAAAATGACTCTTTATTTGGTTTTGCTTGCAGCAAATCATCACAAGAGTCCTTAAGTTTAATGCAACGTAATAACACGTTGCATTAAACTTAAGGACTCTTGCTGCTGCAGCAGTTACAGCCCGTACAGTCTGTGGTGGTGTATTAAGACATAGTTGACAGACCTGATAATTACACATCCACATACATACTTACACATGTATTATTATCAGCATTTCTCAGTCATCAAATTTCAATGACAAATATTAACATTTTAATTTTCAAATGTTGATGAAAGACATATAATACAGACCAACAGGACACAACCAGTATCTTAATTTAAGTTAGAGGCAAAGACCAAAGAGAAAGACTCACAAAGTAGACTGCTCCGAAGCTCCCATGTCCAATCTCCCTCAGGTCTGTGAAGAGCTTCTCAGGATCCTCCCTGCAGAACAGCTCAGCCACCTCCGGGTCCTTCAGGCTCCCGGCCCGCACACTCGACGGCATGGCCAGCGCCTGGAGAGCAGGGAAAGGGACACACTGTGTGAGCGCCTGTTATTTGGAAGGATTACCAACGTTCATGTTGTGTTGGAAACACGAGCTGCCCAGGAAATATGGTCTAGTCTGTCACATATTGCAGGCCCGGCGTCTCTCTGACAAATCAGAGAAGACTTTTCTAACATCCCTGATATATTATTTAGATATTTAACAGAGTTACTCGCTGTAATGTCAGAGGGCTGCTTGTACAGCTGATCCCACCAGAAATCAACACATTGATCTGCAGCTCGATGCAGTGCTCGCTTCTCCAGCCCATACCGTCCAACCACAACCATGTGTAAAAAGAGACTCCTGCTTGACCTCTGCATTTAAACTATAAGAACACAAAAAATGCAAATGTGTTTTGGCAGATGGAAAATATCAGCTTCAAATGGCCACCCACCCATTCATTCATCCATCCATCCATCCATCCATCCATCTCTTTAACAGACATATAGGCCGGAAGAAGAATATCAGCAAAAAATAACTTAGATTTACAGCATTTAAAGTGTCTAATCTAAAAAGGTCAACCAGACACAGTATATACTTCTTCTATAGCTCCTAATAAAAATAAGAATAAGAATAACTTCATTTGTATGGCAGCTTTCATACAAGAACTGCAGCTCAAAGTGCTTTACAACAAAAGCTGTTACATGCACCAAGAGCTTCACATGAAAAGGACATAAAAGCACGTAGAAAACATGAATGTAACATAAGATGGAAAATAAAATGAAAAGGAGGAGCTGCTTTTGAATAACATTATTTTTTCTGTAGCTTTCTTTCCTCCCATAATTCTTCTTGTTGATGCTTTCTTTCATCTTCCTCATTTTAAAGTAAGATTTCAAAATTCCCCACAAACCCTTTACATCATCATTAGGGCTGAAACTAACGATTTTTGTCATGATTGTCTGAACTGAACATTATTTTATTGATCAATCAATTGTCTATAAAATGACAGTAAATAGTAAAACAATTAGTTGTATTTTCTCATAAAGATGATTTTCTTCAAATATCTTTCTTTGTCTGGCCAATAATCCAAAACCCTAAAATATTCAGTTGGTCATTTTTAATAATAAATCAGTCATTTTGCTTCTCTGCTTTTCATGTTATTTCATTACAGTAAATGGAATATTTTAGGGTTTTTAGAAACTGTGGTGGAGTTTTATAGACTAAATGATTAACTGAGAAAATAATCAGCAGATTAGTATAATAAAAAATAATCGTTAGCTGCAGTCCTTGTTGGTGATGAAACAAAACATTGTTCAGTTCATAAGAAATGTGTCAATGAAACTTTAGACCGTTGTCATGAGGATAAATCATGAATCCAGCACCACAGATATAAAGAAAGACTTCTCTGTGAAAAGCAGCAGAAAACAGCAGGACAGACTTCACAACATAAAAGTAAACTGCAAACAAGTTGAGCAGCCCAAATGTGCAAACACAGCCACCAAAACCATGCAAACCTGTAACCAGTGAAGAGTTTGATGTTTTTCTGGAAAGCTAAAGAGCTAATGGAAAAACGATTAGTGGCGTTTGTAATAGGATGGAGAAACTTAACCTAACTTAAATACTACTTAAAATTTCTTTGACAAATTTGTGGTTAGTGGAAACTCATATCAGGCTCGTCATTCAATCTAATATCTAAATAATGATGTACCCCACCCAGTGAGGATCATTTAATATTTACTATCCACCTAATATCACATCTGGTCTGTTATTTTATAACATGATACACTTGCAAAGAACACATCTGTAATCAGAGCTTCCTTCAAATTAGTAGAGCCAGCACATTTATAAATTATGTTGGACCAGAGATTATCTCTGCAGAAAGTACATATAACCTGCATCTCAGCGGTGGCTTTAATGGTTTCATGTGGTGTTTTGTTTTGCGTTGTACAAGGTTGAGACATATGATCCACTCCGTGAGACAACTAAGATTTGTCAACTTCCAAAATCCACCAGAAAAACCTGACTTCGTCAATTACATCAAAATGGTTCAGTTACAATATTTTGTTTTTGAAGTGGTTTATGACACTTTAAATTTCATTCCCATTACAAATCCTAATTAAATACAGAACAGATATTATTTGGGATTATCAAATTATTGTCTTGTGAAGACCACAACATGTGTGCTATAATCAAAGGCCTGTATGGAAAATATCCAATTTTAGTCATAGATAGAGCTTTTTAAACCCCATTTTCTATTATTTTAAATGCAGATCCAATCAACAACATTAAGAAAATATTCATTTGCAATCAAAATATATATGTTAGTTAAATTGAGTAGATTACCATCATAGCCTCCCATAAAGGAGGAAATAGATACTCAAACTACTCCAAAATATACATTCATCATACACTGCTGCTACTGAAAGGTTGTAAGTGTAGCTGTACTGCAGAGTATGAACATGTTTATTTCTGTGATGCACGGACCAGCCTGGCAGGTGATATCAGTACATGATGGAGTCATTTTGAATAAAATGGGTTAATGTAGAAATGCAACACATGCTTCATATCTTAAAGAGGCCTGTATCTACACAGCTGGGCATTCATGTCCTTAATGCATGTGATGAAGCACTTCTTTCATGGCCAGTTTAACTGCTTTTTAAAGAGGAAGCAATGTGGTTCCCTTTGAAAAATGAGAAGTTCTTTAAATATCGCAACCAAGCCTAAAGCAAGCTTTCAATCCACTTATTACAGGGACCTGATTCATGCCATACTCAAAACAAGCAACAAACAGTGCAGTTATGTAGTTTTCACCAAGAAATGATCTCTATGTTTTTTAAGACACCTTAAGACATGCATGAAAAAATGCATATTGTCTTTAACTGGTGAGACAGAGGAGTAATATTTACAGTTTTCACCAATGTGCTATTTCATTTATATTAGTACATAGTACATAATGTCGTATATGATGTATTCTGTACATATTTTAATTGTAATCTGTCTCTCTTTTCCTTCTCTCTTACTACACACTCTAATTGGATCTGGAGCTCAAAGAAGCCACATTTCTGCCATCGATGTTGCCATTTGCTGTGCTGCTGTTATGCTGTGCATGTGAATAAAAGCTGAGGGGGTGGGGGGGTTGAATCTTATCTAGATGTGTGTTTTTCTGCGAGTATCATGTACAGTGTGCATCTCAGCTGAGCAAGCTGGATGGCTTTTGCACTTGGCTGGTCAATTAGGCTAATCTTTGCTCTGGCTCACCACAGAAATGCATTCAACAGTAGTCAACAACAACTCCCAAGGCTGGCTGGGTGTTCAGGGTGCAGGCCAATGTCAACGTCTCCAACATCTGCAAATGATGCAGTCCATTATTGCAGCTGTGCCTAGCCTGCAGAGGGGGATAAGACAGGCGCACTCGTCTGCTTTAGCACACTGAATGATTTATAACATGTCTTACCGTGGCTTTTGGGATCCACTGTAGCTAGCTGTACAGCTAGCTGACTGGCCTGGCTGGAAATTATTGGTCTCACTCCTCTTTCCTCGGCTCTGGTGTCTATTCAACACGAACAAACCACATTGTGTCTGTCGATGCTTTTACTCGGACTCCTCTCCATCCTGACGCTCCCGGTTAGATTGGACAGCTAGCACGTCTGCACGACATGACACGAGTAAAGTGCCAGTCAATTAAAGTGACAGCTAGCTGACTGCCGCCTGCCAGCCAGCCAGCAGAGAGTCTCCCACAGAAACCCACAGGCTGGCTTTAGCTGCTGTTAGCAACACCGCTACCTAAATAACGTCACGCCAGGAGCTGCCTGCGACGTTTTCAGCGGGGAACTGGTTCATTAATGTCAACTGGTCCGCTCCGTGCTCCACTTTGCGCTGTCATTACGTTAGTGTTGTCGGCATATTTCATCTCCAGTTCGTCTTATTCCCCATTTTTACTCGACTCTCGTCCGTTTTTTTGTTCAGGACTTCATCATGGCGGAGCGGGGCGGGGAGCCGAAAGGAAAACGGAAGTGCTCTTCTTCGACGCTTAAAAAATGGGCTAGCGAACATCGACAGAGCGCCACGCTGCTCACAGTACTGCTGCAGAAAATAATAATACAACAGAAAACCCCAATAAACTGAGAGTAGTACATTTAAAGAGTATGAATAACTGTGCAATCTAATGAAGGGATATCAAACTAATTATAGTTCAAGAGTCACATACAGCCATATTTGATCTCATGGGGCCAGACCAGTAAAACCATTGCATAATAATCTACAAATAATACAACATACTATATGATAACTTTACAATAACAAACCATCTATTCACAATACAGATTAACAGCCTGATATATCTTAATGAAAAATGTGTGCAAATTCAACAATATTATGTGTCAGTATGGACCACAGTTTTGTTTCATTGATGCTCATTACTTAAAAAGACCCAAACATGCACACATTTTTGCAGCCAGGTTTGTAGATTTGGGGTTACCCTAGTACGAGATAGGTCTACTGATAAAATGTGTCTGACCAAGGCAAATTTTGTTGGAAAATTTGAATAAGGTTTTTGCAATTTTCACACTTTGCATAGATATATGTGTTTGACACCCGTGATCTTATGCAGTCCAATACAACAGCTCTGCCATAAATTGTGCTTTCATGAAGCTTATACATTTTCAGCTTTGGTTGACATTGTCAGAAAGGTGATAATTATGCTTTATGTTTATTATTGAGGTCGTGCGTGGTGGTGGTGTACTAGGGTGTATTATATTGTGTTTCTAATATTTTGCCACCCTTGTCTATGTTAACAGAGTTGACAAAATATTAGGAACTATTACTTTTACACTATGTCGGGCATGTTGAATGTATCAATTGAAAGTGACGTCATGCCTGTATCTTTATTAGATTCTATGTTGTAAGTGACGGTTTCTATAAATAAAGAAATAGGGAAAAAAGTAACAACAGAAAGAAAGAGAAATAATCATACCTCATCAACTTTATAATTATTTCAGATAAGTTATTTCATATTTTTTCATGAGTGTAATTTTCCAATAAAAAAAACTCTTCTCAGTTTTTCATAAAGAATATGTGCAGTACTTACAGAAATAAATCTAATAAGAAGGATGTAAAAAAAAAAACAAAGTTTTGTTTCGTCTATTTCATTTAACTTTTTTCTGCTGTTATATTTATTGTATTTCATCATGATTTTTATTCTTTATTATTTATATAATCTTTTATTGAATTTTCTCTATATTTCTTGTGTGTTATTTGTGAACCTCCCCCATTTTGTTCCTAAGAATGCACCTCATGTTCATTCATGTACTCAATGAAGTGGAGAGAAAAAAAAAGTCCCCCTGCACTAAAAATGTGTTCAGTTTATTATTCCCACAGTTAAATGTTTGAGGTTCACTGTGCAGAATGAAGTATGTGCAGAGTTTGACAGTGGCTGCCAAATCTCTGCAGACTAGCCTGCTAGGGCCAACGTCCAGCTGGAGCATCTTCACCGCCTCGTTCAGTGGAACAGTGCCACATAAACTAGAAAACACTGGAAAACAGATCAGTAAGGCCAGACTTCAGAAGAACAGACCAAACACATTCCCAAAAGTAAAAACACTTTGTCACTGAAACAGCAGATTAAAATTGTTTTAAGACTAATAAATCCCACGACTAATTAACAATGTAGATGCAATGTAGAGAGTGGAAACTATGAGCTGAGCATGTGATTCTAAGAATAAGAACACAAATGGGTCAATCATATTAATCTGAGTAGACTATTTCCAAGCAAATGCCACACAAAAATATACTATGTCCAGCTTGTCCTCTCTTATAAAGAGTACAAGTGTACCATGTTAATATATTGTGAATATGTTTTTCTTATTGTTCCTACAGTTGGATGTTTGAGCTTCACTGTGCAGATGATGTATGTGCACAGTCTGACACTAAAAGGCTGTTTTCACATTAATCTAAGATAAGATAAGGTAAGATAAGATGAGATGTATCTTTATTGGGAGAAATGCAAATTGACCCAGCAGTGGAAAAAAAGTGCTACTGTAAGGGTGAAAGTGATAAAATAAAACAAAATACTACAATATACTATATAAATACTAATTCAATTTTTTATGGGTGGGCCTAAGAGCATGATTTGTAACATCACAAATAGTTTGAAAGACAATACTGGTCCAATATCCTATTTAGACGGGTATGATGTGGAAACTTGAAGCTTCCAGTGCACAAACACTGAGAATACATTTCACAGTGATGTAGGAGACATGTTGTGTCCAGCAGTTAAACTTTGAGATGAATATATGTGCATATTCATATTTTATGTGATTTTTAATTAGGAAGAAAATATATGCATCATTCTGATTATTTCAACATGATTAACTACACTTTTGTGGAAGAAACATATTAGACACAAATTATTATTCAAAGTAGACTGTTTGATATACATCTTAAAGGATGGAGGGGCTCTTTAAACTCAGTCTTAAATGAAAACAAAAAGTTAATGCCACATTTTTAGCAGAGTACAATTTGACAGCAAGCAGTTTATCACTATAGCTATCCATGCTTTCTTTCATTGTATGTCATTTTCACTTAACTATTTGACTTGAATAGAAATACTCAAGGACAATATCAGCCACATGTGAGCAATTTAACTGATCTATATTGTGTTGGGTAGTTTGGGATCATGTTTGATACGATGGTCATATGTAGTGGAAGTAATGGAAAATATCTTAACAAATACAAACTCAAACATCTCATACCAGGCAGGCACCCATCTGTTTTAATGATGTTTGGGATGGCAGATTATCATGTAATCCTTGCTCAGAAATAAAAAGGCTATGTTAACTATTTCATGATGCCTCCGAAAATAATAACAAACCTAAAATAACAGCAACTGTTTTCTGGTTGCAGCTTGTTTAATGCGAGGATTTGCTGTTGTAAATGCAGCTTTGTAAATGGAAGATATTTGGATTATGGACTGTTGGTTGGACAAAAAAAGACATTAAAAAACATCATCTTGGCCTATGGGATGTTTTTATGGAAAATGGAAAAACTATTTTTGACATTTTATAGCCCAGAACAAAAACTAATCTGCAGAATAATCCATAATGAAAATAAATTGCAACCCTACTGTTCTTATTATGCCATATGCCTGTAATGTAAATGGCTTTTTGAAGTTGTTTAATGCCTTTATGTCAGGTTGATTTGGTGGCACACATACATACATGGCATCACAATTGCACATATGTCTTGTTTGGCCCGGCCTTTGCTCTTATAATCTACTCAGTGTAATCTCTATGGTGTGCACTTTTAGCTGATGCGCCACACACACATAACAATGATGCTACAACGAAAAGACGGCTCAGCATGTTTCCTCTGCACCTTTCTGCATCATCCTCGGTTAATGTTGAACTTGTTGAAGAAAAGATAAAAATAGGAAAAAAAAATAGAAGAAATAGAATTTTATCCTTTTACAAATGGGAGGGAAAAAAGGATAATAAAATTGTTACAAGTTGACATTGCCTAGCCTAGCGGATTATGCTTCTTATGCAAACAGATTTTTGATGAATTTACATAACAGGCAGAGGGGAAAAGTTCAGGGCAGACGACAATCATCATACTATCATGACCCGAGTGCTTAAGTGTTTGAGTTCAGCCAGTTAATTCAGACTTCACATTTACATCCCTATTGCAGGACCTACAGTGTATAGATTGACCCACCCGAGACATAATCCCGGATGTTGTCATCAGGTGATTTCATGGAAGCTATAATCCTTTTTTTTCAGACAAATGTAACCAATACTCATGCAGATTATCACACACTGGGATATTAGCTGTAATCGGCCTGTGACTCTTTAATACATATAAAATATGTTTTATTGTCATGCCTTTAATATCAATAAGGACACTTTTGTAGGGTCACATTTTAAAAATTAACTTCTGAAGTGAAGGAAATGTGAAAGTAAAACAATATTTTATGTGGGGCATTTTTGCATTTATAAAGTAGTTGTCCAGGTGATACAGAAAGTGAGAAAAGACTGGAAAAGACATTTTAGATGTTTGAAATCAAAAACTATAGATGACAAGATGAAATGCAGCACACAATTGATTTTGGTGTAAAAATTGATAAATAACAATTCTGCAACATGTTATGTTTTTTGGTGCTTAAACAAAGAACTGAGTGACAGAAATATACCTGCCATCTATTTTGATAATTAGTTATTTAAATAATCTGCCAAGCAAAAGGTTTCAGTTCCCTGAAATGGAAAAATGTTGCCACTTTTTTTTTTTTTGTTAACACATTTCTGTGGGTTTCTGACCCAGAAGATTCAGAAATTTGACTAAATCTTGTTGATTTTTTTCTATTTTCTGATATGTCAGTACACTAAACAGTTAATTAATTGTCAAACAAATGACAGATTCATGGATGACGAGGTTTAGTGCTTTTATAGACTACTATAATAAGAGTGTTATGGGCTTTCTGCAATAAATAAGACAAGAAAAAAATTCACAGTAAACAAAAAAAAAAACTGAAAACAGGCAATTCTGCCTGACAGCCTGTAAACTTATGGCATCCTATTTCCTCTGTCAGGTTCAGATGGCAGTATAACTTACAATATGATGTCAACACTCGCCCTGCTGTCCTCCAGCTGCATCGCTGACTCCTCCCCAAAAGCACTCAACCCTGGATGCAGCCACTCCTCCCCTCATACAACCCCTGAGCATCCCGACCGGCTGGGCACACAGGATCACTGCACACTGAGTGATAGGGCTGGCCTGACTGAGGAGGGACAAAACTCACACAGAGGAGAAGATTAAGTAAATATAAAGAAGAAGGTTGTTTTTTTTGCACTTCACGGGTCAGCTGTCAAATCTCTACTACAGAGGTAATGCGTTTGGCTGATCATCAGAAATAACCAGAAGAAGGTGAGAGAAAAAACTCTATTGTGTTTTTACAATTCATTCTCAATTGAGATGATTCACAAAAGAAAATGATGTTTATGACATGTTCTGTATTTTTGCAGATCATTGATGAGTTTAAATTAGTGCAGAAAAGAAAAAGTTTTTGATTTACAGTTGTTTAATGTAATTAAACTAGTTTGTATTTCTAACTCTGCTGCACTGGAACACTGGACACTGGTGTTAAACCCCTCAGAGGGAACACAGATGCCTCAATCTGTTTTACCCAGCTCTGTATCATGTGCCTGAAACAATAAAGATGATGAGTTCTTAATATCAGTATTTCCTCTTACAGAAATGAGTCTTGGAGCAGCCTGCATTTTCTTGCGTGGAGGGAAAAACATTGTAAGTACAACTTTGATAACCTTTTCCAGTTTTTGATGGGTTTGTGTTGATGTTTGCAAACATATATGGAAGGTTGATTGGATTATAACCCTGCAGGTAGCAGAATAAAATGAGATACATGACAGAGAATGATGGACTGTAGAGAAATCCCCAGTTTACTATTGAAAGCCAATCTTTTTTGCTTTAATGTGATTTAGTGCAGGCGTATTCTTAACTGATAATTAAAAGATATTATCTAAAAATATGATCATTTTTAATATTATGATTATATATGTATCACATGTTTTTCATGTTTATGATGGCATTTTGAGGGCATAATGAATGATGATTTTTTTATATTACACTGGAGCTGACAATTGATTTTTCTCTGCAGTCACGAGAACTGGCAGATGATGAGATTGAGGGTAAGTTCAATTCTCTATCGACTTGCACAATCCTACACCTTCTACATTTTACACACTCACTTGTCCATTCAGCACCAATGTTTCATACATCTGAGTCTTTATATTTTGCACCTTGCCACATCTGACTGTGTGATTTGCTGCACATCTCTGCAGAGCTACGTGAAGCGTTCAATGAATTTGACAAAGACAAGGATGGGCTGATCAGCTGTAAGGATCTGGGGAACCTGATGAGGACAATGGGTTACATGCCCACTGAGATGGAGCTGATTGAGCTGAGCCAAAACATCAACATGAACCGTGAGTCCTCCCTTAACAAAATATATAGAAAGAAACAAACTATATAAAAAATTGTTCTATTCTAACACAGAACACAATGAATGAATCCTTGAAACCACATAGATATTCAATTTCAGATGATACAGTATCAACACCAACAAAGAGTGATGGATTTTTCTCACTTTCTGTGTCTTTTCTTCTTATTTTCCTTCCAGTTGGTGGCAGAGTGGACTTTGAGGACTTTGTGGAACTGATGGCCCCGAAGCTTCTGGCAGAAACTGCCGGGATGATTGGCGTGAAGGAGCTCAAAGATGCCTTTAAAGAGGTGAGACTCAAACATCTAGAAACTAGGATCTTTTTAAAGACATTTAAGCAGCAACAATGTCAGATAAACAACTCACTGATTATTCTTTGCCTGGTCAGTTCGACGTGGACGGAGATGGAGAAATCACCACAGAAGAGCTGCGTTCAGCCATGACCAAGTTAATGGGAGAGCACATGAGCCGGAGAGAGATAGATGCCATCGTGAAAGAAGCAGATGACAACGGTGATGGCACAGTAGACTTCGAAGGTACTAACTGTTTCACAGCTGCAGTGATTTCTAGAGTTTATGTATTGCTTATTCATTAAGTTTAAAACAACTATGATTATACTGATGTTGTTCATGAATCTCACACTGATTCAACTCTTTTTCTCCTCTGCAGAGTTTGTCAGAATGATGTCCCATCAATGACGATCGATAAGAAGAGGTCGTTGGAGAAAGCACCTTTGAGACACCTTTACAGACATGCAATAACTTTAATAGTGTCCTCCTCATAAAGCTCTTTTAATTGCTTGTACATATTCAATATATACACATAATATCTTAAAAAAATAAAGAAAATGCTGCTTAGAAAATGAAAGCAATATCAAGTTGTTCTTAGAGAGAATGTTACAGCTATGCAAAGATTATAAATCTTATATTCCGAATCCAAAATCTTATACTTTGTAAACAACTGGAATTATATTGTTGTGTTTGATGATACATATGTAATGTATATACAGAAAGTAATTTTGGACTGTTTTGTTTTTGAAATGTGTGAATCGCTAATTGAAAACATGTATTCCTCCTATCATTCATGCAAAATTGCAAGTAAAGTTAAGAGGCATAATGGTGAAGCTGCTACTGCTGTACAGTGCATATAAAGTATTTAGCCTGGATTTGCTGTAATATGTTATTCACTGGATCACGTCATTCATGATGAAACATGTTAAATCCTGGTAACTGCCTTTCTTTGGCACAGAGCAAAATAAAAAACATACAAATGTGTAAACATTGGCACAAGAGTTTGTTTTGATAGATGTCAGATGCCCTGTGTGACACCTGAGAAGAAGCCAAGGACACTGTTTTATCATTCAGCTACTGGTCAGCATGAATTAGACTTTTGGCTTTGTCACATATGAGATGTAAGACCAAAGACTAATAGGTCCCTTTATAACTTTGCAAATTTGACGGAAAGTGAAGCGACTAAACAATTGACTCATGATACAAAGTCTGCACATTTTAATTCAACCCGAAGGTCTGTCTGCTTCAAGAGGAAAACTAATCTGAGTAAAATGTCTTTCTCTTTTAAAATGTGTAATACATTTTCAGCATGACTTCCCTATTAAGCCAAATTGCACAGTAATACACAACTTGTTGTATAATACATCAATGCAGTGATCTATGCATTTAATTTTCCAAAGAAGGGATTTGGAAACCAAAAGCATTTAGCTGCACCATGGGTATAAATGTCGAGGGTTGAGTAACTTCTCTGCCTTGGCTAGTGAAGGTTACATCAGCATAAACAGATTGCGTGACCAAAAATGGACAGGCCACTGATTTGATAAAACATCATGTCAAAATTCTGACATCACAACTCCTGCTTAACAGATTTCTATGTATTAAGAGTAAAAACAAGGGGGGTAAAAAGATGTGCTTGTCCCAGAAATCTGCTTTATATAGAGAGTTCATGGGAATTTAGAGACAGATGTGAAATGCAGGGACGACTTTAAGGAAATTAGCAGTTTATAAAAAATGATGGGCCAATAAAGAATAAAAATAAATCACAGTCTTGGTAGTTATCTCCACATATTGAATAGCCACATGTGCAAGTTTTATTAGTCAACACAACATTTAAGAAACAAATTTGGGTCATTTTCACCCTGATATTTGTCTTGTGATTCATCTCTGCAAAGAGTTGATCCTGAGGCAGTAAACAACCAGGGTTAAATACCTGTTTGTTTGAGGGAATTTAAGGATGTGGAAGGGGATGCGGTTTCATCCTAACAGTCAAGGCACATCAGCCAGACAGATGTTGTTGCATGACAAACTGGGCAGAACTTCAAGTGGACGGACAGATGGGGCACAAGGGCTTATAGTACCAATTAATAAAAGTGAACCCGGTGTCTCTCTGAACACACAGACCTAATTACTAAAGGCACATCTGTCAATAGCACTCCGCAGATTGGGTACAACTGTTGCTGCAAGGGGTGATAGCCGTGCAAATATGTTTAATGGATACATTTTTGTTTTTATATGTTGTAAATATCTGCTCTTTTCTGGGCAGACAGAAAACTACAGATGAAAGAGTCATTTAAACAGGATGATATTTCTTTGCTTTTATTGCCACTCTTTTATACAGTGTAATATATTGTATGTGTTATTCGGTGGGCAGGGGTACCATTTAAACAGAGGAGTGTTGTAAAGAGAAGTTGATGAAGCTAAAGCAAGAATCAGATGATGTAATGCTTGCGGTCAGGCCTTTGCCCTGATCCTCCCCTGATCCCTCCAACATCCAGCATCGACCTTTATTGCATTAATCCAGAATAATCTCTCCGTCGGTCGTTCTCAGACTCATTTCCGAGGTAGCCACTCGGCCCAGCAGCTTGCTCATAATGAGAGCTGCCGTTTTAACACTTTTCGCAATCATCCCGCAACATTGATAACTCTCATTTCTGTTTTTTTCCCCCTTTGTTGTGTATATGTGTGCAGATTTAATTTGTTTATTCCAAACATCCCAGTAATCCTTATTCTGAGAAGTGAGGGATACAAAACTGGGTATCTTCTGTTGGACCACCTGCCCTGCGGGAGTTAATACAGTTTATCAAAGTCATCTAGTCTTTTCCTGTTCACATTAATCTGTAAATGTTTCATAACATTAAATGTGAGCAATGTTTTGTTCAACAGCTGTACAATGTTTTGTCTGGTTTAACTGAGCTCAAAACAAAAACTTGTGTCATGTGATTTTTATCCTGGCACTGTGCTTGAGTTTTTTATACTATAACACACTGTTTATCTAAGTGATTAAAAGCAAAAAGGAAAGGACAAATCATCTATTTATGAGGATTTAGGTCATTTTAAGTGAGTTACTAACAGCCAAATACAAGACAGTCATAATAACAACTAAACGCAATGGAAAATTAAAATGTATTGAGGTATATATTTATATCAATATATATCCACTATATATGTGTGTGTATATATATATACATATATATATACATACACACATACTGTATATATGCACACACACACACACACACACACACACACACACACACACACACACACACACTCTCTCTCTTTCTCTCTCTCTCTCTCTCTCTCTCTCTCTCTCTCTCTCTCTCACTCTCCCTCACTCTCTCTCTCTCTCTCTCTCTCTCTCTCTCTCTCTCTCTCTCACACACACACACACACACACACATATAAAAATACATATACATAGTACATACATATATATCGATAGATCCCAGTAAGATACAGAATATGCAGCTTTTTGGCAAAAAATATTGTAAAAATAACAAAATCTTGGAAATGAACAGCTTTCATATAAAATAAAATAAAATAAAATGGGTATGGAGGATAAATATTGAATATCCTGGTGGGTTCTATAGTAATCTTGGTTCACTTTTGCCACTGGAGCAGTCTCATCATCGTACATACGGATATTTATTTTAATATATGCAATAATTAATGTTCAGTTTCGTTTTGGCATACTTTTTACATTTATTTTATATTAGGTTGGTAATCTAATCGTGTCAATTTAACTGAGTCCTTTTTTAGTTAAAAGTTGGTTGAAGCTAGTGACATTTCATCTGACCAATCAAACGCATGGGTTTGAGAAACGGAAGCCGGAAGGGGACAATTTTACAAGTTCTCCAGTAAGTGCAATCCCTTCTGTCAACCCGGGAGAAATGTGCTCAGAAATGTAGTTTCCTTCATACGTGCAAGGCGAGCGAAAGTATGATAAGTTCACTCATGCATCTGTTATGATGTTTATCATGTGTTTTCAAATCGAGCAATGTCGGTTTAGTGTGTAGCTAATGTTAGCCACAGCTAACGTTAGCTCTGCTGTTAGCTGCGTGTTGTCTGCAGTCAGTGCTTCAGCTCTGATAAGTCAGGTTAGGTGTGAGAGTATAGTACAGAACTTCTCTCAGGGTATCAGAGTGTCCAGTTTGTGTAATACAACACACCTGAACTTTTTCACCAGCTGGTTTCAATGTTTTGTCTGAATTGGGTTTAAGAGTTTTTGGGGGTATATTGTTAGTCTGCAGTCCTCCTTTAAGGAACAGGTTGCACATATAACAGATTTATTTAATCATTTGTATTAATGTCTAGTCTTTAATATGTGAAAAAACAGTGAATACATGTTAACCAGTAGAAGCTTAAATCTGTGAACTTTTAGGGACAAAACTAATTAATTAATAATTTTTGTTAATCAATGAATCCTCAGATTATTTTCTTGATCCATTGATAAATTGTATGGTCAAGGTCAAGGTGTCTTTATTTATACCCGTAGGTAGATTTGTTCGGCAGTAGCAGGAGAGGATGTCTACATTACACATAGACAGTACACAGATAGGACACATACAGAGGACAATTTAAAACAGCACAAACAAAGACATGGGCAAGTACTCACAAGGTTAACTGATCTATAAAACATCAGAAAATAATTAAAAATGGCCAGCAATGTCATTAAATGCCTTGTTTAATGAAGAACCAACTACCTAAAATCCACATAAATTAAATTTTCTGATATTATCAGACAAGAAAATGCAGCAAATCCCCCCGTTTGAGAGGCTGCAACCATCAATTGTTTAGCGTTTTTGCTTGAAAAATGACTTAAATATTAAAACAATTACACACAGGTGGAATTTCATGTAGACTGATGGCCTCTGGATGATTTATTATTCAGTACACTTGTCCTTCTCTTCTTTTTCTTTTGTCCACACAGGACTTCATTGATGTTGACTGGATGTAGAAACCTTTCTTGGACATTTTTATTTCTAACCTACGGACGTGTTTGTACCAGGAGGAGCTTCATCTCACAGACTTCTCTCCGCTCCTCTACCTCAACAGTTTCATCCATCCCTCTGACTCAGTCTTCACAGACTAAAAGTCACAGCTTCTTTCCTCTACATCCAACAGTTCACTTCTCTCCCACCCGCCTCCTCTCTCGTTCTGTTCTTTCTCCCAGCCTGATGGAGTTAAAGGAAGTCCTGCAGGTGTTGGAGCAGCTGGCTCCTCTGTCACTTGCAGAGTCGTGGGACAACGTTGGTCTGCTGGTCGAGCCAAGCAAATCTCGGCCTGTCAAAACCATCCTGCTAACCAACGACCTTACAGATGCCGTCATGGAGGAAGCGGAGAACATGAGCTGTGACCTCATCATCTCATATCATCCTCCATTGTTTCGGCCAATGAAGCGCCTTGTTCAGAAAGACTGGAAGCAGCGATTGGCCATCCGGGCGGTGGAGGCCGGGATGGCGGTCTTCTCCCCCCACACTTCATGGGATAGTGTTAAAGGAGGAGTTAATGACTGGCTGGTCGGGGGACTTGGTAAGAGGTCACTCTGAATGGAAAATGTGTCACATATACCTAAAGTATGCCGCTTGCATATTTAATTAAGTTACATTTGACACTAAACCACTGACTAAGTGTCCTCCCTCTGGCCCCTGAGTGTTGTTTTTCATTTCTGGTGTCTGTCTTTGACTCTCAGGTAGCGGTCAGGTGTCTGTGCTGAATCAGGCACTCAGTGGCGCTTCCCACAGTCACAAACTGGAGTTCACAGTCAGGAGTGTGGAGCAGTTAAACCAAGTTATGGATGAACTGAAGGCTTGTGACAGTGGAACAACACTACAGCATTCAGCCAGCAGGTTGTGTATATGTTTTTATGAACGACCAACATGTTTTAAAGGATTTCTGTGTGAGTTAGCATGTTGCTTAATCATCATTTCAGCCTTCAACAACAAAGTGTGAACTCTGCTACTCCCTACTGACAACATACAATAAGACTAGACTGATTTTCAGACACCAGCTTCCATTAATGTCAGTAGAGCTTGAAGTAAACCTGCAGAGACAATCACAGTGATAGTCTGTCTTCTTTTATTTATTTTATTCATTCATGTTCTATACCACTTATACTCCAGAGCAGGCAAGTCAAACTCATACCACGCAGCTGCAGGTTTTCATTCCAACCAAACAGGAGCACACCAGGCTCGACTCATTTAATCAGCTGAACTCATTCTTCAGACAGTTGATTGGTGCACATGTGTGCTCTTGATTGGTTGGTACATAAACCTGCAGCCACATGGCCCTTTATGGAATTAATTTGACACGCCTGCTCTAGAGGGTTGTGGGGGGGAGGGGCTGCGGCCAATCCCAGCTGACATTGGGCAAAGGGTGGAGGAACACACTGGACAGGTCACCAGTCCATCACAGGGATAACATATAGTACAGACAAACAACCATTTGCACTCACATTCACACCTACGGTCGCAAATTGACCTAACCTGTATGTTTCCAGTCTGTGGAGGAAGCACGGGGAGAACATGCAAACTCCTCACATTTTCATAATTTGATAATTTTGTGTGGTAATGCAGCAGTTAGCAGTGAGACTGATGTGAAAACTCGTCCTTGTTAATGTTTGCGAAAGTGTCAGCTGACAACACCTTTTTATTAAGAAATGACCCACTGTGAGATTGGCATTTTTCACAATACAAAGTTTGCTCATTGTCTTCTGACACATTTCAAATCTTGGATGCAGTTTCATGAAATGCAGGTTTTCACAACAGTCCCTTTTACCTACTACTTTGCACTACTGTGACAACATATCTTTGCCAACACATTTAAAATTGGAAATGTTTCATGTTCTTAAAGCAAGTTTCAAGTCTGTAAGTTGACTTTTATAACACTCTGAATTGGATAGAATCTAATGATTTAGGGTAACTATTAGTATGTTTTGGAACATGCTAAGCTGCAAATACATGAGTATGACCTTGATGCATTGGTGATTGCTATTTGGTTTGTCCTTGTTACAGACATGACAGCAGTGGGATCCATGTCAGCTTAACGTGCAGTGACTCAGCGCTGACCCCCAGTGTCCAGACTCTGTTACGACACAGCGCCTCCAGCCAGTCGCTCAGCATCCTGAAGTTAGAAAAGGTTCAGCATCAACACTTCACTATCAAAAGATTAACTGAAACATTTGATGTGATAAAATAAATGAGATGTTGTTTTGATTGATATATTTTTGGTGTCATTCATTAGAAACGATTTATAGTTATACGTGCATAATTACACGTTATTTTAGAAACACAAGAAATAAAATCCTGTTTTATGTATAGTGGTTTCATTTTTCTAACTGTCTCCTCCCACAGCCCCCTATCCCAGGCCACGGTGCAGGACGTCTCAGTGTTTTGGGAGAGCCAGTTACTGTGGCAACAGCCGTCCAGAAAATGAAGTCCCACTTGGGGTTAAGTCACCTCCGTTTGGCTCTGGGAGTGGGGCACACACAAGGTGAAGATTCACAGACGCACAAACAACAGGGTGTTATACAGGCACAAGTTCAAGTGTTTAGTTTTGTTTTTCATTTAAAATACTGAATACTTTCAACGCTTTAGGCCTCTAAAAATCGTTATACTTTACACTCTTTTGTTAAAATGGTCCAAACACACAACTATAACTCTCAAAGAGATAATGCTGCAACATTGTAAGGGGTCACAAGCACTAGGTGTCATGCATGGTTTGTAGTTTTAATACCAAGTGCACAACACATGAGTTTCTTTCATGAAAACTTGCAGAGATGAAAGGTGACACTCAAGTTACCCTGTAATTAAACCACTATAAAAGCAATACATACTGTGACTTTTTAAAAACTCATCTATTGTTGAAATGGTTCTGAAATGTCAGTATGTGTGTTAGTAAATTACTACTTTTATATTTGCCAGATACCTCTGTGTCTACTGTGGCAGTGTGTGCTGGATCTGGGGCCTCAGTGCTGAATGGAGTCAGAGCAGACCTCTACATCACAGGTGAAAATGTAGCTGTGCTCATTTGTGACTATTTGATTTGCTTGACTTTGTTATGCATGCAGAGGTAATAGTTATATTTGTGGTTTAGGTGAGATGTCCCACCATGAAGTCCTGGACGCTGTGGAAAAGGGAACCAGCGTCCTGCTCAGTGACCATAGCAACAGTGAGCGGGGTTTTCTGACTGTTTTCAGGGAGAGGCTGGCTGTGCGTCTTCCAGACAGTGTAAACGTGGTGGTGTCAAAGGCTGACAGAGACCCTCTGGAGGTTGTCTAACCATCTCTGAGCTGCAGTAGCACAAACTACGAACAGAGTATATTGGATCATTTTTCAATAACATTACAAAACATTACGAAACCACTGTTGGTCTGTCTGTCTTACGGAGTAATTCAAATTATGTGTGTGACATGATTGCATAAAGAAACAGATTTTACATGCAGGCTCTGTTATGTAAAGGTCTGAAAGCATCAAACTATTTCACATGCTGTGATGAAAAGTGCTTCCTTCATACAGGCTGTATTAATCATGTATTCCTGGCAAGATCTTAATAAAATTGGGTCCCGCTTGATCAAAAAAATGGACTGTAGGCATGTTGGGTAAGACAAAATATAATCAGCACATACATGCAAAGAGTGCTGAAAATAAAGCATGTAATCAGAATGAATGTGGATTTGTTAATGGATAACACTGATAACATCCGCACTTATCTGAGCTAGAGTTTAATTTTATGATAGATTATAATTTCTTAATGAATTAACTCATCAAAGAGCAAATCAAGTGTTTTCAGTAAACTGACCTCTAGACCTCAGTAAGCAAACAAAGGTGGACATCAAACCACTTAGCACATACATGTCAAAGAGCAGGGCTGTGGTTATACTTAATGCACTGTCAGTACCTGCCCCCGCTATAGCAATGGTTAAAAAAACAGAACAAGTAACAATCCTCATTATTGGCTGTTACAGGGTCTGCTGGCTGTAGCGCCTACAACACACCTGTCAGTTCGTAAAAACATTAAGAGACGTCAAACACACCTCACTACCGCCATCAAGGTAATGACCTTACTCTCGGCATGGTGTTGACACCTCCACTTCCCCTCAGTCCCCGCTGGCTTTTATCCCCCTCCTCAATAACACACATACACAGATGGAGAAGGAAAACAACAACTAGAACAACATTTATACGTCACTCCTCTTTAATGATTCCAGCTGCTGCCCTTGTATTGGCAACAATGTGTACTAGCAGGTAGATTTGGGTCCTGTGTCAGGTTTTTTTTGTCAGTTTGAGAGTTGTCTTCCTTTTTAAGTATTGTTCCTTTAAATTATCTCCACAAAGTAAAAGCCACACAGTTGATCCTGTTTGACAATACAAGTAGTACAAGTTCTATATATGATTTAACAGTAATCCACTGTGAAAGAGCTACTACAGTCCTCCAAAAACCATCACATCATCGTCATCAGTTCTTCTATGTTAAAGTCATTTAGGATTTTTTTTTGTAACCAACAAGGTCAACTTTAAGCAGCTAAAGCAGAATTGGGAACTTGTAGAGAACAGCCGTAAATGAACTTCCTGAAAAGCATGTTTTTGAGAGACAGTAGTGAGGAAGAACAATGCTATTTGACCTATTTGCTTCCTGTTCAATTTTGATCTGCTTTAGCTGAAGTCATGTCAAACTGTATTGCAGCCAGTGGTGAGCTGTAAATAAACACACTTAATATTCAAGTACAGCTTAATAACAGAGTTATTGTACTTCAATTACGTAATTCCATTATATACTATATACTTCTACTCCACTACATTTATTTAAAAAAGCATTACTGGTTACTAACATGAGAGTTTTGCCACTAAATGACATATTACTACAGGTTAAACACAGACATCAACGGACAGGTTAAAAATTTTGTCAGATGCCCAAACGAACATTTACACATTTTTGTTTTTGTAGTCATTCCTCCAGCTCATACTGACTTATTAGAAAATCCCTTCATGGTGTACTTACAATGTAAATGATAGGAGCCAAAATCCACAGTTCTCCTATGCAAAAATGTATTTAAAGGTTTATCTGAAGCTAATATCAAGCTTCAGCTGCCCAGAGTATTTAAATGAAATCACTATCTTTCAAAACTCCTGTCTTTTTAGTGCAAATTTCCCTTTTTTTGTTATGATCCTTCCACTGCAGCTGAGCAAGTCTAAAAGAAAAGCCTAAAGAGACATTTTTGCTCAAAACAATGATGGTGGTATTTGGCGCCCATCACTTAGATTGTAAGTGCATTTGGAAGGGATCTAATGGTCAGTATGAACAGGAGGAATAATTAAAGCAAGCAAAATCTATATCAATCTCGACACCTGACTGTTGTTTTAAGACAATCTTGAAGAATTATTACTATTTTGGGGCATTTTTTGCTTTTATTTGTAAGTACAGTAGTTGGCATAGATGCTGCAAAAGGTCCCTTGCCAGATTCGAACCAGGGACACTGAGATTATGTGGCATGCACTTTAACCACTCAATTACCCAAGCGCTTCAACAGGCTTGAAGAATTATGAATGTATCCTTTAAGTAAATAAAATGAGCTTTCTACAATTCATCAATAATCCACTGAAATAAATAAAGACATGACATATACATCAGTGTTTCTGCTGCATATTAATACTTTTTATATTTTAAGAACATTTTCTTAACAAAACAAACAACATGCTTTTGTTTAAGTGATATTTTGAATGCAGGTCTTCAGTTAGTAATGGAGTATTCTCACATTGTGTTGTTGCTACTTTTACTGACATGAAGGATCTTAGTGTCCACTGCTCATGCTATTAAATTGAATGTCTGCTACAACCAGCAGCTGTTTGTCTGTGTGGTCTGAATTCTGTGTTTTATGGTGCTTAAACTATAAATATCTGTCTGCTCAACAAACTCACTCTCACAGGTCAGAATAAATCTTTGATGAATGGATTCATATAACAGTCCTGCTCTTAAATCATCATTCCACAAAGTATTGGCTACATTTAACTGTAATACTGAGCTTATGCTTTATTTCAAACCTCTCATACAAACTTCTAGACTCGTGTTTGTGTAGCGGCCAAATTGCAGGTATGGGCCAAACTGTCTTCCTCTTCCACCTACATTGAAGGTCTGACTCCCTGCTGAGATAGACTAATAGACAGACTGCTGAGAGGAAGAAACTTGTCAGCAAGTCGTCAAACAGCCACAGGGGACCTACCAGTAAACTACGAGATTTATGTATATTTTCATGTAAGACAGAATACAAAGTGGAATAGCATGCATACCAATTTAAATGAATTATCTTATTATTAATGGAAAGTCTAAACATCTTGAATACAAATAGGAGAAGTCTGATCATCATCCACACACACAGACAATGAAACTTCTGACTGAATACACTGTAATAATGACTCAAATTGAGGATAAGTATGTATAATAGATTCATCACAGTCTGTATTTCCTGATGAAGAAAGTATTTTAATCCTGTACTTCAGCAATAGCACAAAGTAAAAATAATCCATTTGAATTAAATGCAAGCCAAATCTTGCATTAAAAGGATTAATTAAGTAAAAGTATAGAAACATAAGTGAACTTAAAGTATACATTTTTGATGCATAAATGTGTAAAGAATATTTTGACATAGCCGGTTAAGGTGCTGCAGATTTCCACCTCTTATGTAGCACGTAGGTGGCTAATTTAACTCCTAGCAAGCAAGGTGTCAGATTTTATAAACAGGTTTTGTATGTAAAATCCTACAGTAATGAAGTAAAACGTATAATATTTGAAAAGTAGTGAAGTATAAAGCAGCATACAATTAAAATGTACAAGTAAGTCATAACAGTATTTGAGTTAAAGTATTTGTTCTACTTCTGATACACAAAAAAACACAAATCACATATACTGTATGTTGCGTCAAGACACTGAAACAAACTTTTATCACTTCTTGATGTGATTGTTTGTGTTTACTGAGAAGGCCGTGCAGGGCAGAGAGGGGATAGTGTGGAGAGACAGGGAGGCAAATGAAGAGCTGTGAGAAGTCGGGGCCATTTGTCCTTGATGTGTGAAGTCCCCACACACCTATTTAACAGAGCAAGTCACTGCTGTGGGCATTTGGAGCAAAAGACAGAAGACGGATCGGAGCAGAGATTGGGACAAGTGATCTATAGTGCAACAAGAGAGTAATATTCAAAGAGAAAGAGAAAAAGAGAGTTAAGGAGTGACATGTTACTGTGCTGCAGCAGGTAAAGAGGAAGAGTACAGAGACACAGACAAGGACGATGCTTAGTGTGGACATGTATCCCAGTTTGGCTCTGGGACCTCAGAGGATCGGAGATTGTTTCTTCAGAGGTGAGAAAGTTTGTGGATGCATGTATGTGTATTGGTGAGAGAAAGACATGGTATTTGTTTTAAATTTTGTTGCAAATTTAATTGATGGTGGACTTTTTAAATGCATCATCACTCTTAATTCATTCTTGCCCCTCAAAGTCTTGCTCAGTGCAACTGTGACAGAAGCTAATAACCATCATTTGGTATAGTCAGGGGGCATGATAGGTTAATTATAAGCAGTCCTCAGATTAGCAATGCTCAGAGAAAACTTTTGCACTGAAGCTAGAAATGTCATTAATTTAGTGTTTTATGATTCATTTAACACATTAAAGCCACTAAAAATCTATACCAGTATATTCTGATTTAATTTGTCTGTAGCCAAATTATCTTCTTCTTACCTCAGAGTTTTTGCTCTATATCTGCTGTTTTGTGTAATGTTTTACTCTGGATTTCTCTGCACCCAAAGACCGGGAGCCTCCTACCCACATGCCACTGTTCCCTCCGGCCTGTGACGTGGCCCAGAGGATTCTGCCCCCCCACACTGCTGTCCCCAACGAGCCCACCACCAAAACCCAAAAAGATGAAGTGAAGATGGAGCTGGAGAACGTGTCTTTATGGAAACAATTCAGCTCAGTGGGCACAGAGATGATCATCACAAAGAAGGGCAGGTGAGGGAATGGAGTGAATAGATGTGTGTATTGATGCTGACCTTTGACCTTTTGATCCCCCTATACTCACCTCTTAGTTCAGTTCTTCTTCACAAATTCTCCATTTCGTCTGTCACTGACAATCATCTGTCACCTCCTCCTAGACGGATGTTTCCCGGGTTGAGGTTGAAGCTGTCAGGCCTGAATCCAGCTCTTCGTTACATCATTCTCCTGGACATCATACCAGTGGACAACTCGCGCTATCGTTTCCAAGGTGGTAGCTGGCAGGCTGTTGGTGGGGCTGAGGCCAGGCTACCAGACCGGGTGTTCATACACCCAGACTCCCCTGCTACTGGTGCTCACTGGCAGAGCCGCACCATCTCCTTTCACTATGCAAAGCTCACAAACAACACACTGGACTCACAAGGACATGTAAGTACTGCAGACTGATTAACCCATCATAGAGACAGTACATCACCTCCACTGCTAAACTTCAGCATTAACCTCTTTCTTTTCCTGTTATCTGCAGATCATCCTCCACTCACTGCATCGTTACCAGCCCAGAATTCATGTGATTGAAGCCAGAGACGTGCTGAGGTGGGGCGGAGGGCAGCACTCCTTCGTTTTCCCCGAGACTCAGTTCATCACTGTCACTGCCTACCAGAACAACAAGGTACAATACTATATTTATATTCAAGAAATTTCTTCAGAGAAATCTCTCTGTGCTGAATTCCTTGCAATGGTTACATTTCAAGATTATATGACACGTCTACATTGCATGCAAGAGATAAAATACAAAAGAAGGAGAGGAATAGTTTAATCTAACTTTTATATTGAATTTTTTTTTGTCCTTTGTTTTCAGATCACAGAGCTGAAGATCAACTCCAACCCGTTTGCTAAAGGCTTCAGAGAGGATGGCATGAATAGTAAAAAGTAATTAATAATAAATGCGTGCACAGAAACAGACACATTTCAGATCAGTGCATACATCATGGGGAGGTTTCTAACAGACTTTTCTCTCTACAGACAAAGAGATGCGAGACAGAAGCGTAAAATTTCAGTCCTGACAGAAACTTTGGATATAGGTAAGTGCATTAACCCAATGTCACTAAATTGGTTGATAGAACAACATATTTGACATTACTGTTACTTTTTCTTCTCCTAAAACATTTCCATTTCTTTATCCTTCTCCCTCAGTGAACTGTGATCCATGCGACTCCACTCAGCTTCTGCCACAGCCGGAGGCCAGCACAGACCTGCAGGCCCTCGCCTTGGCCTCTCTGCCCCAAATGCCCAACCCCTCATGTGGGTATAGACCAGAGGATGCCCCCTACCAGGATACACTTGTCCCAGAGCAGCCTCTGGACCTTGGTCAGGCATTCATGCATTCAAACCAGATGACTGTCAGCATCTCCATGACCAGTGGGATGCAGGACACACCAGGAAATGAGGTCGCAAACAGTATTATTGAAAGGTAAGTGTGCAGAAATACAAGAATTTAGTCTTATGATCCAAACTTTATCTGCAAATTACTTCTTGGTGGATTTGTAGAATGATACATACCATGGCCAGTATGAACTGTGATTCATAGATTTCATGACATGCAATTATTTCTTATTATTTGTGTCAATTAAACACCTTTACACTGCATATTACTTGCATATTAGTTTATAATATCTGCACAGATTACACTTATAGGCTACCTATTGTTAAAGGAGGAATTTGATATCTTTATTGTCAAGAGGTAGATGAATTGAATCAATCACTCTCATGTCTGTGTGCTCAATATGTAGCTATAGCCAGGAGACAGTAAGCTAAGTTAGCGTGCCTCGGCCAAGAAAAAGTTGTAGCTAGCCAACCCTAACCCTAACCCCCCATAAAACCACGTGATATTTTTACACTCCAGTTTATGTACAGGTTAAATAAACAAGATATAATGTGAGCTTAAGAGGTGTTGGTGTATGGATTTTTGGCATAGCCAGGCTAGCTGTTTCCCTCGGTTTCTGGTCTTTATGCTAAGCTATACAGCTAATTGCATCTCTGCAAGATTTTCCAAAATGTCAAACTATTGTCAACTAAATGTAGTTAAAGTAGTTTTATCCCATAGAGTATGTTATGGGTTATAGCAAGGCTGTTACTAATGATTATTGTCCTTATCAATATATTTATCATTTATTTTTCTGATAAATAATTTAGTTAAAATGTCAGGGTAGATTAGTACAGATTTTTTTTAATGAAAGTTGTTTTTTCAATCGACGAATGACTCCATCAACTAGTCGTTTTAGTAGTAATTTAAGTTTAATTATTTATTCATTTATTTCCTCCTCCACAGATCAGACACTATGGGTGACCCTGCGTACACCTCCAGCTTCCCTGCTGCTCCGGCTAACTCCTCCTTCCCCTCAGCATCTCTTCCTCAGTCATCCTCCTTCCCCTCCCTCCCCAATTCCTCGAATACAACTGACCCCCAGCCCTCCATCCCTCCCATTGACTATCCTGCCACCCTCTCCTCCTCTCCCACGCTCTCCTCCACCTCCTCCTCTCCCTCACTGCAGCAGACCTCCTTCACCTTCCCCACCCCGCCCCCTTCCAACTCCTCCTCACCACAGCCGCTCCTTACCTCCTCCTCCTCCCCCTGCCCCAACACCTATCACACCATACCTCCACCCAATGCAGAGTTGATCAGTCCACACACACCCACTGACACCTCTTTTCCTCCACCTTCTTCTTCATGTCAGTCTGGGCTTCAAGATCAAATGTCAGCTCATTCTCTGCTCTCCCAAGGCGAACCTATCGCTGGTGGGAATAATTCACCCACTGATCAAAGTTCGGCAGTGTTTATTTATCCAAACATCCTGCCTGCAAATCCTGATCCTGCTCCAGTGCATGCTCAACCTCTCCCCAACCAACACCAACCACCAGCTCCCACGCTGCCCTGCTCTCTGCCCACTCACGGTGCATCCACATCCTTTTCCTTCCACTCTGTCCCCCCTCACATGCAGAATCTATCATTTCCAAATGTGCCCCCCAGCTCTGCGCACCCAGCCCTGCACCTCCCAAATCTGAGCCACCAAGCCCAAGCTCCTGGCCTTGCTGCTCCGTTCCCCCCATCCTCCTTCACTCATCCTTCATCCACCCTTCCTCACCCTCCTTTCCAACCATCCTCTTGCTTGGCTGTCTCCTCTTCTTTCCAGCAGTCCTCTGCTCCCTCACTGCCACAAGCAGCCCATTCTCAAAACCTACCTAATGCCCCTGCCACCTCCTCGACCTCGTCTTCCTATCCTTCTGTTGAAATAGGTGCCTTTCCTCAGTTCAACCCCACTGCCCCCTATCGCCCAGAGATGGTCCTGCACCACCCGTCACTTCTCCCTCAGCTGGATCCATCCCTTCCCTCTTGTCTTCCCTCCTCTGCTGCTCCTCCAACCCTTTACCCTGCCTTTTCATCCTACCCTCTCCGGCTCTGTCAGGACCCTCACTCATCCCTCTCTATCCCACTCAGGCATCTGTACAGGCAACACCAGCATGGCCACGCTCATCCTCAGGGAGCCTACCTGGACATGAGCACAAGAGCTGTGTTTTAAAGTGAAGCAACACTGATGTTGACAAAATGTTTGATAGCGCTTTTAGGGGATTAGCAATGAGTAGCATTAGAACAAGTAGTTCACTGTTTTGTTAGAGTGTGTGTTTGTGTATGTGTGTGGGCGCGTGTGTCTTTCCAAGGATATAGATGAAAAAATTGATGACATTGATCCAAATATGTAAATAGTTGTGGAAGATTGTCTTTTCAAATATTCATTCCAGTGTGAAAAATAAAAAAAACTCTAATTTTTTCTGACTTCTGTGATTCAATTCTTGTTGATTAAAATATTAACATTTGTTACTTGAGCATCTAAACAGGAATAGAAATGTTGAGGGAATAGTTTGACATTGTGGGAAATATGCAAACTCCTGTAGTAGAGTCAGGTAGAGAAGGCTGCTCTTTCCAAACATTAGACTGAAACATAAAGAGGTTTAGCTTAGCTTAGCTTAAAGAAACCGATAGCCTGGCTCCAAAGCTAACAAAATGAGACATTTCTGTTTTGAGCATATTTTACCACATTTAGGATAGGTGAGATGAAGTAAAAGCTTTTTTTAAAGGATTGTTTTGATTTCCTTGAACTTCATTTCATGTCTGCATGACTATTTGAGGATCCTAAAAGCCCTGAACTGAGCAGCATTTCCTCTGTCAAACTCAAGGATCAGTTTGTGAACAACTATTCGTAATTGCATGTCTGGTTGGTGAACAGTGCCAGCGTAGCAAAGGTTTGAACTTAGAAAACTTTCAGTCTGTGAGGTCAGAGATGACATAGGTTGGTGGCAGACAGCAGTTAATCATTTCCTTTCCTGCACTGCTTGGTCTTTTGGGGGTAAGACATTTAAACTAAATCCTTCCCAAAATATAACCAATCTCTCCAGAGCTTTTATTGTGTGTCCACTTATCTTTCTGGGTCATTGAGGGATTTTTGTATTATACAAGTACTTAACTTTAGGTTATGTGATTGTATGTGCATTCATAAAACCTTGGATTACAACTCAGCTTTAGCTCTGTTCAAAATTAATTATAATGAATGCAATTATAAAAAAACATAATTGGGACAATGATTTGAGAGATGAAGACTGAAAACTGTATTTAAGCAACTATTATGGGTGTATAGGTGGGTATATGGGTGGTATAGGAAGCTTTTAATGTCCAGTTTGCTGATGTCCAAGCAGGGGAACTCTCGTGGGTTGATGCTAAGGGTCAATTTGTTGTTTACTCAAATTGTCACGTAGTCATTTATTAACCAGTGAGCTAGCCAAAAGATAATGTATTTTACAGATCCACACACAAAACCTGAAATCGCACCTGCTCTGCTTTTCATCCTATATGTCCTATATCCTATATGAGTGCCATTCTCAGGATGTAAGGTAAGGTGTTACTATTTATTTCAATGACAGAAATGACTAGAATTTGATTCAAATTGTCCTGACTCTTAACTTTTACTTACTAATCTCCTTAAAGCTGTTTCATAATACAGACAGACACGTTAAAGGAAAAACTTGAATGAATGAGTGGTGAACACCTAGTCATGCTCTGTGGCATGTATGAAATTGTTGAGCAGAACAAGTTTTGGCCAAGTGAACACCTGGGATTTTGGTCATTAGACAACGAACTCCATCATTATCATCAAAACACCAAATGAGAGAATATCTTTTGGAGGAATGGTGTTCGTCCTTCAGTACAGTTCAGAGACTTGTATAATCAATACTAAGGTGCATTGAAGCTGTTCTGTTGGCTAAACACCTTACTAAGACACTTTATGTTATTTTTTAAATTTGTTTCATATGTCTGTATTGTTTTTCATTCAAAAAGAAGTTTGAAGTTGTTGTCACTCTTCATTTGTGTCACTTTTCACAGGAAGCAGATAACTGCATGCTCACTTATTTCTCCTTTTCCTACAGGTTCTGAAATGAGCTCACCCCTCAGCACTGATAATGGATCATTGCATTTCTATTTAACACACATGTCAGATATTACTACCTCAGCAGAGAGGGCACACATTTAAAAAAAAACAAAAAACGAAGATTAACACAAACATTTTTCACAATTCAAACTCCTGCATGTTAAGTCAGTAGCATACAGGCACACAAACGCACTCTTCTCCAGAGATGATGATGCTGTGCTCTGGTTTGCGTCCTTCGCTCCCTCACCTCTTGACGCTGAGGCTGCTGGGTACAGTGCCCTCCAGGATGGTGGCATCCAAGTCGCCCGACCAGCTCTCAACGACTCTGGCCTTTGAGGATCCCAGCGCCTTCAAGGTGAAGAGTTGGGGCGAGCTGCTGCGTGCTCTGGGTATCTTCCGCCTCTGTTCCTTCCCTGTGCTGATTAATAACTGTGGGAAGGTGAGACTTCTTTTGTGTTTATTTTGTTACATCTGTCTGAAAAAGTCAACAAAATGAGACAGGACTGTGGGTGAGAAGACCATGTCTCTGATCTCACTTCATGAAGCTCCATCCTTCTTTTCTCCCTCTTTCAGCTGATGTCAGTAGCACGAACTCTGCTGGGGAGGAGGGGGTTCTCCTTGCTGCTGCGGCCCACTGTGTATGCCCAGTTTGTGGCCGGAGAAAATGAAAGTGAGATCTCTCAGTCCATGGAGAAGATGAGCTTGCTGGGACTGAGGCCCATGCTGGCAGTACCTATTGAAGAGGATCTGGGAGAGAGCACCGGGTATGGCTCATTTTTGAAGCCCCTCTCCACTGACAAAATGTGTTTGGCTTATTTTTACTTCAATTGGGTGTTTGGGCTTCACTGTGCAGAACACTAGAAGCTGTTTTCACATTCATCTGTTGAAGGGAGAAAGTTAATCTGTGCTCTCCAAAGACCTGAGTTTAATGTGGAAAAATGAAACACAAACAATTGATATTGAGTGTAAGAAGGGGGTCTTTAAACTTGGACATAGTGTATGCAGACAAACCAAAAGCACATAAAAATATTCTCTGACACAAAATAACAGGTGGGTATGAAAGTATATTACTGCCACGTCAGAAAAAGAAAAAAAAAGATCAGCAGGTGCACAATGATTTCACAAAACAAGTGAACAACTTTACTTATGATTGAAAACAGAAACAAGAAACAAACAAATTGCTAATTGGATGCTGTACATTTTACTCTCAGAGAACAAGAAGTAGTAACAGTGACTTGTAGTGTAGCTCTAACAGTTATGCCAGCTGTCCTGTAAGAGGCAAAAATATGAAATCAGTCTGCATGCTGTTTTATTTGCTGGAACTATGTGCAGAATGTGCTACACATTGCAGCAAAAAGTCTGTGATGTGTTTGGGATTCAACCCACAGTGTCTAAGACTTTATGTCTCACTCTCAATCTCTTTGCAAAGCACATCTAAATTCAAACCTTTAAGTACACCACACTCTCTCCTAGTTTGACCACTTCAGCCTCACTGGAAATATCACACTTCAGATTTGATCCAAAAATACATTAAAGCCTCATGTTGCCTTTTGACACCCCCAGAGAGAAGAGATATGATGACAACATGGATGCCATGTTGGAATGTGTGCGGATGTCCCACAGCAACGCCTGGAGCAAAGACCCGATGATGCAGCTGAAGATCACTGCCCTGCTCAGCCCAGAGCTGTGTGTAAGTGGACCTCCATCTCAGAGTCACCTCTCATAATGTGTTTAAGAAATGATTTGTTAACTGCTATTTACTGCACATAAGAGGTACAAGCAATTTCAAGAAAGACATTTTTAATTAACCGATTAACTTTGAAATGTGAAATCATTATTTTTTTTAATGAGGGGCTTTAAATTTAGATTTTTTTTGTGACACCAATGACATTCATCAGTATATTTCATTATCTTTTAGAGCATTTTGGTTGTCAGGAAACCAGTAGTGTCAGTTCAAGGTTTCTGGGGCCATGTGAGAACCCTGACACATGGTGTACTAGACCATAGTGACTGAATGTGGTTCAAACACATGAGAAAAAAGATAAGAACACACATTTTGAACATGCATGCTCAACATGTTGTGTGGTGTTCATAGTTTACCCCCCAAGGCTTTTGCCTCTTTTAACTTACAGCAGATAGTGTGTATTCACTCTGATTGATGAATCTGTCTCCTCTGTGTCAAGGTGAAACTCACCACCCTCATTGCAAAACAACCATACAACATGGATCTCCTTGTCAGAGCTATGGACGGAGAGGTACGTCCACAATCCAACTCAGTAACAAAGTTTTTCAAATGAGCTCCTTACTTTTTGCAATGTGGAAGCATGTGATTCAGACATGAAATTACCTCTGACCTTTGCCTGAAACTGCTTCTTTCAGCCAATAAACTTCCCTGGCTTAGATGAAAGTGAAGCTGCGCACTTCCTCTGTGGCCTGCAGAGACTCAACAGAATAGCTGAGGTGCAGACATGATGGAGAAGAGCAGCAGTGTGATATTATTTTACTTCTCAGTTGAATTATTGTCACTCATTGTTTATTTGGTGTTTCTTAGGCCAGTGTCAACAAAGTCAGAGTCCTGGTTGATGCAGAGTACACCTACATGAACCCCGCACTCTCCCTTGTAACCATGGCGATGATGAAGAAGTTTAACAAAGATGGTGCCTGGATATGGAACACATACCAGTGTTACCTGAAGGCAGCTGTCTTTACTCTTACTCCGTTTAGAAACATCAGAGCAAAATAGTGAAAATAGAGGCATTATCAAATACTTCCCTCTGTGTCTATGTGTCTCAGGAGTCCAGGTCTCTCCTGTTAGAGGCTCTACGTCTGTCCAAGACTGAGGGTTTCTGTCTGGGAGTCAAGTTGGTGCGAGGAGCCTACATGGACAAAGAGAGGAAACTGGCAGAGAAAGAGGATCGCCAAGACCCCATCCATAAATGCTGGGAAGACACCAATGACAGGTGGTGGCAGGGATCATAACTATCAAATAAAACTTGAAACTGGATTTGGACAAATTTACCCAATCCACTTCTGCTGAAAAGTTTTTTAAAATCAAATCAAGACTGGTAGGGAATATATAGGACACTTAACAGATCATTTCTGACAATGAAATTTAAAAATTTAATCTGTTCACTTGTGTTTGTGCAGTTATAACGGCTCTCTGAATGTAATGCTGGACGTCATTACCCAGAATCCCGAGCGCTACAGGATCATAGTCGCCACGCACAATGAGGAGTCAGTGAGACGAGCTGCCAAACGGTTAGACCATGAGGAAAATGAATTTTAAAAATTTAATTAAATTAAAATTACTGTTACAGCAGAAAACTATCATAACCTATGTGAAAAAAAGACTTGATGAATCATGTATGTTATAACTACTCAGCTACAAGCAACTGAATGCAAGTCTCCAATAATTCATAGTTTTTTAATTCATAGAGTAAAATTGTGTTTTGTAAAATATCTTTGAACCACTCACCACTGATATCTATCTATCTATCTATCTATCTATCTATCTATCTATCTATCTATCTATCTATCTATCTATCTAATATAACCTTTGTATCTTCAGGATTGACGAATTGGGGATAGACAGAGATGGAGGTTCAGTGTGTTTTGGCCAGCTGCTGGGCATGTGTGACCATGTCTCCCTCACTCTGGGTAAGCTGAGCTCCAACTTTCATTTTTTTCAGTGTTTAGTTGATACTTTTCTCCAGAGCATCTCACAACACATGAGCAACACGAGGTTCAGTGCCTTACTCCAGGGTAGTCTGACATGTGTTGCAACAAGCTTGTTATGATAAATGAACCTGCAAATGAAAAGTTAGACCATTTACAACATTTAAACTCTAGAATACACCGACCCTCTCACCCAAAATCATAAAGTGGAGCTGCTCTATTTCATTTACTCAAAACTAATTCTGGTGTCTGGTGTGCATGGGTGGAAAATACTCTTGACAAATTGCCAAAGACAAAACGTAGTAATAAATTAAGTGCTGTGTCTTATGAAACAGTTTATGATTAAGATTATGTAGAAAGTTGGATATTGCAACTCAAATCTTTAAACACTCAGTGGGCTGTTTTAAAATTTTGTACATATTTGTGTTCCCATCTATACAGTTTTTCTCTTTAATTTCCCTTCCTCATGTCAACTCTCTCCCTCCCTCCAGCTAAGGAGGGCTATGCTGTGTACAAGTCAGTGCCGTACGGCTCAGTGGACGACACGCTCCCCTACCTGGTGCGTCGGGCTCAGGAGAACCGCACCGTGTTGCAGGGAATCCGCAAGGAAAGGGATCTACTCAGGCAAGAGTTTAAGAGGAGGCTGAGAGGAGGCAGCTAACAGGCCACCAGCCCAGAGGAGTGATCAGTGTTAACTCTGCTGAACACACACTAGTATTAAGGATCCCAATCAGGATAGTATATAAAATCAGAAAGCTGCATTTGAGCATTGTTAGTACACCAAAGAAAAATTAAAATCCATGTGCACTTGAGTTTGTATTCCCTTATAGAGCTTACATGAAAGTTATATAATGCTGTACAGTGATGAAGAACTAAAGCATGACACTTTTCAATGGTTTGATGACAACTGAGAGCAATAAATACATGCATTATAAATGCTTTGTTTGTTGGAGAAGTTGTAAAATATATTAATATAAATTACTTTCATTTAAAAATGTTTCTGCTGTACATTCAAACTGACAATATTTCGTGTTTTTTTGGAATAAAATACTTAAATGTATCACTTATTTTCTTTTGTGCTGGCTGGGCTGAAAAAAAAGCTGATTAGTAAAAGAGGATGTGTCAGTGGTGTTGAAACAGTGACGCTGGTTTGCCATTCTCTGACACATATATCCCACTGATCTGACTAGTTAATCTTTCAACTTTACTTTAGTTTTTACTGACAGTCGGCCAACCCCTAAACGGAAAGTTTAAACCACTCTCCTCTAATGTTCTCAGAAAGAAGAATCAATTCCGAGGAAATAAACGGATTGGTCAAAGCTTTTCTTTGGATACTAAAATCCGTCATCTCTATAAATTACAGGAACATCTGTCTGTTATTCACATATATCTCGATATCCGTTTATCCGATTGAATATAACGTGACAGGTGTGCTCTGATAAGCGGCAACGCAGAGCTATCAGACACGCGCTGCATTAATAGTCGCACACACACGCGCAGTCACTCACTAGCGCGCGCTCTTGCTAGCTCCAGATTCCGGAAGATTGGATCTCATTTGCGGGCGTCAAGGAGCCGCTATCAATATGTGGGAGAGTTTGGATCTCTGACTTTGTAGTAAAAACACAGGCAAAAACTGATTTTCCACGGGCACCGCACTAGTTTTACTAAATCTAAGACCCTGCTTGAGAGCTGTCATTTAATCATTTCTCTTAAAACAAATCCACACATTTTAGTTCTCTTTGTCAGTGCTCTCCTTCAGGTCAACTAGTCTGTGTGTAATGTTAAATGCAGATTACTGAGTGTTTAGTCTCCACATGCTACAGACAGAAAATCCAATAAAATATTATTCAGACTACACATAACTCATCCAAAAGCAGATTGCTCTCTCAACTCTGTGTAAAATGTCACAAAGAACATGAGCAGTAGTTCAAATCTGAGTTTAGTTGTTAAAATGTGTGAACAAGGACTCAATGGCATTCTTGAAGGCTAAAATTATCTTGCTAAATGGGATCTGTTCTTTATTACTAATTGTGGTGGAAAAATGATAAGATACCCTCCTACATGTGTATACATTACTTGCTCTGTACTTACTATTTCTGAATGTGTGAAACTCATGCAGGGTGGTTTTTGGGATCTAATGTTATTGATTCTCACTGTTGTTGGTAGAAGAGTGGGGTCTTTGTATTTTAATCATCAAAAACTGTCCAAAAAGAAGGCTCAAAACACACTTTTTATTGTTTATTAGATTACTTATAACAATTCTTGACACGTCTGTCACCTGACTGAACTGCCACAAGCCCGCTGCACCACAATGCTTATAATATAACATCTTCTTACTAGCAATAACCTTAAAAACTCTTTACATGTATCAAAGGAGATGGCAGCACTGAAATGTCACACTATGCAGTTGCAGTGAGAAAGGCTTGTACTGCGATGACGCTCAGCTGAAAACAGTTTCAAGTCAAATGACGGAGACAAGCACGCAGCCGAGTGCCAAGCAGAGAGAGTCAGGTGGTGGTGATTGTTGTTATGGAATGAAGACTAGTTCAGGCTGCGGGACTTAAATCCAAACGGCCAAAGCTCAGTAGTTGCTTTGGTTTTGATTTCTGTAGCCACCTCGCTGGTAGCCGCCCTGTTTCTGCTGGTAACCACCTTTCTGATCTGTGGACATACAAAGATTGTTCATCAGCATCAAACTCTATTTAAAAGTTAAATGCAAATTAACTCAGTCCGCATCATAACCACAGCAATGAATACGTAGCAAACAGCCTCTGCAGAAGATCAGAGGCATGCTGGCTTAGAAAGGTCATCATGTGGTGATCAGAAGTAAAACCTCTGCGTGGCTTTACTTACCTCTGTTGTAAGATTTGTTCTGTTGGTAGCCGCCTTTCTGATCTGTAATGGAAGGAACAAACCAGTCAGTATTGTTTCTAAGCTAGCACATCAGCCTGGAATAGCAACAGAAGTATTTTAATGTCTCACGGTCATTGACAGACAAGGTGAACAACACCCTAACATAAAAATACAGTAAGGCATACTGTGAGAGAGAGGCATTGAGGTCTGAACTCACCTCTGTTGAAGTAACCACCGTACACGCCCTGCTTCAGGTCAAACACGCGCTCGTTATTCTCCACCAAGCTGCCCAGTTTCTCAGCCAGCTGCAGGGCCATGTTCTGCAGGGAGGTGGGCTCTGTACGGTGCATCACCACTGTTTGTGTGGGCTGGTCAAGTGATGCCTGTCGGGAAGAGGACAGAGGGGCACTCAATTAAGGAAATATGTGAATAGAAACTTAATGTGTAGAAGTGAAAAAAATCATTGGGGACATTCATTACTGTTGCAACCCATTTGCAATTCATTATCTAATTTTAACAAAGCAGCAGAGAAACTCATGAAACTTACCATCAGCTCCTCGTTGATGATCATTTTGCTGATGATGCTGTGAACTGTGGGTATCTCCAACTCAAACATCTCAGATAGTGTCTGCATGCTGGAGGGCAATTTAAAAAAAATAAATTAAAAACCACTCAGTAGAGATGTCATGAGAGATCAGCACACATCACATGCTAAACATCTCTTAATAACTTCAATGTTGTGCTTACCTGATGGAGTCATACACACTGCTGTACGTGAACAGGTAAGTCCTCAGTGACTCTTCTTGAATCTTCCTACAGAAGAAAACAATAATTACAGTCAGAGAAGGTAGAAATGCCTCAAGATTGTATGCCTCCACCAACCAGTCAAGTTGTAGTTTACACCCATGTTTGTCAAGACTCACTCTACACATTACTCTATACTCAATATATATTCGAAGTGAAGACTTTGAAGGAAATTAATAAAAAAGGTATTAAGTGGATTTTTTTGTAAAAAAAAAGAAAGAAAGAAAGAAAAACAGACAATGCACTCCGTCACATGGTGTACCATCTGCAATTCCACAGCACACAAGATCTAAACAATCACCAGTGTCAAGGTGGGCACTAAAGTTAGTGTCACCAGTTCGTTATCTGAGCAAAATCTAAATAAAGTCACAGTCTCCCTGTCTGTTCCTGAGTTATGGTGTTGAATAATGGAGAGGAAAGTGTTCTTGCAGAACATTAGGATGTCACAGTGAAGTTTACCTTTTTGATATAAAATGTCATTACCTCATGATTTCATTCTATTAGACATCTGTGTGAAACTTTGTCATAATTAGTGTAGAATTCTTGAGTTATGGCCAAAACTGTGCTGACCGTTGACCTTTCATTACCAAATTCTAATCATTTCATCCTTGAGTTTAAGTGGACATTTGTGGACGCATAAAAAGAATGACAAACATGCACATTTGTTACTGAGTTAATCAATGAATGATAATACCTATGTTTACTAACCTGACAAGCATCTCTCGTACACGCTGTGTCTCAGGAAACAGGTCCCAAACCTTACTGTTCATCTTCTCATTGATGATGAATGAGTGGCAGGTACGCCAGTCTCCCATCTTCATGGCCTTACTGGCAGCCACCACATGCTCCCTCATGCTCTCTGGGGGTCCTAGAGGACAACAAGAAAACTAAAGTTATCTTCTGTGGTTTCTTCTTTGGACTGGCGTATAAAGGATAGTTAGGCAACATGTTGCGTACCCAGCAGTGGCTGTCTCTCTCCCACTCTGAGCTGGTGATGGAACTGCTTGCTGATCATCCTGCGGCGGGCGTCGAACTCATGGGCAGCCATGTATGGGATTTCCAGCAGCATGGCAGACACCAAGTACACACACTCCAGCAGCTCCAGGTTGATGTGCATGTGGAAAGGTACCTGCGACAGATGTCAAAGTCATGTTTTAGTAACTGCTGTCAACTTCTGTAAAACATGGCATCAAGTCGGGAGTGCTGCCAATATTTAGATCAGACTACTTAAGAACAATATTAACAATAGTAATAATAACAACAACAACAACAACAACAACAATAGTAAAAATAATAAATGGTAGCTCTGCTAAGATTTTCACTGTGATAGTTCATAAATGAGAAAAAAGGGCACTTTCTAATTGCTGCACTAACATCTGCGAATCTCCCTAAAACTGCTTCGGTAGAACTGAACTTAGGTCACCTGCCCCAGTCGACCCAGGGACGCTGCCATTATGTGGCATGAGCGGTAACCACTCGGCTACCAAGGCGTTCCTGATAGATGTTAGTCTTACTTGTCTCCTCTTTTCAATTTTCTCCTGCTCGGCATTCCTCTCCTGCATGTTCCTCATGAGCAGACCCTGACCAAGAAGCTCCTTGGCACGGCCAGAGGACTGGATGTCCAGCAAGGCATTGTGGGCATCCTTAATCATGCCTTGTCGGAAAGCGCAGATGCCCAGTTGGACCATGGTTCTGTTGTACAGGATCTAAGGAAATTAAAAGTGTTGACATTTAGGATTAATCATGAAAAGTTCATCTATTAACTGTGGCAGCTTTGTGTCTGCCTGCCTACCTGTACAGGCGGGTCGGCGTGCTGGATGTTGTCCTGCAGGTGGCTCATCAGCATCAGGTCACGGGCCTGGTACCAGCGTGAGTGCAGAGCGTGGTGGTAGATGTGGCAGAGGATGGCGCAGGTACGGATACGGTCGGTGCGATCCTTGGCGTAAATGAACTTGCACAGACGGTCCATGATCACAGCGCTGTCCTCGCCCTCGCTCTCCTCCTGGTCCTGCTCGGACTAGGCATAGGCAAAACGGAAAACACGTCACACTCGGCTCATGACAAGAAACTGCATGTAAATATAAACAAATTCAATAAATAAGTCACGAAGCAAAGTCATTTTTTGAAGTCATTTCTGTCAGTTTCTATCAATTAAAGAAACTACTCCCTTTTTTTTTGCTACTTGAATTAAGTGTCTTTCTCGCTCCCGCTTCTGTGCCTTTCTTACCTTGGATTCTCCCTGGAGACCAAGGCTGCGACGGTGGGCCTTGTAATCAAACTTGTAGTAGGTGTGCATGATTCTGCGCAGGTAGACGCGGCAAATCTCCTCTGTGCTGCCCTTGTTCTCCAAGTAGTTCAGCAGTCTGTCGATGATGCCACAAACTCGCCCCTCATCTTTCAGGTTGTCTACGTACTCTGAAAGGAGAGTGAAGAGAAAAGCGATGAGCTGCTAGAAAATGATGCAACAGAATAATGGGATTCTTTGCTGGAATTTCAGACCCAACCCAAGTTCCTGAGTCTGCTTTTCGGGCGTAACTCACCTTGAGAGTGGGGATCAGTGTTCTGCATGATCTTGGTGAACTCTTCATCCATCCTCTCCACCAGCGTCAAAATGCAACCACGCACCCTGAATGGCTAACAAACACAGAATAAAGACAAACCCATATTATATACTTTGTGATTAAAATAAATACAGATGTAAAAAGACTAACAGGGATTCAGTTTTGGGTGAGTCTCTCTATCAGCCAGGATAAACTGCCACCCTAACATAAAAGCAATTTAAACTAAAAGTTAAAAAAAACCAACAACCCCAAAAGCTAAAAAAAAAAAAGGACACGCTAAGAAAACAGGATGGGATACCTGATCTGAGATGGCCAGGTTTTCGCTGTCCTCTGCGATGTTCTCCCCAATGAAGATGTTGTTGTTATCAAAGAGGATGTCCAGCAGCTCATCGATACAGTCCAGGCACTTCTTCCACATATCCGCCTGATGGGACACAAAGTCTGAATGAGTCCATTTGAAACACCAACTTTCCCCCATGTATACGCCCAGATTGTCTAACATTTCGAAAAACGGCATCACTTACCTTCATGAAAGCTGCCAGGTTGGGGTTATAGTCATAGAGGGAGGCGATGATGTTGAACCTGATCTTGACCAGGATTCCTTGGCCCAAGTTATTCTCGGCAGTAATGGCGGACAGAGCGTGGAGCAGTTCAATCTGGGCAGCCCTGTCACAGAGAAGGTCAGGAGTTTCTATATGATTGTTATGCTTTAAAATGTTTGTAACCAATCTTATATTTCAGCACATATTATAAGTGTGGGTGAACAAAGCCTTTCACACACACACACACACACACACACACACACAGTCTTTGCTGCATGATGCTGTGTTACCTGTCTGTTCCCTTTTTGCCTCTTGCCTGCAGGATCTCATTGAGTTTCTTCACCACCACTGGTATGTTGATCTCTGTGCCCTTAGCAAACATCTTGGGCTTCTCCTAATAGATTGAACACAATACAAAAAAGTTTCACATCTAACATAATGTGTTGATTCACATCATGTGGTTGTTTCTTTCGAACCAATATGTTCTTTATAAATACTGTTACTTTTAATGACTTACACTCATATATTTGACAAGTAATTGTATAGCTCTTTACGCATATTTAATGTTTTTGCCCTGAAACAAAAAGAAGCAATTTTCTGGGCTTGAAATGGTATTGTGATACCTTTGGATGAGTGCATCATCTACTGTTGTATCTCATTTTTAGCAAAGATAATCATGACAGCAGTTGATCAAAAAGGCTTTCTTTATCATCTCTTTTTTACCTTGACCAGAGGGACTCCTCCCTTCACCTTCTCCCAGCCTCCTTCAACCTCCTCGCCACCCTCTTCCTCAGCCTCCTCCTCCAGCCGCTCTTTCTTCTTGGGCTTCTTCTTTTTCCCAACCTTCTCGCTACTCTTCTCAGGTCCCTGGGTCCTGATGACAAAGAGTGTGTGTTATAGCATAATATATTACATTTCAGTCTGTAAGTTATTGAATTTCCACAAAATCCATAAAATACCAAACATGCCAACAAATTGCTTGTTTTGTCCAACAAAACTGAGGTTTTAGAAATATTCTCTGTTGTAAACAAAATACAAAGATGTGGAGAGGAAGACTCACTTCTTGAGGAAGACCATGGCCAGGGAAGCACTCTTTCCTTCTCCTCCTTCATCAGAGCTTTCGCTGCCACTATCAACGGTGTCTGAACCCCAGTCTTCATCATCCTCATCGTCATCACTGGAAGATGACTCATCCTGTCAGAGGGAGACAGAGGTCCATTACATTAGCTCCAGCAGTAGTTCATTATGAGTCTTAGCTATTTTATGAAACATTTCTTCCTTCCTGTGTTGTGTTTTTGTAGTCAAGCAAATCATTTTCCAGTTATTTTCTCAATTAAATCAATAAAATGTCAGAAAATATTCATGGTGATCACTTACCCCGGATCCCTTGGCAGACTTAAGGAACTTGCTTGCCTCTGAGGAAGCCTCAGGCTTTTTCTTCAAGAAGGACTTGGCTGTCACGTCATCACCACCCTCCCCATCACTATCAGATGAAGAACCTTGCAGAACGAAAAAAAAAGGGGGGAGATGAATTGATGTCTCCATTCATTCAATACAATCATTATTATATCCAACCTGGGATCTTAATATGAGCATAAAAATAAAGTTTTACTTAATTGTTCTGTGACTTTTTGAGATGATAACATTTATAAATGCAAATTATTTCACAATTTGTAATGTAACCTCTTCTCCCATTTGTGAACAAATCTTGATTCACAAAACTGAGTGAAAAAGTGTGAAAAAATGTTGGGGTTTTAAATTCATATGATTAATGTACTAATGTTGTTTGTTTATTTTCTTGTGCAATTTTGAGAATCATATCATTTAAGATTAAACAGCATGCTTACCAGAATCCTCTGGTCCCTTTTCCTCCTCCTCATCTGCAGACTCCTGCGGGTTCTAAGTCAGGGACAAAGAGAGCGACAAGACATTGAGAACTTTGTTTTCTCAGGATCCTCCGATGCACTAACAAGTCCACAATTATGTCCAAACACTGCCAAGTAAAACCAACATCTTACACAGCACTGCTGGACAGGT
Organism: Scomber japonicus; assembly: GCF_027409825.1. Classification (NCBI taxonomy): domain Eukaryota; kingdom Metazoa; phylum Chordata; class Actinopteri; order Scombriformes; family Scombridae; genus Scomber; species Scomber japonicus. The sequence continues at coordinate 15,828,960 of NC_070597.1, forward strand.
TGTGGGTTAAGATTAATATCCTGCAGATGGAGGCAGCTAACTTTTGGTCACAAACCTGCCAGCAGCATAATTCATATCTTTCAACTTACACATTTTCTGAGATGTTTGAAACACAGAGAGGAAATTGTTTTATTTACCTCCTTATAAGCAGCGATTTCTGTCTCGTAATCCCTGTTGTACTTGCGGATCTTCTGACGCAATGTGCTGAGGGCTTTTGCGTTGTTTTTGTTCATTTTCTTCTTGCCCTCTTTGTCCTCCCAAAGCTGAAAAGAAAAAGTTAATTGCATTGCTTTAAAAAGTGTTGACTGGGAAATGTGCATGTCCAACTATACTTATTAAGATGGTCAATATTTTTTGCAAATTATGACGTTAAAATTCATAGAGTTCAGACCTGGTTCAGATAGTCCTCCAGGTCGGCCAGGAGACGGATGTAGAAAGAGGGAACACCCTCTTTATCCACTATATTCTTGCTTTTGAGGAACGCTCGACATAACTGCTCAAACTCCTCCAGACATTTGGCCATGTCTCGGATCTTCATGGCATTGCGGATAGTCTTGATGAAGTTGGTCAACTCCTCAAACCTAAGATTTAAAAATGAATGAAAAACACAAAAACTAGTAAGACAATCTGTGCAGCTTTAGTGATGCTGAAGTCAAACTGCTGAGTCAAATTCGTATTCAACAAACAGCCTCACTAACCTTTTGTCTTTGGCACTGCGTACCACTCTCTTTGTGTCCTCCTCATCATCACTGAGCAGCAGTGATCTGTGAAAACAATGTTGATGTGTGAGATCACTTCAAATAGCAGAATTTCAGTCACAATGATGAGATTAAGCACATATAGCACTGACTGCTTGAAAGTTGTTCCGGGTGCTTTAGGGGCGATCTCATCGGCGGATGAGGACTCCTCTGACTCGCTGTCAGACCCGGTGGCAAAGAAACGAGACATTGTTGAAGAAACCTGTTAATCTGTGAAGACCAAATGAAAGAAAGTCAGAAAATTAGACATTGCATTTAAGAGATGACAACACATCTAAGCTCTATGGACGTTTGGGAAACTGTTTTGCTTACTATTACTAATTAAACATGAATGAAAAACTAATTTTCAATATTCAGAATCAACTGATGATGCTCTCAATTAACGTAACAGGACTCAATCACAATAAACTTCCACTTGTAAGGGCGGATTTTAACTTTCCTAATCATGATGCTGCTGCTGCTAAGCAACACTGGAGAAACAGCATTTGTGTTACGTTAATAACACCACAAGTGTAATAAACGTCTTTAATATAGATGATGGAGTAATGGCACCACCGTGTGTTGCCAGTATGAGAACTATAACGGGGCTTACAGATTTTATTTCTTATATACAGTCTATGGTTTTATCAGCTAGCTTTATTGTGCTCACCAGTATTAGCTTCACTGTCACTTTGAAACTAGCAGCCAATGATAATGATTGCTTCACTGTGCAACGACAGCGCACACTTATAAGGCTTTTAAACAAGAATAAACATGGTTTAGCTTTGCAGACACAAGTCCGAGCTGCCGGGGTCGGTGTGTGCTAATGGCTATGAAACGACGCTATAGCTTTGACAGATGTACAACAAGTAACGTTAGCAGTCAGAATGTAACGCCCATCTCTAGCTACGTTACGATTTTAACATATTCTCCTTTTTCTGAACCCAGGTAACGCATACACATACAGTAGCTCATTAGTTGCCCAGCTAGCGCCGACTTATCGTTATATCTGATAACGCAACGCTAACACTGACTGGCTAACTAACGTGGCGCCGATGCTAAGCTAATGCTAACAGGACGCTTGAGAGGGGGCATCGGGCCTCCCCGCATGTCTAACCGGTAAACACACTCCGCTGAGTAATCGAGCATATTTATATCAATTGTTATCGAGACAGACTCACCTACGTCCTTGTGAAAGTTATTCGGTGGCGTGTCTGTCTACTTTGAATCGTTTTAAAATCCAGTTTTGCTGTAACAGCGGCCACAATTAAAGGCGTGCAGCAGCCTTGCCGGGTACTTGCGTCAGGAAAGGAAGTGACGTAGAGATCAACAAAGCATGAGGATGCTCGATCCGTGCTCCACTCCACTGCAGATCTGTATATCTGTATATAGTCTATTACCTATGGATATTACACAGTCTCTCTACTCACTCCAGATCTATGTATTGGTATACTCACATAGTCTCTCTACTCACTGCAGATCTGGATATATATCTGTATACCAAACATACGGCCCACTGAAGAACTTTGCAATGTCTGAAAGTGGCTGAAAGTTTTTCTTACTTATTTTCGCTTGCCATTCAACTTGAAATAATTAACCTGTAACTTGATTTAAATTTGCTTCGGTGGGTTTGGACACCTGTTATCAGTATCTCTTACCAGGTTTGTGCATGTTTGGGACGACTTATCTTGATGAACAAGCTTTGTGATGAATAAAACAATAAAAACAAAACGGAGACATAATACAGTTGAAATTGCATCTCAGAGTATTAGACTATAAATTAATCTGGTTTGTGAACAGATGGTTTATTCTAGTAAAGTTATTTATAGGTTATATGCAATGGCTTTAACAGTCCGCCCACATGAGATCAAATTGGGCTGTATGTGGCCCTTGAACTAAAATGAGTTTGACAACCCTGCTGTATACTCACACAGTCCGTCTACTCCACTACAGGTCTGTATATCCTACTGCTAATTGGAGAGCAGGATTGTCCGTCTGTCCGTCCGTCCACCTTTCTCCAACCCCTCCATCTCCTCCAAGGTTCAGGGAGCCAGCCATTGCATATGGCATTTTTTGCGCATTTCATTTCATGTCAACTTCAATTTCTGTAGTTACACTTTTTATTTGGGACTTTAGTTACAGCCACCTGGGACTATTTTTTCTGCCTGTGACATATACGTAGAGACGCAGTACGTAGGGGCGTGAACGACGGGATGTAAAGAGACAACAAAAGGAGAGGAGAGTTTTTGTTAAGGCCACGGACATTTATTCACGTCTTTTTAACATGCTTATTAAGAGCAAATCACTGTTGGAAAATACTTGCAATGCCACCAAACACCGCATGGTATTAAGGCATGAAGAGAAGTCAGGTAAGAAACCACAAAACACAATCCACACAGTAGCTAATGCTAATGCTACAGCTACAGTTTGTTAGTTGCTCACCCATACAGCCTTCCATGCAATTATCCTTCCGTGACATGAATTCATGCATTATGTTCCCCTTGGTCTCAGGGTTAAGATCATTTTTATTCCAGACTAAATAATAACTCGCCTCACAAAAACTTTGATTCATGAATGAGGGTTCTTTTCTTTTTCAACTGTCTATTAGATTAGGGTGGAGCGTGAGGTCTCCACTGAGGTTAAGGTTTATAATAACTTCTTCAGCAGGGAGCCAGCAACACAGGTCACCATTGCTGACGGTCACAGTTTATGGTGTAACACCGGTTAAAACAAGGGAAAACATATTTTTTCAGACAGTACTTGTATAGAATGTTACATACATACATAGGCAACATACATTTTTCTGAGGTAATGAGTATTGACATTTTCCTCTATCATTACCTATCCTTACCAAGATTATTAAATAATAAAGAAATAATAAATTATTACTTAGATTTTTGTTTTTAACATATGACTGTTTTCATTAGCAACTACATCATACTTCACAATGTGATTATGCATGTAGCCTAATCTTTTCAGGCATTGTGTCCACTACATTACAATTCAGTCTATGTGTCATAGCCTATATAAACATTTTTCAGAAATCCCATTATCAATATTGACTTTCTTAACCAGTGGTGTGTCATCATGCATTATCTCATTTATAATAACTGTCTTGACTTTTCAGCAGTGTGCTGTGAGGATAATTGCCACAGAATGAGACAGCAGAGGTCATTGGAGCTGCCTGAGGCTACAGGTACTCATACCTTCTGATTAACCATTTCATGCCTATATATGCATATATTTCAATTAATGTACAAATAAACATAAACTTGTTGCTGCTTGCTTCACTTTCTTACCTACCTGCTGGCATTGCCATGCTAATAAAATACCTACCTATCTAACTAATTCATCCCACAGCAACTCAATAACAATTATCATTTACATACACCATCTCATTCACAGATGGCCTAACTAACCTTTGTTATGTGGATCTCATTTCAAACAACTATCTGACGCTACTACACTCATGGATTATAATTTACTCAACAGCATAAAAAACACATTTGAAATATTTGCCTTTTCAGCTAAGTGCCGTGAGAACGATCGCCACCGAAAGAGACTGAAGAAGACATTGGAGCCACCTCAGGTTACAGGTACTCATACTTTCTGATTACCCCAGCTGATTCATCCCACAGTAACAACATTAACGATGATAATTTACATACACAATGTTATTCACAGATAGCCTAACATAACCTTGGTTATGTGGATCTAATTTCAAACATCTGACTCAATTACAGTCATAGGTTATAATCTACTCAACTGCATAAAAAACACACTTTAATATTAACTTTTCAGCTGAGCGAGGTGAGAACGATCGCCAGTGAAAGAAACAAGAGGTCATTGGAGCCGCCTCAGGTTACAGGTACTCATACATTCTGCTTTACATACACAATCATATTCACAAATGGCCTAACTAACCTTGGTTGTGTGGATCTCATTTAAACAACTAACTGACACTACTACAGTCATAAATTATCATTTAGTCCACTGCATAAAAGCCACTGAAATATTTACTTTTCAGCTGAGCACCATGAGGACAGTCAGCAGCAAATGAGACTGAAGAGATCATTGGAGGCACCTGCAACTACAGGTACTCATACTTTCCAATTAACCCTTTCAGACATTTGCTCGTAACCAATATGTGGCTCCTGGTTATGTATATCTAATTTCAGACAACATTCTCACTTTTAAATGGAAAACAACAGACAAAACCAGAAAGAGGTATCAAAACTTCAGAAGAGAATGGACAACTCCACACCAAGTCACACATGCAGTTTCATTTGATACACCTCACATGGATTTAGTCTGCATTTCCAGGGCCAATGTGTTTGGGAACTTCATATACAAATATACATTCTTCTCACTGCTTTAATCTATGGGAGTGTGTCTTTTGGCAAGTAAACATGCTGCAGTGCCCAACGGGTGCATTGTTCTAGTATATCTGTATACTCACACAGTTTCTCCACTCCACTCCAGACCTATAGATCTGTATACTCACACTGACAGTGTGATGTACACAATTGTATTAGGAGAAAAACAGAAAAAAACGATCCAGTTCCATGAAAAGGATATTTTTATGTGTTTTCAAGGGTAACAGGAAAGAGATATTATTTTGTTTCTAGGAAAATTTCCAATCCATAAAAAGATATGGATTGACTAAACCAAACATTGGACAATTTTATTCAGTTAAGTAATACCGCATCACTATGAGAGGACTTTTAAACAAGAAAGCAAATAAAACAGACTTTCCTTTGTATTTCTGTTAATACTACCCTGGCATGAACAGTCTTGTGTGTATATTTAGTTTTAAATGAAGCCACTCCACCGTAGATCTTTATACTAACAGTGTCCTCTAGTGAATAAGCAAGTGTATTACACACTTGCACGATACTGGTTTGATTAACCACCAGGTTTACAGCCACAGATGGCAGGACATACTGTGGGTTGAATGCATCCTTTGGTTTTCTTTTGGATTGAGGTTGTACATCTCTGGACTGATAATGTTATTCTTTACATCTGAGGTTTGATTTCTGTAAATGTCCTTTTGAGCAAGTCAGACTGCAAGATTTTTTAAATTGAAGTGTTTTAGTTGTTGTGGGCATCTAAAATCTTGATATGTCTTTTAGAAGTGTGCTCATATTTAAAGTGAAACATTACTATTATTATTCACTGTAAATTTTGTTTTGAGATTTTGATTGAAAACTGCCTCTTTGAGCAACCTTTCAAATGTACTTGTGTTAGAGCAATCAAATCCAGAGATTAATTTGTTTAAGTTACATTCAAACCATATAATGACTGTCCTTGCTGCAGACACCTCACTCTGTTTGTCTGATTACATCTTTTCATCAGTTTAAACTGAAGCACAACAAAAAGATTTAGGTGAAAGTGAATTCCAGATGTTAAAATGTAATCAGTGAACATTATCAGTTTGTTTACCCAGTTTTTGTATGCAAAGTGTTGAACATTTTACAGCACATCATCCCTCATTAAAGGTTGGAGGTGAGGTTGGCCTCACAACATAGAGGAAATCAGAGAATTTGTTATTTTTGGCCACCAAACAGAAAAAATGTATTACTTCTGAATAAATCATTCCAAATAAAAAATGATTTAAAGGGTTAGGGGCACAACTGAAGGACATGTTTAAGTTGCACTTTGTGTTACACTGCAGCCTTAATAATGTCATATTTCCAACTATCAAGCACAAAATCCTGTATGTAAGTGTATTGGTATTTTGACATTTGTACTATAATTATTCATACTTATTCAAAGCATCAAGGTCATGAAAACATTGTCACATCATCAATCCCTCATGTTGCTCCTCTTCTCTGATACTCCTGAGGTGCACTCAATCTTTTACCTCGTTGAAAGGTTGGGAGTGTCAGAAAAAGAAAGAAGAGAAAACAAGGCGCTGGATCAGAAGAGCCGTGTCTGAACACAAAGTGCCAAACACAAACAGGGCAATGGAACACATTAATCACTTCTTTTAACACCCTTTAAGCCTCACTTTTGTTCTTACTTAAAGCAAAGTATAGCAGAGAGGGAACAAGTGAAAGGAAAACTGTCAGATACGACACTTCAGCTCAGACAAATGTCTGTCAGTGAAACACATTCCCTGTGTGATCTGTAAAAAAAACTGAAATTGGTGAGGGTTAAGTGCAAAGTTAAACAATTTAATCAGCCAATCAAGTTAATGAATATTCAAAGGGGGTTGATAGAGAAAACACGTCTTCCTTAGAACATCAAGCACTTGCTCTGGCTAAAAATTAACTTCAATCAGAGGGACAATCAGAGCAGAGGCTGACTGAGAGATAGAGGTTCCTGTTTAGAGGGGGAATGAAAAAAGAACTATTCTCCTGTTTTTATCCTCCTCCTCTATTAAGTGCAACACCACACTAACTTTTCTCCACATTGAAAAGAGTGGTCTCGCCTGAGTGTTTGCCCACATAAGCTCAGTGGGATTGCCCTCACTGTTTGTTGATAGCAACACTGCACCAATGTAAAGTAGCCCCAAAATGTTGGCTGAAGGCCTGTCTGAATTTTAAGTGACCTGTTTCTGCACTTGTGTGTCTTAGAACATCTCTCTCTTTTTTTCCTCTCCTTCTCGCTCTATCAGTCCACTGGGGCTTGCTTATTTAGGAGGACATACACATATCAAGGGCCTCCTTTCATTCTTGTGAGGCCCAGGGACAATATTTCTTATTTCCCATCCGGCAGGAGAAACCCGCCCACTGTCGCCTCATAGCTCTATATAAGACAGCAGAAGGGCCTGATGATAAGAACTTGGTCTCAAGACAAGCCTGGCCATGCAGTGTAAAGTCCTCATCTGCGTCGTCCTCTTGACTCTCAAAAAGCATGGTGAGTATTGTATCATTATACGCAACAGGCTGCATTGCTGTTTCTTCACCTAATAACCAGGTTTGCACAAGTTTGAATTGACCAGGTGAAAATGCAAATATTGACCCAAAGCTATCTCAGATGGATTTTGAAAAATGGCTTCTCGGAAGATAGTTTTATCATAGTAAAATTGCAAGTCATTAGTCTGTGTTGATGTCATACTGGATGACTCAGTGGGAGTTAAAAAAAAAAGTGTGAAAGAGATCATATAAAAAGAGTAAGAACAGTAACAACGTGTACCCGACCTTTGTGTTAAATCACATTCAACTTTAGAGTCTAAATCAGGATCAGTGAGCAGGTATTGCAACATAGTCTGTTCAGTGTAATCAGCCTGGGCACCATGACAATAGATATTGTGAGACTTTGATATGCCATATATATTGAGATAGTTTGTTTGGCTGCATTAGGCCATTGTGAGCCATGTCTCAAATCAGTGAACAGGCCTGCCATGCCAATATTGGATGTATAAGATTTGCGCATAATGAAGTGCCTTTAATTTGTCTAGTATTGATTCAGCCAAAACCACTCATTGCAGCAATACTAGGATACGTATATCGCAATTAAGATTTTATTAATGTTTTCAAGTTTAAAGAAACTAATTCTCACATGAAGTTAGAGTAATTATCGAAGCAATCACTTTGAGTAATTGTTTAAATGTGATATTACTGTTTATGTATGAGTACTATACTTTGGATGAAGATAATGGTTACCACCTGTAAAATGTGTTTTAACTGTCACTTGTTTTTCTGTCAAATGTAAAATAATTTGAACTCAAATGTTCTGAATATGACCTGAATATTATGACACTTAAATCTACATCTATGGATGATCAGTGACAGTTTGGACTGCATTGTGAATTTGAAAACATTTTGCTTCCTCTGTAGATCAGTACGATCACTCTTCTGTTATTTAGGTCTATTTATACATTTGTAGTCAACACTAGACAGCCCATAAAAGTAGAGCATTAGTCATGTCTTTCATTGTTTTCCTTCCTGTCAGCCTGCTATGATCAGCCCATCTATCACTCTTAACAATAGGTGCAACATAATAAACACTCAATGTAAAAAGTTTTCCATTCCTTGGCCTTATATCTGCTGAGAGGTGTTCATTGTACTAGTTACTAATTAATCTGATTGGCGGACAGAGCTGACTGAAAGGCTTCATATTTACTCTGATTGGAGGAGGTGTACTGAGGTTATTGATTTATGATTAGAGGTGAAAAGAAAGAATGTGAGTTGGAAAATTTCATGAAACTCAAACTACTGACTCAAAATTCCAGGTTTAAGACAAGTGCCAATTTAAATATACACACTGAACAAGTACTATTTGCTCACAGATATTTGTTATTGCAGTTGTATTGTAGTTTGTTTCTGTCATGTTTTGTTCTAAACCATGTAGCTTTTGCTCAACACCATCAGCTGTGGCTACAAGTGCCAATTACACCACAAATCAACATGTTGTGTTTGACTCATCTTTTACTTTTGTGATAAAAATCAGTGATATATTTATTTGTGATCTGCTACAGTGTGATAGTAGCTAAAGCAGTGACACAGTTTTCAAAGTGTCTCAGTAATGTCAGTTAGCTCATGGTTTAATTTGAGGAAGATTGTGTTCTTCTTTCGTGAGAAGAAACAGTTTCACAAGAGATACACAATGATATATAGGCTACAAGGTTTTGAGTGTAAACTTAGGCCAAAAGTATTGAATACTTGAGCAAGTATGTGATTGGCTTCCCACTACATTTTTTAACCTGGCTAACGCGGTTTTGTTCCAATTCAACCACAACAGCATTAGTGTGATGTTGGGCGATTAGACCTGTTTGAAGTTGGTTTTGGTATCATGTTGTTGAAAGGAAGGCTTACTGGGAACCTTAAAGCTGCCCTAAACAATATTTTCATATTAACTATGGGTCATATGACTAAGCTACATGTCATTTGTAGTGACAAACTGAGAGTTGCGAGCTACAGCAACCTTACATTAGCTAACATTAGCCATTATTAGTTGCCAGACCTAATAAGATAGCAAAGTGTAAGTTATTGTGTTGAGCAAAGGTGGGTTTCATTTCTCATGAAGGTCAAGAAGATTGTGATATTTGTTCTTTCATGTGGAGAACATGTTTCGAAAGGGCCTCACATGTTAGAGATTATACATGACTAAAACAACATGTTAGCTTGACTCATGATAGCTCATGGTATTTGAAAACACCTTATATTTAAGGAACATTTCACCAAAACTTCACACAATCTCTATCACTATAATCTTACAAATTTGCCTGTATTTTTGGAGTGTCAATGACTACTTTATTTTCTCTCTATCTCTATCTTTCTCTGCTTACAGTGTCTCCAACTGAAATACAGACTGGCCCAAACACAAATGCGACCCTCCCCTGCAATGTGACATTCCCTCTTTCTGTAACAGGGGATATAATAAACAAATCCCTCATTGAAGTCAACTGGACACGCAATGATTCTGACATTGCCTCATTTGGAAAAGCACAGGACGATATAAAGGAAGGCTTCAGCTGGAACACCAGTGATTTCGTCAATGGGGACTTTTCACTGACCATCCTCAGAGCTTCTTTCAACGTGCAGGGACTGTATGAATGCACAGTCAGCTACAACTCCAAAATGCTGCACCTTAGCAACGTCACATTTAGTATTCTCGGTATGTTTTTGCTCAGTTGTGATTTGATTTGAGCTGTAAGTACTCAGCTGAACAAAAAAAACTGGTTTAAAGCTGATGTTTTAACCCCTGTTTTTCACTCCATTCTCCATTGTCCTTCTTTAGCTTCTCCAACTCTCTCAATCCCTCAGCAGTGGGTGGTGTTAGAGACAAAGAGTCAACTTGAGTGCTATGCAGATGGTTTCTACCCCCCTCCTGTCTCTTTCTCCTGGTCCAGAGATGGACAAGAGATTCCCTCTACCAAAATGGTTGACAGTGAACAGACTGCAGATGGATACTACAGGGCTGTGGGCAACCTAACTTTCTACCCCTCCCGTGAGGACCAGAATGCAACCTTTGGCTGCAAAGTGTTACACAGTGGCAGCTATCAAGAACTAGATTTTCAAATCAATATCACCTGTGAGTGACACAAATACACAATGCATCACTTTCCTTGCACAGAAGTCTTGTAATTTGTAATGAGTCACGTACCACATATTTTTCTTTCATGCAGACCTAGAACGGGCACTTTAGATAATCACTATCTCACCAATCTCTCTTCAGATCTTCCTTCTGTTAAACTTTCTGTCATGCCATCTTCCTCCAACGACATTCCTCTCACACTTTACTGTGATGTGGAAAGTTTCTACCCGGAGGAAATGTCTGTGTCCTGGTTTCAAAATGGCACAGTCCTCTCTGAACCACCTGACACAGAGAAGAACCCTGATGGGACCTACAGAACTAGACGGTACTACACTTTGAGTCCAGAGCAGAGGGAGCAAGGTGGGAATGTGGAGTGTGCAGTAAACCAGCCTGGGGTACAGCAGCCATCTCGTGGCTCAGTGTATCTCAGTGAACTGGATCACAAAGGTGAGATTTTAGTATGATAATTTCACATTACCCATAAAACAGGATTTGTAACATTATCAATATCAGAGTGGACACATTTTTCATGGTACAGTTCACAAGATCATTCCTATCTGAGATAGACACTTTCGGTTTTCAAATGACGGTTGATAGATAAGCCAATAAAAAACAGAACAATACATCTGGAACAATCTTACAGAAATGAAATCTGCCTGCCTAATCACTATTTACTGCTGTCCTAGTTTTTGCAGGCTGTTGCACAATTGTTTGTAACTTGTTCATCTTGTCACAAAAACCTTTTACATTAGATGCCTTTTAGTCAAGTTTAGGACTTCTGCTCACGTCTTGTCTCTCCCTGCTCTCCCTCAGATGAGGCTCTGGTGTTGACGAAATCAGCCAAAGCATCTGTGGCTATGATGTGTATTTCTATTGTGCTCGTCTTCCTGCTTTGCTTCGGCTTCTCTTGGAGGAGAAGGGATGGTGAGTTAGAACCTGACGTGCAAATTAAGGCAGTGGTACAGTTTCAGATATTTTTGGCTTGCAATCCCTTAAAATTACACATTAAGTCTACCTGTGATCCTTCATCACAGAGTTTGTCTCCCTATTATTCAAAGGCTTTTTGCAGGCCTAAAAATTTTAAAAAAGTATCCAATATTTCACAATAGGCAAAATGAGAGAGAAACCAGAAAATACAACATATATATAATATAATAAATATACTGTGTATCCCTTTAATCATCTTGGGACATGTAAGTTCCAACTTTGGACTCCACATGGTCCCCTGATCCTCATGTTGAGAACCAATGGTATATGCCAGGAGACACTGATTTATAGAGAAATATGAGTTACTCCAAAAAGAGTAGTTACAAGCTCAGGTTTTACTTTGATGACATAAAGTAATAACAAAAGTGTATAACCACAATGTCTCCTTTTTTGAGGTACGACTGGTGAAACTGGTATAACTGGTACATCACAGTTTTCATAATCTATCAAATTAAGTTAATTACTTAACTGTAAGCACACAGTTATACACAATTGGTTTGGATTCCTCAACTGATCTCATGACTATGTGTCAAATCTTGTATTGTAGCTGCCCCCCTTTTCTCTCACTTTACCTTTATCTCCAACCTTTCTCTCTCTTTCTCTCAGAGAAACAGAAATCTCTCAGTGTGTCAGGGATCATCCTCCCTCCACGCGTGACTGTAGGACAAAAGGGCAGGGTGACAGTGAGCATTGAAGGCAGGAGGGTGGACCGAGTCCAGACTGCTTGGTTCCTCAATGACACCCCTATCTCTGACACCTCACTCACAGGTAGGAGATCCTATACACACACAGACAACTAGACGTTACTGGTGAATAATTATTTAACCCCCTAAACCTTTATGACCTGGTTCAGTCATTACAAACTCATGTCAAACAATGTTCAAACTCACTGAACATAAAATTTTACTGGAGACCATCAAAGTTAACAGATGTTCCCGGCTAAATATTGAACTGTATCAAATGATGCACAAGACACCTAGAATTTCTTTTTCTAGTTTTGGGTTTGAATATTTTAACTCTCTTTGGTGTAGTTTCAATTGAATGTTGTAACAAAGCAACACAGACCATGTATGAAAACTGTGGAAAGATGATTTTTTCCCAACTTTAAAGGAAGGGTATTTTGGAAAATATACGTATCTTCTTTCTTGTTGAGTGTTAGATAAAAAGACTGATACCTCTCTCATATCTGAGCTGTAAATATATAGTAAAATCCAACAGCAGTTTGCTTAGTTTGGCACAGAGACTGGAAACAGGGGGAACAGCCAGCCAAGCTCTGCTCTTGACTGTGAAGTTACCAGTCCCAATCAAGAAATCGAAATGCAGCACACAACACCTTTATATAACCACAACCTTTCGTTTTCATGGAAGAATCTTAAAGTGGGAATTGTAATGACTGTAACTTTGAAAGATATCCACTTAATTTGATATGGATGGCTAAAACCTCATATCAGCTTCAAATACACTTTTAAACTTAAACTAAACTTAAACATAAGGAGGCTTGTGAATTATGGTGTCCATCACTTACATTGTAAGTGCATTATGAGGGGAACTTCAAATGGTCAGTATGAACCAGAGAAATGACGTGTGTCAATGTTCATTTCAGCATCAGACAGTTGTTTTAAGCCAGACTTGAAAAATTGTGAACTTGTCCTTTAAACAAATGAGATGTAATGTGTTAAATGAGAGGAGTTTAGGGGTGCTAGTATGCAGATTTTGTTGCCTTTGGACAGTCAGATTAGCTCTTTTGCAGTCGTGTTGCTGAATTAAGCTAATGAGCTGTAGCTTCACATTCTCTATAAGATCTGATCAAGAAAGCAAATCAGAGTCCAAATACTATTCCTTTAAAGCGACAATAGGGAAAATATAAGGGGGAAACTGTGGTATTAAATGATCAATAAATAGGGAGGCAAGGAAATAAAATGTGTTAGAATTTATTATATAATAATATATTGAAATTAATGGACATTAAATGTTTTTTATTTGTATTGTGTTTTCTCTTATTACATCTTAATTCTGCTAACAATTTTACAACCTTACACATACCTTACAAAGGAACCTCCAAAGCTAACTTTAACTGCCTCTATAACCCCTTAACCACCATCCATCTACCCTACGGTCTAACTCTCACCTCCCCAGTATCAGAAAAAGGTCCCCTCCTGCCCTCGAGAGGAGAAATGGGGTACTACAAGCTGCATACTGAGGGGCCGCTGCACTCCTCTGGAAGTGCCACTCAACAGCTGGTCTCCTCGCTCACCTTCATCCCCCAGATTTCAATCCACAAGGGGGCTGTGTTCAAGTGTCAGGTGTTCTACCTAGGCAAGGAGAAGATTGTGGCAGAGAGGGTGTCTGAGAAATTTACAATTTTGTGTAAGAAAGGTTTTTTTTGTCTTATTCCTATTGTCCCTATCTTTCTGTGGCTTTAACAAATTGTGAAAGAGACATTTTTGTATATTTTTTCTGCCAGCTGCCCCAGAAGTATCAGAAATTCAGCTGGCAGAGACACCAAACAACTCTGGTAAGGTTAACACAAATTATTTGATTCCCAGACATAGATCTGAACATATCTGGCTATAAAAGGTCACATTCTTGCAATTTCTGTCCTCCAGATATCATGAGCCTGACAGTCCGGGCGTCCCACTTCCACCCGGATATCATCACCTTCCGCTGGTTCTGCGAGGGAGGTGAGCTGAGCCCTGTGGCCTCGCAGGCCTCGTCCTCCCCGCGGCCAAATTCTGATGGCTTCTTCTCAGCCTCTAGCCAGTGTAAGCTGCCCCGAAGTGAACTGGAAATGGGGGGCACCAAAGTATGGGTCAGTGTCCACCACATCGCCCTGAAGCAGCCAGTCACCCGTGAGACCAGAGGTAAGAAAGAATGAGGGAAAGAATGAGTATTATGTTTAATACTGAGAAATAAATGATTAATTCTACAATTTATTCCAAATAGGTTTCATCAAGAGGCCGTGTGTGTCCGAGATTGTCGGCTCCACTTTCTCCCCAGAACAGGCTCTGACTCTGGGATGTGAAATCACTGATTTCTACCCTCCCAACATATCAGTCACCTGGCTGAAGCTGAGAGAAGGAGAGCAAGATGACAGAGAGGAGGAGGTGATCGAAGGAGGGGAGATGTGGGGGCCCATTCAGACCCAACCCAAACTCTTCAGGGCTTCAGCCATCCTGAAGAGGAATGTAACAAATCAGGAGAAAAAGGAGCGAGGAGGAGGGATTGTTTGTAGAGTGGAGCACTGTTCCCTGCAAGAGCCTATTGAGAGACAGTGGAGAAATGGTGGCATTGGTATGAATGACTGTTAGTATTTTAATAGTCAACAGTTAGCTTGTTTATACATAAAATCCTAAAGATTCCCCTAATTTCATACTCAATACTTTGTGTTTCACTCTCTTAGTTGCTCCCTCAATCCCTGCATCCATTTCTGTGTATTGGAGCAGCGAAGGAGTTGGTGTGTTCTCTCTCCTGTTGAAGGGAGGTCACCCCAAGGTCAAATTACTTTGGGCAGCCGGTGGACCCACCCTCTCACCACTGGTGTCCAATGAGACAGAGGAGATAGGAGATGACGGACAGAGGGAGCTGAAAAGTGTGTGCGCCTTGGAGAGGTCTACACGGCCACCAAGTCAGACAGACAAACAGCTTGAGAAACGGAGGAACGGACATTCAATAAGTATGAGTCATTAATAAATTCATACTTATTCCTTTAAAGATTGACAAAGAGTGCAGAGGGCCCATTTGTCAGCCTCTATTTCATAGCCTGCTTCACTTGTCTCTCAAAAAAATGAAACATGATGCTGATTTTTCTAGAAATAGAAAATCTTCATTTTCAAATGAAATAACAATGATTATGATGATCACTGAACTACATATCCCATGCAACTTAGCCACAGGATTGCTCAAAACATTGTCAAACTTTCTCAAGTCTGAGAAAAATCTTGGTTTGGATTTGAAGTCTGTACATTTTTAATGTGAAGCCTGCATTACAAACGCAGGGTATGGTGTTTTAAAACACATGGGCATTCACTTGGTTGGGAGCATCCTGTTGCACTATGGGGAGAGTAGGGAAAGACTATTTGAAGCTTGACCCATTTTAGAGACTTGATAGATTAGATCAGTCTGTCGAAAATGCCTGGAGTGCAAATTTGATTGATTGAATTGCAATGGAATGTGCAATTGAAAGTGGAATCTTAACTCACATCCTCTACAGTGTTTTCATTTCCCTCTGAGGGGCATTACTGCAAATGACTGAATTCAGTTTGTTGGTTACACTCCTGCAGACATATCATGACTTTACTGATTAAATACTCATTTTAAAATATAGAGGAACTGCATAAAAACATTAATCCTCCTTACTGTCTCAAAACATAAACCTTGTTTCCTTATTTCATTCCGTATACAACACTGTACTATCACAGGTGATGTCTTATCATTTTATATTCATGGTTTTGTTACAGAAACCAAAGCTGCTATCACAGACCCCAACATTCAAGGAATAGAGTACATCGATGAAGACGGAGAGAATAACAACATCGACAGGGATGAAGAAACAAAGTCAGATGTGTACGAGAACAGTGATGAAGAACAGGAAGAAGACTCGGGTGCACTGCACATCAACAGAGTTAACTTGACGAAAGGTCCTAGAGAGAATGAGAGGGCACGTCTGAGAGTCTGTGTGGAGATCACACACCCTTCACTCAAGCTTCCTGTTTATCGAACCTGGACAGGTAAGACTGCAGTACCATGAGCAACACCAACAAGTCACTCCTGCAATCAAACAGAATTTCTCATCTCATCTGCCACTTGAATGTTTTTTGTAAACATGCACATGCATGTAGTTGATGGTTTTCTATTACCAGTGAGGCAACTGGAACTGCTTTCAGGTGTGGTGTGGTCATGTGGTTGCAGAAACAAAGTAAAGCCACCACTTCATGTTAAGTTCTTGAAACTGATCCTTTGTCCTCTCTTTTAGAGCCCAATGAGGAAAATTCATCAACATGAAAACCCTGATGTCCACGAGAGTGCATGCCTCTTTGTTTCATATATCTCAAATAATATATCTAACATGTATATATATATATATATATATATATATATATATATATATATATATATATATATATATAGTAAAAACAAAGTAGCAGTCTTGTTTTTAGGCTCTTTTATGTGATCAACAACTTTTGCATACAGCATTTGTGCTCTTTATTTATTACCTCATGTTTTTAATCTGTCATGCTTACTTTTTCTTTCAACCTCTTGATTTTGACAAATGTTCATATTTTTGTACAAAGATGCTTTTCAATTATAATGTGGAATGACATTTCAAAATAAAATCTAAATACAGTGTTTTGGGAGTGATGTTTCTTTGGATTTTGTCTTTGCCTTAAGTTGAAATGAGTCAACATGTTAAGAGAAGTTAATGTTGATGTACTCTTCTGCAAAACAGATGTGTTGTTGTTGGTCAACCGCTGCGTCTGAAATAAGTTCTCATTTCAAAACATACTTCTGTTTTTTCCCCCTCTGCACTCAGACCACAGAAACAACACCTCACTGTGTTGCAGAGAGAAGGTGCTGCATGGTCGTACTGAGCGAACTTTAATTTTAACACGACTGTGCAATGCTTATAATTAGAAACTAATTAGAAATTCGATTTGTGTGCTCCTAGTTTGTATCACAAAAACTCTTGCAACTTTCATACTTCAAGCAGCATATTTTTAGCTATACATACAGTACACACTGATGCTGTTAAAAGCTGCTCATCAGCTATCGTGAAGATACAGTTTCTATCAAAAATCTTGAAGTGAATATTCTTGATTTTAGACAAAATCGTTAGTTCAAAAATAATGGTTCATTATGAATTAAATATTTGCAACATATCTAAACTACTGCAGTACATATGCAGTTTACTAAAATATTACTCCAGTGGCTATAACACTAGATCATCAGAGAAAATTATCCTCAAGGTCTCAACGACTCAAATAGATTTGTTGTTTGTTATCTGCTTTTTCCTTCCATGACCCGCAAGCTTGAAATGAGCAACAAGGCATACTGAACTTTGAATATTCACTGTCTATGGACATGTTTAAATATATGTGAAAATCAGGTTTTACATGACAATGTTATTGCTTTTAACAACTGTCATTAAGTTAAATCAAATGTGTGATGTTAACTGGCCTTACATGTACTTATTAAGAAACCTTTTTTATATCAATGGGAGCTTTCTAAAAAAATAAAGGATCAATAAATCTAAGTTTTTACTATGAGATCCTCTCACTCTGTCTCTCTTTTTGTTTTTTGTTTTACTTTAAACACATTCATTCACATTATTCACAATAAAAACTTAAGAGACTTAATTATAAGTGGTTGTCTTGGGCATTGAGATCTGAGTGTGTGTGTTGTAGTGGTGACAACACACCACTGCAAAACTATTTTGTTCCATGATGGGAGCCTTCCACCATGGTTGTTAGTAATGAGGAACAGACATTTGACTGTTAATATGAGTAAGCAAACCTATTTTAAAACATCGGCGAGAAAGCAGCACACTATTGAGGTTTGACTTATGAGAGCTGCTTGTTCGCACATCCGCAAACTCAGCAGCTTACGGATGTAGATGCGCTGGCGACTCAGCTGTGTTAATCACCCTCTTCCTCATAATGATACATTGGACATTTGTCCGTATAAGGAACTGAACTGAGGCTATCTACCATCACCTGAAGTTGAAACCAACTGTCCTATTTAGACGCAGATGTGAACTGTCTGATTCCCCGTTTGTGACTGATAGCAAAGAAGACTGAGCAGGTTTGATCTGTCAACACATCCACACAAATAGTAAATCAGATGGTCAAAGAGTCAGAGAGGAGGAAGTTTGAAGATGGACCCCGACAGTCCCATTGCCAGGGTTGAGAGGACTTTCTGGAACGTTTGGGTGAGTCTGCTGACTGAAATATGAGTCAAGTGATGTGTTAAATTTTTAATGTTTAATGTGGACGTCATCTTTCCCGTCTTGTGTTTGTTGGCTAGGTGTGTCTATGTCCACTTCTCTATATCGCCCCCTCCCCCTGTGCGCACATACACATACACACACACACACACACACACACACACTGGCAGCATGCTCTCACGGTTTTAAGTGTACACAATGGGCCACAAGTATGTGGACACTGAAACAATACATATTATGTAATTGACTTTCCTCTGGACTTGTAAAACTGGCTGCAGGGATAGTGGTTCAGCATTGATTGTTCAAATTGCAGTTAGCATTGCTCTGGTGTTCTACATGCAGGCTGTTTCACTTATGGGTTTACTGGGATTAATTTAAAGCTGTTCTAATCAATATTTTTATATTAACAATGGGTGTAATCAAACGGTTTCACTAGTAGAGACGGATGGGATTACGCCATTGCTGACAACTTCACTGTTTTCATTCACTCTCATCAATCCTGTTTACAAAGCTCTCACAAAACCAGTGTTAGCTATGCCACTATGCTATTCTCAATGAATGCTGATGTTACTGCTGAATGTGTAAACAGGAACATTCATCATATTAACTTTATAAGGCGATACAGTCAGTGTTGTGTGTAGGCTACAGCTTGTTACTCTGCCTCCAGTTGGTCACAAAAATAATACGTTTAGTACTGTAGATTAGTTATACCTGCTGTGAACAAATTATGTTCATCCCAGTGGTGTTGGTTGTTGTTGTCAAGTCGTTCCCAGTGTCCTTGTGAACCTGACTTTGTGCACGGGGACATTGTCATGTATGACATAGGAAAGGGCCTTTCCTAAATTGTTCCTGCAAAGCTTGAAACACACTATTGTTTAAATAACCAAAATAGTTTCCTTTTTATACGGAAGTAAGGGACCTACCCAGAACCTTGAAAATCAGCCTTACACCAACAGTACTTAATAGTATATGTCCACATACTTCTGACTATATATTGTGAGTACAATAAGCAAGAATTTTCAAAGAACATTAGTACATAATATACTATAGTGAATTAAAGCAAGACTGTATATTGTATTTACATTTACATTATTTTTTTAAAAATTGGAAAAGAGAACACATAAATGAAATATTGATTAATCAATAACATAAGTAAAAAAGTCTGCCTTTCTCTCTCCTTCTCTTTCTCAGAACTATATAACTGTAGCTGTGAACAGATTCCTCAGACCAGTGCCCACTGACATAGTCAGCAATGAACCAAACTCACTCCAGGAATCTGCAGTTGACAGTGAGCCTGCTAACTGTGGTCACACAGTGGGGGACACTTGCAGAGGGCAAGTTGATGAGGAACAGGGTCTTGCAGCAGCCTCTCTGCTCAGCTCATCTCGGCCAGTTGTTGCCTGGGAACTTTGCACCACAGAAATCAACTTAGGGCATGATGAAGAAAACAGGCAGGACAAGTGCCAGCTGAGTAGAGGCAGTGATAGCAAAGCATCTGAGGAAGGTGATGGCACAAGAGAGGGACAGTTTACCCAATCAGGAAATGATGGTACAGGCTTGCTCATTGCTGAAGACGCAGGAACAAAAGAAGACGAACAAGTAGATAGTAGAGGCAGTGAGAGGAAATCATCAGAGGAAGATGATGACATGAGAGAGGAACAGTTTACCCAATCAGGAAATGATGATGCAGGACCGCTCATCGCTAAAGCCACTGGACCAAAAGAAGACGAACAAGAAGAGAATAAGGGTTGGAAATTGGACATTCCAGAGCGAGACGGAATTGAGGGACATGCGAACACTGTGTCACTGAATGCTGCAGATGATGCAATGAGTGAAGACATTGAGGAAAGCGGAAGAAAAGAAGGTGATGAAGAGGAATCTGGCAGGGCAATGACACAGGAAGACCCACAAAAAATGGATGAAACCGTGACAAATATCCAAATACAGGAAGAACACAGTGAAATGCAGTGTGAGGTTGAGCATGATAACACATACTCACACACTGTTTGCAGCGTGGAGGCAGAAGAAACTGAGGTAAAATTGTGCACACTCACAGATTTGAGTCTCAAAGAGGATGCCACACATGTAGAGGCAGAGACAGCAGTGACACCTGAAGAAGTAGAAACCAGTGATAGTGTGTTACAGGTGGCCTCTGAAAATGAAAACAACAGACAAGCCGAAAATCTGCTCTCTGTCTGTGAAGAGTTGTCAGATGTTGACAGAAATTTGGAGTGCGGCCCAAGTGTGGTCTCATCAGATGCCACACTAATGGCTGATGACAAGAGTGTAATTTTGTCAGATGATGATCAAATAGTTAAAGGACAAGAGCAGGTGATGCTTGAAAGAACTGAAATGATTATGTATGATATAGCTGAGGATGAGAAAGAAGAGGATGAAAGTGCAGTGGATTTTGAGGAGCATAGTGTTGTTATCATGGAAGAAAATGTCAATGAGTTGGCTGGGACAACCAACAACAAGACATCAGATGAAGTCCCAGAGCAGGAAAATGACATAGAGACAGTTACAGAAGACAATCAAGAAGAAGACTTTACAACTGAATGTGTTGCATGTAGCGAAGACTTCACACAGACTGCTACAACAGAGCTGTACAAAGCTGAATTCACAGATGGAGAACAAGAGCATGTGGCTGAGGACACTGAAGTCAAGACAAAAACAACAGAGACAGATGATGTTGAAATTAAAAGCTATGGTGCAGTGAATGATGAAAAATCTGATGGGAACAAAGCTGGAGCAGAACAGGAGAGGCTTTTAAATGAAGATGACAACAATGAAGAATGCATGGAAATAGCTTGTGCAACCACCGCAGTTACAGTAAAACCTGATGGTGAGGCCGGACAGGAAATAAGCAGAGAGTTTAAAAATATTCCCCCAGGTATATTTGAAAGCGGCATGGAGGCAGAAAAAACTGAGGTAAAATTGTGCACACTCACAGATTTGAGTCTCAAAGAGGATGCCACATGTGTGGAGGCAGAGAGAGCAGTGACACCTGAAGAAGTAGAAAACAGTGATGGTGTGTTACAGTTGGCCTCTGAAAATGAAAACAACAGACAAGCTGAAAATCTGCTCTCTGTCTGTGAAGAGTTGTCAGATGTTGACAGAGATTTGGAGTGCGGCCCAAGCGTGGTCTCATCAGACGCCACACTAATGGCTGATGACAAGAGTGTAATTTTGTCAGATGATGATCAAATAGTTAAAGGACAAGAGCAGATGATGCTTGAAAGAACTGAAATGATTATGTATGATATAGCTGAGGATGAGAAAGAAGAGGATGAAAGCACAGTGGATTTTGAGGAGCATAGTGTTGTTATCAAGGAAGAAAATGTCAATGAGTTGGCTGGGACAACCAACAACAAGACATCAGATGAAGTCCCAGAGCAGGAAAACGACATGGAGACAGTTACAGAAGACAATCAAGAAGAAGACATTACAACTGAATGTGTTGCATGTAGCGAAGACTTCACACAGAGTGCTACAACAGAGCTGTACAAAGCTGAATTCACAGATGGAGAACAAGAGCATGTGGCTGAGGACACTGAAGTGAAGACAAAAACAACAGAGACAGATGATGTTGAAATTAAAAGCTATGGTGCAGTGAATGATGAAAAATCTGATGGGAACAAAGCTGGAGCAGAACAGGAGAGGCTTTTAAATGAAGATGACAACAATGAAGAATGCATGGAAATAGCTTGTGCAACCACCGCAGTTACAGTAAAACCTGATGGTGAGGCCGGACAGGAAATAAGCAGAGAGTTTAAAAATATTCCCCCAGGTATATTTGAAAGCGGCATGGAGGCAGAAAAAACTGAGGTAAAATTGTGCACACTCACAGATTTGAGTCTCAAAGAGGATGCCACATGTGTGGAGGCAGAGAGAGCAGTGACACCTGAAGAAGTAGAAAACAGTGATGGTGTGTTACAGTTGGCCTCTGAAAATGAAAACAGACAAGCCGAAAATCTGCTCTCTGTCTGTGAAGAGTTGTCAGATGTTGACAGAGATTTGGAGTGCGGCCCAAGCGTGGTCTCATCAGACGCCACACTAATGGCTGATGACAAGAGTGTAATTTTGTCAGATGATGATCAAATAGTTAAAGGACAAGAGCAGGTGATGCTTGAAAGAACTGAAATGATTATGTATGATATAGCTGAGGATGAGAAAGAAGAGGAGGATGAGAGCGCAGTGTATGATGAGGAGCATGGTGTTATCATGGAAGAAAATGTCAATGAGTTGGCTGGGACAACCAACAACAAGACATCAGATGAAGTCCCAGAGCAGGAAAACGACATAGAGACAGTTACAGAAGACAATCAAGAAGAAGACATTACAACTGAATGTGTTGCATGTAGTGAAGACTTCAAACAGATTGCTACAACAGAGCTGTACAAAGCTGAATTCGCAGATGGAGTACAAGAGCATGTGGCTGAGGACACTGAAGTGAAGACAAAAACAAGAGAGACCGACAATGTTGAAATTAAACGCCACGGTGCAGTGATTGATGAAAAATCTGATGGGAACAAAGCTGGAGCAGAAGAGGAGAGACTTTTAAATGAAGATGACAACAATGAAGGTTGCTTGGAAATAGCTTGTGCAACCACTGTAGTTACAGTAAAACCTGATGGTGAGGCCGGACAGGAAATAAGCGGAGAGTTTAAAAATATTCCCCCGGGTATATTTGAAGGCCAGACTGTTGTGTCGCAGGAGCTGAATTCTACAACATACGAGGAAGCCCAAGAGGGAGTTCCTGAATACAACAATGAGCCTGGGCCATATGAAAACACAACACAAAGGATCCTGGAAGGAGGAGATGACGAAGTAATCCAGACCACCCAATTACCAGAAGAGGTGGAGAGTGAGGAGCTGAAGAGCCTTCAACACAGTGGCAGCAGTAGTGACTATTTATTGTTGAAAGAGCGCATGGAGACGGAACAAGATTCAAGACTTACAACAACAGAAGACGGTAGCTTTGATGAGGACGCCAGGACATTGAGCATTACTGATGCAAAAGAATTAGAGAAACCATTTGCTGAACCAGTAATTCAAGAATCAGGACATTTACCCGTGCAAGAGGAAGGACAATTATTGGACAGCTCAATGAAGACGGGGATCTCAGAAAAGGAATTTGAGACACACATTGACTCAGCAAACAATAAGACAACAAAAGAGCTACAAGATGGGACTGAAGAGTTTTTGGTTGAATTTGAAGTAGATGAAGGTTTGTGGGACTCCAGAGAAGCTGATGCTGCTAGAGGTGGTCATGAGGCCACAGGAGCAGCTGAGGAGGTGGCCAGATTTGCTGATGAAACTTTAAAACTCCTTGATGGTGAAGCACAAAAGATAAGTTTCTTCGAAGAATCTGAAAATGCCATAAGCTCCACCAGCAGGATGTTCAGTTTACTGGGAGATGTTGCTGAACCTGGATTCCTGAAACAGCCATTTGAGACAGAGCCTAAATTACTTGAGGATCACACTGCGGAAACGCAAGATGCAACAAACGAAATGCAAGATGCATGGACAGGTATGGAAGAAACAAGCTACGGGTTTGAAGAAAACGTTGCAGAAGATGAGATGCAGAGCAAAAATGATACAGAAATATTAAATCGGCAGGTGGTGGAACTGGCAACTGAGCTAACCACGGACACAGATAAAAAGGAAAGTGCTGTGATTGCAAGATTGGAATCATCTACACATATAAAAGCTGAGGCACAAGTTAACACATTGGATACACAAGTTCAACTATCAGAAGAAGCACAGGAGGAAATATTAACAGACACAGAAACAGCTGAGGATTCGATGAGAACTGAGTCAGGACCAAAACATTTGACTGAGATGTCACCAGAAGAAATAACAGAGCAGGAATCAGATGGGAATTACACTGAAGAGACAGGAAGCCCAGTCAGAGGACATCCAGATATGATCGAGGAAGAAATCCTTGACCTGTGGATACAGGCTGCATTGACAGATGAAACTGTTGACACAAAAGAACAGGAACAAAAAATGGACACTGAAATGGAGCCACCAAATGAGGAACAAGATGAAATTCACTCAGAGAAGGAGCACCTAATGGAATCAAATTCACTAGAATCTGGGTTAGTGAGTGACTCAGAAATATCTTTATCAACAGCAGAGTCAGGAATTTTGGACCAATCTTTTGGTGAATGGGGAACACAAAATAGTGAAACTTGGCTGCCTGAGTCATTTCAAGGCACAGATCACATCTTTGCTAGTATGCACGCATCAACAGACATCTCTGAACTATCTATAAAACAACAGGAATTTGAACCTCAAGATTTGTTGATAGAAGTAACAGCTGAGGCAGGGCAATCATATCTAAAAGACGAGGAATCGATCACTGTGACAGATCAGGAATCAGATAAATTGCAAGAAAAAACAGAAGAAGAAAGAGTTGAATCAGTGGAGGTGGGAGCTGCATCACAAAAAGATGCAAATGTGATGCCAAAAATGACTTCTCCTTTTGCAGTAGACCACACAAACATTGAAGATGAGCCTCTTGAGATAACTGTGTCAGACTCTCTCAGTGTCATCAGTTCAGGACAATCTAGAAGTGGCTCAGAGGATTCGTTACAGGATGGAATTGTGTTGACAGATTCTGGTTTACAAGGTGAAACCTGTGTTGAAATGAAGCTGCCCTCACTGGACGAACCACAGGCCCTGTGGTCAGAAGACATCACTGAGCCATCATCTGGACTGATCGGGGCTGAAGTGGCACAACAGCCAAGGACAAAGTCTGAGGGTCAGATAGAGGTATAATTTCTCATTTAACATATTTAACCCTAAAATGCCATATTAAACCATAAATAAAATCAAACTATGTTCTTAACCTACACTTTTTTTGTCATTGCAGGTAAATGCCCCTGTGTTGGACTTTACTGCTCAAAGGTCAAGGATTGCAGTGAAAAACCCTCATGTGAGACCGCCAAAAGATCCCCGCTCCCTTTTACATATGCCCTCAGTGGATCCTACGCCGTCTACACGTCTGCCAGTCAAAGTGCTTGCAGGTGTACCTTTGGGAGGCATGGGCATTGGAATAAAACTGCCTGGTAGGTCACTTACAACATGTGGAAAACAACCACCTTGTGTCTTTTAGGTCCAGTTATTGTTCAGTGCCAGTGACTAATATTTATTTTAATTTCAGGGCTTGGCGCTGGTTTTCCTGTGTTAAAAAAGACACAAAGGGTTGTAAGAGATGAAAACAACCCTGCAACCTCATCACAGGTACTATTAATAACCTTTGGATGCTGCTTTTATCTTGTGTGGAAGTATATGCATCATTCAAATTATCACAATATCTACAGGAATCTGAGAAAAAGCCAGAGGAGAAAGATGATGCTCCCAAACAAGATGAAGTGCCACAAAAACCTAAATGGATGCCACCAAGACACCCAGGGTAAAAAAAAAACACAGAAAGACAAGCACTCAGAGTATTGTCATTGTTATATTCAGGACAAGAAATGCATCTTATGTTCAGACATTTTTTGATTATCTGTGTTTTCTCCTCAGATTTGGAAATCCACTCATGTCTGAGCTCAAGACCAAGCTAAAGAAAACCACAAAAGACTGAGAAGAAGTTGAATTGTAATTATTTGTGTAAATATCTGAATGTATTATTATAATGCTTTCTCTTTGGTGTATTTATCAAACTGGTATATAGTGATTAAATGTTTATCATTTCAATTTTGTGTGCTTTGTTTAACTTGCAGAATGTAGTAATACCCTGCTTCTCTGTTTTTTTTAGACATAGTCCTCAAATCTCAAATAGCATAACAATGCACAAGAGGATAAAACGAGTAAATGCACAGTTTTTATTGATTTAAAGTGATTTCCTGTTGAAACGGTACATAGAGCCATTAAACCAACACAGATTGAGGAAGTGAATACACTATGTTGGTGGTTGTTGAGCTGAAATGGTGACAAACGTTAATGAGTAAATGTCTCAGCATTACGAACTCAGAAAAAAAACAGTTGAACATTTCTACAGGGACTTGCAATTTATACATCCTACATATTGATGGCAAATTAACTGGAGAGATACTATTATAATAAATTAATACTGAGCTTAGTTTTACTGCTTCACATCATGACCATGTCAAACTGTAATGTTTTTTTTCAATAAGAAAAAGACAAAATTAGCCTACCAAACAATTCTGTTGGTAGTAGGCTAGTACTAACATTTTGATAACAGTGACAGTTTTTGGTTAATATGTCATATTCAGTTTAGAACCTTTGTTTCTCACAGGGAGGTCTATGGGATCAGAGCACACAAACACAATTAGCTCAAGTTGGCTGGGTTCATGACTGCATGTTTGTGGAGTTGCTGAAAGCAAAGATAGGCTACTTTGATCTGTTCAGAGCGTCAAACCAGCTCCATAATGCCACTCAGGGGGACTTTTGTAAGCTTCAAATCTACAGTATTTCTGTCATTACATTTAGCTAAAATGATAATTAAATGGACTAAGGAAAGGAAACAGTAGAATAACAGGACAGATTATGATAAATATTTTGTAGAGGACATAAATAACATGATTTTGTTGTGTTGGAAAGACAAGACTGCTTCATGTTTTAATTTATTTCTTGATTACATAAATTATTCTCTTCCCCTTGTGAAGTTGTCATTGTCAATAGCAGGAACTTTGACTTACCCATCCCACATGGCACTTACTTGGTGGAGGTCCGTGTCTGTATATATTTTCGAACGTTCAGTTACTTTACAGAGACAGTAGGTGGGAGTATTACCAAATTGCATGGTGGACACCATTCGCTATTGAACACACGAAGAAGAAACTCTCAGCTGTGATTGGTTGGAATTTTCTGTCCAATGAGTGAAAAGGGCTTACATTCAAACCAGATCGGCGCTTTGGATGATCTTATGACTTTTATAGATGTTATTTTGGCATTTTGTTAACGTTGGTGGATATGTATTTAATTCAACAGAGCCCGAACTCTAAAAACGCCTAAAAACATTCGTATAGACACATACCTCCATCACGTAGTTCCAGTTGGGATGGGTAAGTCAAAGTTGTTGCCGTTTTTTATCCCACTAGCCTTAGCGAGCAGTTAGCAACGTAAGTAACGTTAGAGATCACACTGATATGTTTTGTTTGCTTGAACTCCCCTTTTCTGCAACATCTCCAGCCAACATTAGTTAATGTGCTTATTAACTCCCATGGTGTGTAATGTTGTGTGTGTTACCTGGGCTGTCTGTGACACCTCGTTGTAAGTTTTATGTTTATGACCGAACAAAACTCATTTATGTATGTCAAACAACGTTAATGGGTCCAGGTAATCATATACTGTAAGTGCTAAATATCATGGCGAACACTGGTTATCAAGGACGTAGGTTTGGCTCATAGACAGTAAGCAGATCGCAGATATAGGCAGGTGTCTGACCATTCAAGGCTTTTAAAAACAAGCAGTACAATGTCAAAATCAAATTGTCCATACCATCCATATCCAAATCTATGCCCATGCTGGTTAGAGGTCTTCATTTGTATTTATTTTATCATTTAAAAAAGTTTGTGTTGTGATTTGTCAATTTGTACCAAATTGCTATATTTACTAAATAGTCCATATATAAAAATGGTAAACAGTAATGTGCTTCAAATGCCAATGACATAATACAGTGTTAAAGACACTGTGACGACCCCAAGGCCTCAGATCTATTTTCTTATTGGTTGCTTGGGATCTGGGAAGCGTTTCATTTGGAGAGATGGCCAACCCCTGAATTGGTGTGAATGCTCCTTTATGAATAGGGGTCTGAGCATTCAGTCTCTTCTCTCTGGGTTTGTTTGGTCTTGGGTTATTGAATTGTTTTTGTATTAAACCTACACACATTCACACACCCATACACTTCAAACATTACTGATGGAACTGATACTTAAATTAGTTTATTTAGATTATTTTAATTTGTCCTAGTTTAAAAAGTCATACGTGTACTCCATATTTTGTCCTATGTTTTAGCCAGGTTGTTACCACACGTGACTTTTTAAACTAGGAAAAATGTATTTAAATAAAGTCAGTTCATCAGTAATGTTTGAAGTGTGTGAATGTGTGTAGGTGTAAAACAAAAACAACAAACACTAAATAACCCAAGACCAAACAAACCCATCTACATAGAGTGGAGAGAGAGAGACTAAATGCTCAGATGCCTATTTATAAAGGGAATTCACACCAATTTGAGGTGTTAGTCATCTCTCCAAATGAAACACTTCCCAGATCCCAAGCAACCAATAAAATAATAAGTCAGAGGCCTTGGGGTCGTCACAACATTTAAATCTCAGAGCTGGCAACCAAAGTGACATATTGAACCAATGTAAGTTTACATGATCTATTAATGTAAGAGTAAATGTGTTTGTCATTAATTAAATCATTTCATTCACAGGCTGCAGGCACTGACAATCTGAGAACATCTGAACAAATATTTGCCAAGGAGTCTTAAGTATTGTGCTGTGTCTCAAAAAAGCAAAGACACAATTACCTTTTGTATGAAAGCACAAGAAATAGTCTAGCATGGCCGATGAGGAAACAGCACAGATTCATGAGGCTGACGAAGGCCAAGAAAATATTCCACCTGGAGCCATTGCTGCAGCTGGGACTTCAAAACCCAAGGTCCAAGGAGTAGATGTGGAAGGATACTCCTCTACTCAGCCATTTGGAGAAAACAAGCCTCTCTCTGACATGCATACCTTTGCAACTCCGGCAAGAAGCAAGAGTGGAGTCCATTCAAATTCACCCATCACCGGTCTCCAGTCTACTCTTACACCGACTTTAAAATGCTGGTATGATATATATCGTATGAATGAAAAACTTGGTGGCAAGAAACGCCCATCTCCAGAAGCTTTAAAACATGGAAACAATCCTCGTCAGTCTGTGCCTTTTTTTCTCTTTGGCAACACCACAGCAAATTGTCAAAAATCAACCAGAAGTTCCAGCCAACATCCCAACTCAGATTTCTCCAACAGCCATTCAGGACGGTCAGTCGCTGCCACGGACACTCGTGCACACTGGCTGGATGAGGAATACTTCCCAGAAATCACTCTCCTTGATGTCACATGTGAGTCTGCAATGGAGCTGACTAGTAATGGATTGGTGCCTCCTGGTAATGTGCCTGTGACGCCAGTATCTGCGAGCGAGTTGGTCAGGAAGCCAGAGCAGGTTGCTGATATGAATCCAAACTATAAGATGAGTTCTACTTTAACCCCAAAGATGGAGATAAGTTCATTTCTGTTGCCAGGAGGGGAAATATCCTCCTTGGAGGTCACCCAGGATATTTCACATGTGGATAATTTGAAAAACAGCAAACTGTCCTCAGAGCTCAGTGGACAAATCATGGCAGAGACTGGCAGATTGGAAAAGATTCAAATTTCAAGTGAAGAGGCGTCAAGCACTCTTAATGGCAACACCACAAGCTTGTTTAGTGAACAATCTGATAAGTGTGCAGGGGAAAACGCAGTGAAACCTTTCTTAGAAGTGACTCAGGATATTTCTATGGGCAGTGTCTTTGAAAACACTTGTCCTTCACTGGAGCTCAGTGGACAAAATGTGGCGAAGATTCAAACACCAGTCGAGGAACCACTTGCTCCCAATCCTGCTAATGTTACCCGTGACATTAACTCCTCTGCTGACATGTCTGCTCAGTGTGCTGCGTCACAGATCTCTACTCTTGATATGCAGTGTGATACCAATTCAAAAAATGTCACCTCTGACCTCCCTGTTGACCCTGTTGAAGAAAACAATGACGAGCTGCTTACGAGCCATGACGCTGCACTGTCCAGCAAGGTGGTACAGCCAATCATAAAAACAACTGGATCTATGAATAGCACATTTACCACTCTCCAGCCCTCCCAGCTGAGCTCCTCCACCGATTTAAACACTACTGCTCAAATGTCCTGCCTTCAAAATAAGACATTGGATCTTCCCCCGTCAAATGTTAGCAGTCCCACAGCGCAGAGTGAGGCTACAGGTCAGACTGGTTCAGTCTCTAAAAACATCCCCAAACCGTCCTTCGATATGAACCAGAATTGCGCATCTGCAAAGGCAAGTGGTTTGAGTGATGTGAAGAACGCCACTTTCGATAGGCATTCTCTTCAAAAATCCAGTGGTAATACCATTTTAAGGGAAGCTGCTGCAACCTTTTGCCTCCAGAATAACACTTTCGACAGTAAACCTCTTCCTAAACAGAATGGCACAATAACTTTGTCAGAAACCAGCTCAAGTGACAGCCACCAGAACACTTTAGATAAGTCCTGTCCTCCCGAGGTCTGTAATGCAACCACTAGCCCAAAGGACAAAAAGTCTGAAGTCCACTCTCCCGAGTTGTCAAACCATAGCGGGACACCAGCCACTACAGACACTAATGCCAAGATGGTTGACCCTCCTGAGAGCACCTTTGAAGTGAATCCTGCAGCAGATGCAGCATCAGGAGCCAGTCAGTGTGAAACCAAGGATCACTCATCATCAGGTCTTTCTATGGCAGATGGATTTTCGGACACTCAAAGCATGCACCTGGACAACAACAATGCAAATACATTCAATTTGGACGACACCCTAGATTTAAAGTCAGACTATTTGATTACTTCAACCCCAATGACTAACTGCAAAACTGTCAACTTGAATGTGGAACAGGATGAGGGCAAAGCAAAAGCGGTGCAGAAAAAACTGTATGGGGATGGTCCCAGTAAGCCAGTCGTTCAGGTGCCATCAGACGCGCCATCAAACATCGTGTGTGACCGGAAGACGTTCTTGACGCAGCCTGCTGTAAAATCCCTGTTGCCCCCCACGAAAGCATCGCAGCTGTTGAAATACAAGCCAGCGTCCTTACTTCCAGGACGATTTGAGCCGTCAGGTCTGCCAATGACGAGACAAAGAACTCGTGTTGAAGCTTTGAGAAATACGGCTGCTTCTGATGCACCCCAGGAGGTATGTTGAAAAGTTTACTGTTTTTTACCTATTTACTGATTGTACAAAATGTTAAGATTATCTGCTTGCTCATGACATAGATCCAAATAACTCTGACATTAGCATTGTCCCTAATGTATTGATAACGTATATGTGATCTTGTTTTTGTGTATTTAAGGCTTCAGGAGTTTCAAGCTCCTACAACGTACATGCTGCAACAACAGGTAGGCTGTGTGCTTGTTTTTAGAAAAGGGTTGGTATATTGTGAGGACTTTTGAATGAATTAAAAATGAGTTTAATGTTATATTTAAAGGTTTTAGTTATTTCAACCAACTTATTTATTTTTTTCAGTTTTAAGCTAAAAATATGATTGAAGTTAAAATACAATGCTGCATGCACACAGTATCAACAATCCACAGTCTTGTCTTCCCTCTGTATGATCATTAGGATCCAAGCTGCCTAATTCTGGCTTGAGGAAAACACATTTGAGTGGCATACAGTCAGGCATCCAGAAATTTGCACCAGGTCTCAGGCCACCATCAACCAGAAGCAACACGCCAGCTTCCTCAAGTGCTGACAAACTCCGTGGGCCTACAGGTACACACACACACACACACACACACACACACACACACAGTCAGGCATGTTTTGACTGTTAACTCTGGTCTTTTAGTTGCAAATACAGTGCACAGACGTCTAACTGGGTCTGGATGTACATATGTGTGGTATTTATATGTGGTTGTCTATTTTGGTTACTTTTATTAACATCTTTATGCTAAGCTAAGCTAACTGGCTTCATATTATGAAAGTGGTAATGATCTTTTCATGTATTTTTTTTGTAAAGAATAAAGTCAAATAAATGCTTGAGGACTGGGAGTTCTTATGATCTGTTGTCTTCACTGGGGAATGAATCACCTATTAGGCTTGTCTGACATGCATACTAATTAAACTGAATGTACTGCATGTGCTTTTTTTCTGCTTTCTTTTGTTTTTTTGTTAACCACACAAACAGCTACTATCCCTGTGACAAAGACTTCCCAGACAAAGAAGCACCTCTTAACCAGAGGTGAACCTTTGCCAACTGCAAAGAAGAAGAAGACAGGTACATACTGAGTATTTTTAATACTTTTTTTTTTTACCCTCAAACACTGCAAAGGAACAATGTAATCATTCACAATGGCTGATGTTATTGAGCTTTTCTTTTGTTTTTAAACATCGTTATTGTAATGGTGTTCAAACTGGACTTTTCTAAGCTCATTAAAGAGACATGACTGAGCTGCTCTTGCACCTTGCAGCTGAATGTGTCCTCCGGCTTTTTATCTCATCCTTTCAGATGCTCCCTTGTCGTCTGGTTTTGCTGAATCCGCCACATCTTCTAACGTTGCAAACAGAGCCAAAAACCTGAAACTGCCTACAACTGGCCAGAGAGCTTTGCCATCTAAAGCCCAAAGATGTGGTAGGTTTGGATTTAACCATATTGTTATGTAGAACATTTAAGCCAGACTTTGATGTAAAAATGTGTGTTTTATACCACTGGAGGGTTTAATGGGTCGAGTGAATTCAGTAACCTTGACTTTTCAGATGCTGCAGTGCCGGCCAGCACTGCTGAAAACTCAACATCCTGTGATGCTGCCAGTGGAGCCAAAAACCTGAAACAACCTGTAACTAGCCAGAGAGCTATGCTAGCAAAAACCCAGGGCCATGGTAAGTTGGTAATGTGGAGATACCAAAATGAACGGTAAAGGCCAGGTCTATCCAAAATGTATTCTGTAGCCGGGCTTTTATAGGCTCCATGTACAGTACAATCTGCATATTAATATCTTGTAGTTAGGTTTGTGAAGGACACTTTTTCCTGAATCAGTCCTCTTTCTAGTTGACATTTAATTAAATCTTATTCATTTTATGTTTTATTTAGCAGCCATTTACCAGCACAATTTTCAAGTGATGTCTCAAGATGTTTAAGTATATAGTCCTTGAACGAGAGCAGCCCTGCTACCACTGCTGCCAGCTCTTTTGAGACAAGAACTAACACTAAGCAACAACTAAACAAAGGGTTTTCATGTTTTCTGATGCTGCAAAAGTTTTGTTTACATCAGTTATGCTGGTCAGTGAGGTGACACAAACCTAACATACCCTAAATGGCAGTGTCATTTATTTAAATCATGATAAGATGAACATATGAGTCAAACTGTCCTAATATATAAACTGCTACAGTAGGACACATCAAAAAGGGCTTTGCCATTGATTGAAACACCAATGACATTACCCAAGTAACATCAATGAAAAGTAAACACTGAAAAGTGTAGAGACCAGTTAAAGTTGGATACACAGTTAATAACAAGATTAAGATTTATTTCTTCTCAGTAATGTAATTAATACAATTGTAAATTGTATTGCAGGTTGTGCCAACTGCATTGTGCTGGAACAGCAAATACAGAGACTGAAAGAAGGTATGTCTACTTACTATGGATTCTTCTTATTGATTGCAAATTATTTGGAAAAAAAGATGCTGCAATGATATGGCTTTGAAAAAACTTTGATCTGTTCTGTACCACTCATCAAATAGTCACCTCAATTATGAGAATAGTTGGACTTTGTAATTAAAACATCAGAGCTATTTTATCTAGGATCATGTTGTTGAACTATTAGGTCTGTGCAGAATAATGCTGTGTAATGTCTTTCAGCAACAGTTATACTGTTAAGTAATATTGTATAATATATCAGCAGGTATACAGAGGTTTGGCTGTGAAGGCAATATTGCTATAGCTTGAGTCCAGAGTAATCTAACATTGTAAAACATATTGTGGGTATTAATGCATTTTTCCCTCTTTTAACAGAGCTGCTACAATACAAGAAACAAGAGGAAGAATGCTGATATTAATAACAGTATAATCCCGGAGTTAATATTAAAAAAATATATATTAATTTTCATTAATATAATTTTTAAGTTTTTTTTTTCTTTTTTAAAAACTTGTCAATAAATGGATGATACGCTAATATTTAACACTGCTTTACTGATTTAACACATTTTTAAAACATATTATACTGTATGTTATGAGGCTCTTCAGTGTGAAATATTAGCTGTTGTAATTTTGTCTACTGTTATGCACCCATATAAAGATTTTATTGTGTCTCTAAAGGAAAATGCTGATTGAAAAATCCATTTATTTTGTGTACCACATTCAGTGTGATACCCAATGAAAAATAGTACAAGAGGAAACTCCACAAGCCTAATCACTTTTGACTACAATGTCAACAGAAGAAATTACAAAGCATGAATCAGATGGGAGTTCATAATGAAATAAGATTAACAAGATCATTAACAAGGGGAAACTGTTCTATAACACATTGCTTTACAAAATTTGGTCAAACAACTTTTACAATTGAAGCATCAAAACAGTGGAATGCTATCCCTACAAATATTAGTGTAATCATTTTAATTGGTTTAAAACAAATGAAAATAAATGTGTATATATATACCCAGGGACAACCAATCAAAATTAACAGTGTGCTAGTATACTGTCCTTGTTTTAACTACCAATAGAAAATTTTAAAAAAAGAGTTATGCTAAGGAGACGTGTAACTCAATCAGGGGACGTCCAGATGTGGTCAATGAAGAGAAGGAGCAGCAGAAATACCTTAAACAGCAGTGACAAAATGGTGAAACTCAACCACTGGGTTAATACAATATTCAATCTTTGTATTAACAGTGCTTTTTTTTAATGCATTTGCACAATACTGATTTTTGTAAACATTTTGTTTTCTGGTACAGCATTTATTTATTTCATTTGAACTACATCAAGAAAAGCCATGCACTTGTACTTGTGTAGAATGAAAATAAATGTCATTCATTGATTTAATTATTCATTCACTCATCATTTCAGTCCTGCCATGAGGATCTAAGGTTGGTTGGTTGGACTCAAAGGGGAGCAGCATTTCAGCAATGTAGCCAGGAGCTTGTGCTTTTGAATTTGACCTGTAAAATCTTAAAATAAATCCTAAAACTTACTGGTAACTGTTGAAGAGAGGCTAAAACATGCTGATGTGACCTTGTATTCTTGTCTTTGTTAAAAGGTGAGCAGTTGTGATCTAATTACAGTGATCTATCCAAGATTAAATAAAAACATGAATGACCTTCTCAAGATCAGGACCTTAATTGATAAAAACATGATTGAACAATGGTTGTAAAGGTCCCAGTCAAATATTTAATCCAACTTTCAGGCTACAGGTTTGATATTTGTAGACAGGGATCCAAGATGTTTCAGTAAAATAGGGATGTACTTTGGGAGACCAAAGATAATTATTTCTGATTAGTTTTTGGTTAACTGGAGAGGGTTTTCACACATCCAGCACTTTATTTTGACCACATATGACCACACAGTCATCTACATAACAGAGGTACTGGATTTTGTGTTTACATATGATACATCCCAGGGCAGCAGAACTATGAGGGACCAAGGATGGAACACCACAGGTCAGCAGGGCCACAGAAGAAAGGGCATTTCCTATGATGACTAAGCAAATATTTACACCAGACATCTGGAACATGTCCAAAGTCATGTTCCCGATGCCAACCGACTTTTCAAGGCAATCCAATAATTTTGGTGCTATGACGTGCAGGGAAAACTGATTAAAATTTGTCAAAATATCATAATTCACAAAAGAAAACAATTACAAGTGGACAATCTTCTTTAAAACTTTTCATAAAAATGGTAAATTAGAAATGGGCCTAAAATTGTTTAAATTGGTAGGGATGACTAGGTTTCTTGACCAGTGGTACTCCACTGTAACAGAGAGCTATTTACAATAGATAACATTGTAGGATCAACATTGTTAAAACCTCTTCAGAAATCTGGCATGCATAAGATCTGAAAGACTTAATGGAGGCTTTAATGTGACTATTGTGTGTTTAATTGTGTGCAATGAAAGGGCCTTAATATTATTGAGCAGAGGGCAGCACCGAGGGGTGGCATTGTGGAGAAGGAGAAAGGTCATCAGTGGCCTATCTGGAGTCACATTTATCTGAGACACAAAGGGAATTTTAAAAGGTGATGAATGTTTTCCATTTCACTGACACACCTGCATGCACACACACACACAAACAAACACACACGCCTCTTTCTGATTCAATGCCTTATTTTTCTTTTCTTCTTTTTCTGACACTCTTGTTCCTTTCATTGGAGGTTGATTGATGTTTTCATGATTTAGGAATGCTTTGAATCAATATTTTATGACAATATGGTTAAATAAACTGATACTGCTCAGTAATTACACCTTTTAAGTCTGATATTCCCTTTCACCTACTGGTTTGTCAGGTAAGTCAATGTAGGTTTTTTGCAGTGATGAAAACACATAGGTCTTGCTCAAAAGATCATTTATAGAATGGGATCAAACCTCAGATGTTCTTCTCACAGTAGAATTATTCAGGCTGTAAATAACATTTTCAGTCCAGAGATGTTTTACGAGCTGCATCTTTACGAGCTGTAGTAAAAACTGTTACCAACTGTTTCTTACCAATAAGAATAAGGAGAAGAATAACTATTGGCTGGTTATTAGTTATGTTATACATTATAGAAAGCCACACACACATTCTGTTCATTACTCTTCGTCTTCAGTGGACGGCATCATTCTTTATGTCAAGGGTATCAAGAAAAACAGGTTTGAATAGGGTGTGTTAGCTCAGCATGCATCATGGAACAAAAAGGACACACAAAGCAGTGCTGCTCTGCACTTGGGGAAGATCAAAGGCTGGAGACTGGACAGTATGGCACTCTGGAATACATGGACACTCTTGATGTGTGTAGTCCTCACTGGACAAGGTGAGCGTTTACTCTTAATCTATTAGGTATACCTATACAATATATTGCTACATATAAAATATAAATATAATACAACACATCAGCTGTACAATACATCCTCTGTTTTGAAGCTTTTAGTTTCTGTGTTGGAAGTGTTGATTCAACTCTATGGTTATTTTTATAGAGGATGTAGTGAGTGCTTGTGTTACTCTAGATTGTAATATGTTGAAATGTCTGTCGAACATTTTTCTTTCTTTTTAGGACAATACAGGATATGAGAAACACCTCTGAATATGACGTGAATATAGGCTTTATGAGGTTTATTGAATGACAAGTGTATTATAAAGAGTGATCAATAATTATTTATAATTACAGTACAGAATTTTTGAAAAACAGCCAAGTAAAGTCAATATTTATTTATATAACCCAAGTCACAATTACAGTTTGTACTACAATATATCCTCTATTCTACCCACAATTCAAATATAGAAACATTTTGTAATTATTGGTAAATAAGACTTATATATACTATTATTATAAAAGTGTTAATGATGGGGAAGGTTTTAAAAAAACTTTACAACTGTAAACCATTAAGATTCCCAGTTTACAAAAATGGTTGTATTAGATGTTTCTTTATTAATTTTGGATGGTTTTCTTTTACTTTAATTCTAATTCTTCGACATTTATTAATCAGAATCCCATCTGTTTTTATCTTATTTTACAGAAGACCCCAATTTATTTTCAATTAATATAGTTTTCTCTTGATTTATTAATTATGAAAACTGAGAATGTATATTTAAAAATTAAATGTTACGGTCTTCAACTGTGAAAATGAGTACAAATTAGTCTAAATTACAAAAAGAACATTAGGAAGAGGTTCAAGAGCATTACTTCAGTTACCAAAACAACACAATCATGAGATTACAGCCTTCATATGTATAGTAAACACCATTCCATTTGGGTGTGGGGGTGGATTACATCAGCATCAGCCTTCCAGTTTAGATAGTGTCAAGGTTCAAAAGAGGAGATTTCCACCTCTTACCTTAAATTTTAAAAATGTAGCATATTTATATCATGTATTACAACCAGACACGTAAGGTTAAGTGCACTCTTCTGAAGGTAATGCTTGAAATTTCATATGTTCAGCTGCTGGTGCGGTACCCTCACTGTACTGTGACGTGTTAACCCAGAATAATAGTAAAGCATACCTTCCATATTAAAGTATGTCTTGCTTTCCTGAAATGCCAGCATTTAGTTTTCCAACAAAGCTCCACATCATTTATGTTGTAAACTCAACTTTAATGTGCCAAACCAAATATTGTAGTGATGGACAGCACTTTGAAACAGTCTCTAAGAATGTCTGAAGCCATTTTTCTGATAATTAAAATGAAACCAAAAGTATTCTGGGAATTCTGCACAGAACTGTGTGTACATCTAGAACTCTAGTGCCATCTTGTGGCTGAAGGTACATATATCTAACACAATATGCCGGTTCAAATAATATATGTCAGTAAACCTTTCATTCCTCTCTCCTACAGGGTCGGAGGCTCAGGGTAAGTGCATTTGATATGATCAAGTGAATCACTGAATCTATGAAAGCACTAACCCAGTTAAAGTGGCCCCTAACCTAACCACAGCTATGAATGAGAAACAGTTTTAGGCCCACATATCAATCTCTTTGTGAATCAACTGACAGTCATTTATCTTCTCTAAGATTGTGGAATGGCACCTCTGAACACCAAGATAGTGGGTGGTGAGAATGCCACAGTTGGATCATGGCCCTGGCAGGTCAGCATGCACATCAGTCATCATATCTGTGGAGGGACCCTAATCAGTGACCAGTGGGTACTAACGGCAGCCCACTGCATCATAATGTAAGACAAATTCCCTGCTATTTTTCTCTTTTGTTCTCATTAAATTTCCTGTTCTGACACTCCTCTCCTGAACCCAACATGGATATGTCTGTTTAACCCTTACACACTGTTCATATTCTACACCCTCTCAGTATGTTCTGGGTCAATTTTGACCAGGTCTAAGAATCTCCCCATAAAAAATATCTATACCAAACCACAGATCTATCAAGAATGCATCAATAGCCGATCTGACTGATCAATAAATGGGTGATTAAACCTTGATTAATGTTTCATTTTAACTAAGACATGAAAATATAACATAATAATAATTATTCAAAAGTATTTTATTGGAACTGAAAATTACAAGAACTTTTGGAACTGTGGGGTTTATTGTATAACTATTAGAGACATCAGTCTTCACTGCTACGTCATAAAAAGAAATCATCATAACTGTCTTATTTAAATGATTAACTTTTCATTTCACAAAAAGCCATGTCAATAGATACAGGTTAGATATGACCCAGAACAGCCTCAGTGGACAACCATTTATAGTACCTATACATTAGGTATAGTATAACACTCTAAAAGATTTTCATTTTTGTGCATTATGTTAAAGTAATCAAATAAAATAAATAACAACATTTGGGGTGTTTCTACAGCTGTCAAACGTCAAAATGGGTCAAACTTGACCTGAACAGTATGTAAGAGTTAAATAACTGTAGACCTGAATCTGACTGGAACAGACAGACAGTCCGTTATTTGCACCTATTGCCTAGCTCAGTACCAGATGGGAAACCCTCTGGTTAAGAAAAAAAAGCCTCTTTATAGTTGCTAAAATACAACTCAGTATTATAGGGGAGTAAGAGTCCAGGAGTCATTCTCTCTTATCCTATGTCCTATTAAGCGAGCTAAACACACCACCAGTTGAGGTTGAAGACAGCAATTGGCCTTAGAAGTTTTTACTGGAGGCAACTGTGAAAAGAGAACAGGGAAACAAATTCAATAAAAAATGGAGATTACAAAAATATTAAAATCACGAAAAGATAAGCTATAACAAGAACAGCTCGAGAAAAACAGTTAGAGCTGGTACACTAACAAGGAAACTGGGTTCATAGTTTGTTCCTATAGGAAATACAGCATTATGCTTCCTTTAGTAAACATACACAATAAATAATAGGTTATCCCAACAGTAATTGACAGTTACCTTGAGTAAATGTATTTCTTCTGGTGTAAAATTAACAATCACAAAACAGTTGTGATAAAAATAAATAAATAGAGCACTTATTTTAATAATGGACAAACACTGACACTTGGGTCATGCATTAAAGATTACAGATGTGAGAAAAAGCAAAGAACCGTGTCAGTGGGGATTTCTCAACGATCCGAAACCAACTGCTGCTCGCAGAATACACAATGCTGCTCTGACTCTCTCTCAGGTTGACCTCATTATTTTCGTTGACTTTGTTTTGCACAGACCCACAACTGGTAGCAATTTGAGTCTGACACAACCTGAAATTAGAACTTAGTTAAGTGTACACGTTGCCACAGATCATGTGTGTTTCTTGTTCTAGATCATGGTTAGAGCTCAGACTCTTGCATTTGTGATATTTGTTGACTTGTACTATATTAGGGAACTGAAATTCACGGCCAAGCCACCAGGCTACACCACCATGCTTCCATTTGAAATTTGATGCTGTTGGTGACTTGCCCAAATATAGTATGAAAAACTTGAAAACGACACACTGCGCAAGTTCTTTGGAAAATTTACATAGAATGTGTGTAATTGTTTTAGCATGGCCACTATGACTCACCTTCACAAATGACCAATACTTGACCTCACTTGTTCTGTATCTGAGCAGGTACTTCTGCATTTTTAAACTTACACAATACAACTGGAGTCTGCAAATTACTCAGTAAACTCAGGGTGTCTCAAGCAGACCCAGCATGGCCAACTAATCTCAGGGTTTTTGTGATTCGCCTATAATGGTTTGACTGGAATTCAATTGAACACTCAGCAATCCAGACACATTTATTGTTTATCTAACTCAGTGAAAATGTGTGTAATTGTTGCATTGTCCCTTTCCTTGGAAACACAATGGTTGACTGGACCACAATGTTTAGTTTTTTTTAGTCTGACTGCATAAATATAGAAAATATGATGTGAATTCAGGCAAAAGATGTAATCAGCACTCAATGACTGATTTCATACATTAATGTCTTTAAAAAAAATCTAGAAACGTACCTCTTGCGTGGACTCTTTACTTTGGGAGACTGAATCAGACTGGCCCTAATGTTCACGAGGTGAGCCGCACTGTGTCCCAGATCATCGTCCATCCTGACTACAGCAACACCTCGTTTAACAATGACATTGCTCTAATGAAGCTGAGCAGCGCTG
The DNA here is from genome assembly GCF_027409825.1 of Scomber japonicus. NCBI lineage: Eukaryota > Metazoa > Chordata > Actinopteri > Scombriformes > Scombridae > Scomber > Scomber japonicus. The sequence goes on from NC_070597.1 coordinate 15,870,584, forward strand.
TCACTTTCACAGACAACATCAGACCTGTCTGCCTAGCAGGTAACTCCAGCCAGTTCCACAACTCCACTACTTGCTGGGCCACAGGCTGGGGTAGACGTGGAAAGGATGGTGAGTATCCTGTCTGTTATAGTTGTTAATGTCCCCTTTTAAAATGTGTTCTTGTTTAGCTGATATGTTGAATTAAGTTTCTTCCTGACATTTAATCCTTCAACAACCAAACCCCCATCTTCCTCTACTGAATTTTTGGCAAGTCCGTAAAGGCTGCTCTGTCAGATAAAATCCAATCCAAAAATGATATCTTCAAAAATATGCAAAAAAAGGGGGGAAATACATAGTGAGCAACATGTGTCACTGTTAAAAAAGCAGAGCAATGGAATCCATTCTGTCATAATTATGTGTTTTTATTATTTTATTTGTAAGACACAAATCTTGTGATGATAACATTTTGGAATTTCTAAACATGGATGATTAAAGGATTTCCATCATTCTCCCACAGAGCCATTGGGAGCTTTTGAGACACTGCAGGAGGTTCAGATTCCTGTGATTGGAAACAAGCAGTGCAGTTGCAGCTACATCCCAGTACCATCTGCAAACATCACAAACAACATGATTTGTGCTGGTCAAGAGAACAAAGGAGCATGTCAGGTTAAAATAATAAACCATTGTAATATTTTAAGTAGGAGGACTTACTTTTCTTGAGGTTTTTCCCTTTCCCCTTGACACTTCCAGAACACAAGAAGAAACTCCTATATACTAGTACATGCAGTTAAAATAGTTCTCTGGTTTTATGTTCTGGTCTGTCCTTCTTTTATCACCATAATGTATCCATCAGAGATAACAAGACTAAAACTGTTATATTTTGCTATTAAAATGTTATTGTAAGTGAGAATGTGTGTTTTACAGGTCTTATTCTGTGCAAGTTACCAGCAGTATCAACAGGTTGTGTTTTGTCTGTCCTTTCAGGGGGACTCAGGTGGACCTTTGCAATGTAGACAAGGCTCAAAATGGATCCAGGCGGGCATTACCAGTTTTGGAATACCTTGTGCCCTGGCTGCTTTTCCTGAGGTCTACGCTCGAGTATCTGAGTACCAGACATGGATCACAGATAAAGTGGCGGGGGCGAGGGTTAACTTTGTAACATTCACCTCCAGTGGCACTGACCAAGACAGCAGCTTTGTGTGTCTCAGAAATGAAACCACAGCAACGCCAAGTCCATCCACCAATGCATCAGCCTCTTCAACTGCACTTTCATTTTTTGTCATTTTACTGTCTTTCTTGTTTTCGCAACACATTTTTGCTTTGTAGCACAATTTCACATCAACAACTTGCACAAGCTGCACTATTATCTCAGGTCACATTACTATTGCAAGACATCTTTACTGTAAGAAGTTGCTTGCAGCTAATAAAGGTGAAGTACAAGTTTGAAAGGTTTTTTATATTTAATTTACATGTATGAATCATTTTTTCTCTCCAATGAGTGAATGGGTAGTAATGTACCTTGACAGAAATGCACTACACTGCTAAAAAGTTTCTCCTGCCACTTACTGGGAAACATGTAGACACTGAACTGGTTATGGTTATGAGTATACTGTGGTAGATCTGGTGGTGGAAAGAGATGTATAGACTAGAATATCTTCTAATAAGCACCGTACAAGCCCACCCTTTCCTGCAAACACTGTTCTTAAATGATTTTTCAAATTTCAAAGATGAAAGTAAGAGGTAGGCGTGGGCAAGGTTTATCAGCTGTTTGGAATATTTTGGATGTTTACTTAATGTGGAATGATGATGTTATTTTGATACTTATAATACAAATTAAGTTATACATTCAACATTATAAGATGAAGATTGTTGTTATGGATCTCTGTCGGAATGGAGTCAATGAAGAACATTATATGCATAACATAAGGTTCATACTGTGTAATAACCTGATTCTGTTGGCTGAGTTAAAACACTGCAAACCTCCAATGGTATACATACATAGACATAGCAAAGATCCATTCAGCATGTCAACAAGTAACCCTATCTCAAAATCAAGAATCAACCACCTGTCATTGCCTGTTCCTAACCACACTGCTATTTCCTTTTTAAACAACCCCATACTGTCTACAGCAATAAATTACATGCTATTCTATGCTCAGTTAAGCAACTCAGGTCAACTGTTATGTATAATTTTTCATCTCAATGTCACAAAAAGTCTCATTTTAAATGTAAGGAATCATCCATGTACTTTATTTGCTAATGGAGGACATTATTTGCTAACATGACCACTAACTGTAATTTAGGTTCTTATAGTGTCCCTGTTGTGCTTGTTCTTCAATTAAGTACTATTGTTTGCTTTTAATGTATTCATGAGGGGTGGAAAGTACTTTTCTTTTATAAATGAGATGTGTTTTTCTTTTTGTGCACTCAGAGTATAGTGTTTTCAGGCTACAATGGCTGTGGTTTGTGACTGTTGCAATGACTCAAAAACGAAGTAAACCAACATGTTAGGATATATACTTTATTCCATGGTACCAGTATATATCATATACTGCATTTGGTGGAATCAGACCAAGGAAAATAGTACAAGTTGTTTAAAAACAGTGTGGGGAAAGGGTGTTTAAAAATAAAAGGTAAGGGAATGGAGGCAGAACATTTTTTCAGTTTCTCCTTACTGCAGCAACAACCGAAAAGGAAGGCTTTTTCTTATTTTTATCTCCATCTCTCTCTTTCACTTTGTACCAAGATGCTGTTTAAGTGCTGTTGTTCAATAGCAGAAAGACAGTTTCACAGGCATTTTCCGTAGTTGATGTAATAATAGTGGGAAGGTGGGGGGAAGGAAAATGGTGAATCTCCATGCTTAATAAGCGTGGTTAGCGACGAACAGTGACTCTCCACCAGCAGCGCTAGCTCCAGAGGCTGCATATTTGCCCTGGCTGGCCTGGTGGTTGGCCTGTGAGAGGAAAAAAGGACAGAATTATTGAATGCATAATATAATACTGTACCACTGAGTTTGAGAAAAAAAAAGAAAAAATCTATGGTATCACCTGCATTACCATAACTTAACATAATTTGCTAAATTAACATTTTGTTCATATTTACACATACCAGAGCTCTCTTGATGTACTCTTCCTGGCATGCCTTGCCATTCTCCTTCTTGCCACCCCAGGCTTTGAGGGCAGAGGCCTGCAGGGCACGACCGTATGAGAAGGTCAGGGCCCAGGCCCTGTGCAGAGGGCAACTGTTCATGGCGTTCAGGTTGATGGAGGCCTCCTCCTCACTCTGTCCACCAGACAGGAAGGTGATTCCTACAAAGGAACAGTGTAAGTGTTTAGTAATGCACCACTTTAGGCATTTGACTAAATGTCAAACACAATGAAGAGTTCAATTTTTTTATATGATTTGTGTACATGTCAACAAGAGAACATTATGTGCATCCAGCTCACCAGGGACTGCAGGGGGCACAGTGCGGCGCAGGGCGGTGACAGTTGCCATGGCAATCTCCTGGTTGGTGTACTTGTGTGAGCAAGAGTGTCCAGCGGTAACCATGTTGGGCTTGAGCAGGGTACCCTCCAGGTAGACATGGTGGTCGGACAGAGCTTTGTAGACAGCAGCCAGCACCTTCTCAGTAACATACTGGGTGCGCTTCAGGTCGTGATCACCATCGGGGAGGATCTCAGGCTCAACAATGGGGACAATGCCATGCTGAGGAAGGCAAGGATTGTGTTAGCAACACAAGCAAGTTGATAAGATGCTAAAACCACAGTGAGGACATACTGTAGGCTTACATATTACTGAATATTTCTTCCACATCAAGCTCCCTAATTTGATCTCGACTTACAATAGAAATACATAACACTAACATGATTTATTTATGAATAAGTAGATTATTTGGAGTTCAATTGTGAATCAGCATCATACTGCAGTATATTGACTTTTCCATGCAAAAGTCACAGAGAAAAATACAATCTCTTTCAATAGTGCAAAACATAAAGCTCTGGTGTCTTGTGCTGAGGTTCTGAAACTTCATAGGGTTTAACCAGGTACTGAGTGACATGAAATACATGCCACACAAAACAAGCAAACAAGTACTGATGCTGCTTTTTTCATGATATACTAAGTGTATGTAATAGAAATTGATATAGCTTTTGGGAATATCAACAAATCATTTGAAGTGTCTTTTGGAGTTTTTTTCAACTCATTTTAACAAGTAGTCCTAAAGAAGACCGCACTGATTTCATTATGTCTGTTACTTACCATCTGGCAGATGCTGGCATAGCGGGCCAGGACATTGGCGTTCTCAATGATAGCCAGTCTAGAGGGAGTGGTGGAAGTGATCTTCAGCACACAACGCCACTTGGCAAAGTCAGCACCATCCTTCTTGTACTGGGCACAACGCTCATACAGTCCATCAAGACCTGTGTAGAAAGGAGAGGACACATTGGATTAGTTAGGCAAAGGCAATAAAAGATGTTGTTCTAGTTATGTCTTAATCTGCTCTTGGCTTACCCTGGGTTGTTGTCTCGCCATTGGTTCCGGCCAGAGGGACAACACCTTTGTCAACCTTGATGCCCACCACCATGCCTCTCTCCTTGAGGAATGCGGGGAAGAGCTTGCCATCATCGGTCTTCTGGTACATGGTCTCGTGGAAGAGGATGACACCACCAATGCATGGCTTGACGCGGTCATCAGCTGTGAAGAGGAGCTGACGGTACAGTCTCCTGTTCTCCTCAGTGTTCTCAGCGTTGATGCTCTGGAAGCGCTTGGCCACGCTGCCTGCAGGTTGTGGAGACAGAGAAGATAGATGAAAAATGGATTCAATAGTGGGTTGACATGATAAATTTGTGTGAGGATTTCAAAGTGTTAAGCCTGACCAACCTCTGCACATTAACAGCACATATAAAGATACTAATTTCTCATCAATATGAGAATCAGTAAATAGTTCTGATAGATGTACATTTTAGCTACTCATGGTCATATTCTAATTGTGTTCACCCAGACTTTGAATGATTTCCTGATCATTAGAATTTTCACATTTGACAAACTGTTACACTTCCTTTCCAGGTGAATGACAGAGTGTTATTTTTTTATAATTCATTTACCAGTGGACTCATCAGCGGCGAGGATTCCCTTGCCGGGAGCCACAATCTTGTGAGCGATATCGCTGAGCTCCTTCTTCTGCTCAGGAGTGAGGAAAGGGAAAGCGTGAGGCATCTTGATTCTGTGGAGAAGGAGGAGGATGACAAAGGATGAGATAAATAGGAAGCATTTTTAATAGGGAACACTCAGGGTTCAATTTAGTAGTGATAAAAGTTCAACAACATGCAAACTGCAAAGCTTGACATTTGAGGTTTTGAGTCATCTGAATGCATGGGAACCTGTCAGATAAAGGAAGTACATAACATTTGGTTGACTGTGAAGGAAGTGGTGATATGAGAATCTCTCAGTATGTCAGTATGGTTTTACTCCTTCCTGTCTATGTAAAAAAAATCATAACAGCTGGCATATTGATGGTGTGACTGCAGTTGTTGCAGCTATAACTGCAACATAAGGCGCTTAATGTGCTGGGGTTTCACACCATTCCCCAGGCACAATATGCAATGGCACAGGGATCCAGTGTCAGAGACTGCTCCACCCTCCTCTGCCCCACCCTGCATATATCTGAGCCTCTTACAAAATCATGACAAGCATGTGGTTGACCTATTCCATTTTCTAGCCTCTTATCCCTGACCCGTCCCTTCCTCTTCATGCCCCCCCCCCCCCGCTCTTCTATTGCATTCCTTTTCTACCCCCTCTTTCAATCTCTTTCCCTAGCTGTGCCTCCCCTATCTACAGGCTGAACTAAATATACTTAGTGTACTACTGTAAGGCAATGGAAGCACTATGGCTAAGCAAATGGTATACTTAGTGTACTACTGTAAGGCAATGGAAGCTCTATGTCTAAGCAAGAAGGTGTCACATAAAAGTGAACTGTGCAAATTTAAAGCCCACTGTTCAGAAGTCACATATACAGAAATATCAATAACTAGCTAGCCTGAACCAATTTAGACAGGCACTTTGGTCAAACCACCGAGTCAACACTGCTTACTCAGAAACAGTTCAGTGGAAACTTTGCATCAGATAAAGGAAGGTTGTAGCAACTTCAAGTAATGCACTGATGTCAGATGTCTTACACTTTTTGTGCAAGACATAATGCTGAAGAAGCATGTTCATGCATGGAGTGGCTAAGAAGGGCAAGTGAAGCAATTCATTAGTGCACAGTGAAAGTGCATTGTAATATTTTAGTGAATCAGAAGGAAATGAGAGGCAATGTGTCTTTGGGTTAAATGTGACACTCATCACTCTCTCACTTAGATCTAGCAGCTGCACTAACCAAAACTTTACTTGAGTTGTGACAATAGGTGGAAATTTTAACTTCTAGTGAGAACATATATCTCATGCACCTTATGCTATGAACAAATAATTCAAAAAGTAGTTCAAAAGTCAACTAAAGTTATGCATTTGCCAACCAAGTGTTTCAGTTCTTTTACCTTTGAGGTTAGGAGGAGAGCTGGGAGAAGAGAGAGAGATGGAAGATCTGGCCTTCGTCTGCGACAACTCTTCAGCCCGCTGGCCCTTGTATTTATCCTCCCATTGTGACCCCTCACATTTCAGCTGCCCTGCTATAAAAAGAACAGGACGCAACCAGAGACGGCTCGTGACATTCAGAGACACTGGGGCTGGAGTAACGTGCTAGTGAGCAGCCAGTGAAAGGGCAAAGAGGGTTTCAGTGACTGACATAGAAAGCAATAGAGTAGGACTCAGATGACGAAAGATATATGGAAAATATAAGAAATATGAAGAAAGTGAAGTATAGCACAAAATAGATAGATAGGTATATGGTTATAAAGCATTTCCCAGAAATACTTGAATATGGGAATTAGCTTTAACATCAGCTTCCCCTAAAAAAATATTAATTTCCCATGCATATACCGTCACCCTGTAGATTTTAGTTTTAAGCATTTTTTCAGCTTTATGTTGTGATAGATAGAGGGATAGATTTTATAGCACAAAGATATTCAAGTGTCATTTAGTTTAGAATTTGCTGTATCAGCAGTGACGAGCATCTCAGCACCCAGAGGTCATATGAAAACGTATCTAGAGGAAGATAACTTTGAAGTGCAGTGTATATAGCATGTACTAGCAGCATGTACTAGCAGCATGCACGTACACACACTCACACAGAGGCTTGCAGAGCATGTGACAACACTGCTAACCTGCCCTTAGAAATCCAATCCAGACATCAACGCAGTATGCTGATCCTTGACCTTTTGATGACCTTTCTCAATCCTCTTTGCTCGGCAGGAAAGGGTCAACAGGCGAGCTTTGCAAAGGTTGCACATGCACACCATGAAGTTGCACAACACCTTATATATCAGCTTAATTTTCTTACTGGGATAGTTTACCAGAAAGCACAAGTCACACCATGTGAGGGATGTGAAATTTTGCACTACAGAAAGCATTGGGGGTTTTATGGGTTGTGGTGACAATAGTACATTTAGTCAACGGTGAGCAGTAGCTGGAAAAAGAAGTTCACTTCCTGAAGATAGGCTGTGAACCAAATAAGAACGTGCTGAGTTGTGATGAGAAGAAAAAGATGATAAAACACCTACTTTTCAAGATGAAGTTGAATTAAATTACTAAAGAATAATGAAATCTTGATATGGCAGACTACTGTTTCCTTAGAAAGCTGAAATGGCACCATAAAATATAACATTGGAGTCATTGCACATACAGTAGGTATCTCCAAAGAACATGGATAATGTTCTATGATAACATAGATAGAGACAAAGTTCTATATAACATATCCAATCCAGTTATATTCTACCCGCTCCGCCCCTATATACTGTAGCACACCACAGAAATTTCTGACAAAAGGATGGGATGAGGGTACAGAAGAAGTCCAGTAAAAAAAGAGAAACTGAACTTTTTATGTTTCTCTCCTCAGCTGGTGTCCAGAGGAACACCAGCAGGAAAAGGGAACCACTTAAATATATCAAGAAAGTTTATTATCTGCGTTGGCATTTCCCTTCTACAGTGTCTGCAGCTAAATGCTCAGTGAGCCTTCCTGCTTGAACTTAAAATGATGAAATCATGTTCAAGTCTGATGAAAGCACTTTTGTAGTCTGAATATAACTACCTCACATCAGCATGCAACTCCTTTGATGTCACACATGCCAACAAGAGCTGTGATTAGGGGTAAAGTCTTATCTTGTTGTTCATCTTTTTTAAATGATACTTTTTATTGTTCATCACTTTAATCATTGCTTACCTCAGAATGAGCATATGTACAAATATTTCATTCTAGGTTCAATCTTGTTGCCCTGAAACTAACGTGAAAACAATTTGCTTCTGCTATTTAGAAAACATACACTTTAAGTCTTTGAAAAAGAAATCATTTAAGGGACTGGGTCACAATGAGGTGACGACAATGTACATGAACAGAAAGTGTTAGTCAGTATTGTAACCCCTCCTACACAAACGTTCCTCTAACTGACTGCCTTGGCTTTGAACACCTTGGTATTTCTGCATTTTGCTTTCGACATCTCCCTCCAAGACAGTTTCAGTAGTAGAGATAGTTGTGCAACTCAGAGAATAAGTGATTAAGTAAGTGATTTTCATGGGAGTGACACAATGGACTGGATCATTTCTACCACAGTGTTTTTGTCAGGTAAGATCAAATGTGTACATCCTGATTTTGTTTTTTATATTTCATTTCCTGTACAGCATCTTCAGCAGTAATGTTCCTATAACATCCATTAGTGCAAATTATCATTCATTTCAACTTAGTCAACCCCGGTATTAAAATTAGCCTCAGCAATGCTGCACAATCCTCTAAATCTGTTTTCTACTTGGGGAAGTACTTGCAACATGTGAAACCACAAAGGAAACATTTCATTTCAGACATTAAGGCGACACATCGTACCTAACTTTCTCACTTATAATCAGAAGGAAACTGAAGGAAATCGTTCTTTTATAGTGCATTACATTTAATGTGAAAAGTTATCAAGCAGGAAGACAGTGACACACTTCCTGCAACCCACTTCATGAAATTATCTGCCTCTGGTGAGTTAGACTTAGTTCATATAAATATATTTTACATTAGATCAAGACTGTTGAAAAACACAACAGAACTGGAGGACTTGAAGTGATGGGTTACTATGAGGAGGTTAACATTAACAGATAAAATATACAAAAGAGCATTTTACTTAATTGTCTTTCTGAAACCATAAAGGCCACAGTAAAAAAAGCAGAACCTCATGATAATGAAATCATCATTTTTGTTTCATGCATTTACTGCTTTTTTGCTTGTTTGTTTGTTTTTCTTGTTTTTTTAGACTTTGACATTAAAAGTATGACAACTGAATTTTGGAGTATTTTGAAATGTATTAAACACCATATTTAGATCATATTCATCCACAAGAAATCCAACTGATCCATTAAATAAATTATTATTACATGGTTACTATTTCACAAGTTCTCTTTTGACTATTTAAAAACTGTAGAACATGAATAATATTATGTCAAAATATTATGTCAGGTGAGATTATATAACTTTGACTACTTTTAAACCTGAATAGGTCAAAAGAAACCTTTTTTGATGCACTGAATTTTTACATTTAAGTCTTAGTATTGATCAGGTATAGATGTTGTTCAGAGAAGAGAGAATTGAAACATTTCTGACTTTGGTGCCCTCTAGTGGTAGTACAAAAAAGACACACACTACACATTTATGCTGAAATGGACAAAGACTTTAAAGATGTTCACCAGGATTGGCTCCTTTTCCTATAAACAAAAAGTTAGTGCCACGAGAATAAACCAAAACTATTTTACTCATGTGTGGTTCTTCGTTCTTTATCCTTCAGTGTTAAAAGCTGCACTTTGCTTCAATATTGATCCTGTGGCTTGGAAGACCCTGAGTAACTCTACTGCAGGTTTTGGATACCAGGTGGTGCAAAGACAGTCAGAGTAAGTAGTACGTTGTGGTGGAAAATGGATCTACTGAATCCACTGCTGATTCAGATCTGCTATGATAACCTCTCACCTGATTGTTGGGATTTATTTCCTCAGTTTGCTGGTCAGTGCCCCCCTTGAACAACTTTCACCAACTGAAAGAGGGCAAATATTCAAATGTTCCACTGAAGACTGCACTCCAGTACGAGTAACAGGTGGGCAAATACTCATTTCAATATGCTTTATTAATTCTGTAGCTTTAGTCATCTGATCAGATCTATGTGAGACATTGTTTCAGGAGATTTTTAAAACAACTGAACATTTTAGGACTCAATAATTGATAAAATTACTCACTAAGATGGAGATTGTATTCCATCTTGTTGGAATTTGGTTACAGTATATCATATATAGCCTTGTGAGATACTTGACTGGGTAATGTTACTAATAGTGATCAGATCAGATATGGAAGTTAGTTATGTTGTGTTATGTCTTGATGGTTTTAACATAACTGATGGCTGATGTTTTTAATGCAGTGCCAAGTTTTGCAGTCAACATGTCCCTTGGTTTGACAATGACAAGTGATCCCAACACACAAAAAACTTTGGTAAGCTGCTAAACTGCAAATATTTGCAGGTAAATGATAATAAGAATGCAGAGGTTTAGATCTCTACCAGTAAATCAATTGTCTTCAGTTTGAAATGTAGTTTAAGGAACAGGAAAATAATCATCTCATTATAATCAGGACTTGAATTTGTCTCTTTTCAGGCATGTGGTCCAACCATCCCAAAGGACTGCAAAAGTATCACCCAGTATAGCGGTGTGTGCCTTGAGATAGACTCTTATGATCGTGTTGTGAAGTCTGTGCCTTCTTCTATCCCAGGTACACGTTAAGTTTTTTGTTATAACCTCATAAATAGTGATGATAAAGGTCTGGTAATATTTTCACATCACTGCACACTCTTATAACTTCATACACACAACCCAACATGCATATTGGTAGTAATCTTGAGAATAGGATTATATCTATTATATAATACATAATTGTTTTAAATAAGTTGAGAGGAAATATTTCAGATGTATTTCTGCTTTTTCACAGAGTGTCGAACTATAGCAGACATTGCATTTCTGTTGGATGGCTCAGGCAGCGTAGAATATGATGATTTTCAGAGAATGAAGAATTTTGTGAAAAGTGTTGTCAAGTCATTCCCAGGAAAGGATACAAAGGTAGGATTGTAAACCCCTCACCCCATCCTGCCCCTCTCAATATTTCATACTTTCATTTATATCCATACTTATTTCCATATTTTCTTTTTTTCCAGTTTGCCATCGCCCAGTTCTCCTCACGTGTTGTCATCCATTATTACTTTAATACTTTTGATGCTGATCAATGGGAATCTCAAATCAATAGTATAACACAGTTAACTGGAGGGACTTACACAGCTACAGGGATCCAAGTAGTTGTGTAAGTGCCTTCATGATGCTAATGCGTGTTACCATCCTCAGAAGTGAACAATGATTTTAGAAGTTTCCTTTTGTGTTATTATATGTTGTTTATATTGATTTTCAACAGTCATGCCAAATTTGATAAAAATTGAAATAATCTGGGCCAGTTCGTTTCCTGACAGCAGGATTAGATCGAGACTGGCAGTCTTTCAAAACTAGCCACAGGGCCTTTGATGCTGCCTATAATTCCACTATCCCAAACCTTATCTTGAAATTGGCATTAAAAAAACAAAACACAAAAAAACAATGACAATAACAAATATATATATTGATATGTATATTTTTATTTTGACAGCAACAACGTCTTCTCAACATATGCAGGTTCCAGGCCAAATGTGAAGAAGATTTTAATAGTCATTACAGATGGAGAATCTAATGAAAGGGATAAGTTGCAAGGTGCAGCAAATTTAGCTGAAAATAAAAAGATTGTTCGATTTGCTGTTGGGGTAAGTTACATGTATACTGTATAAGCATGTATTGTGTTAACATGTAAGAAAGTTTGTCATTTGGTTTGAGTCATAAACGTAAATTTTGTGGTATAATACACCTAACATGGTTCCTCAATATCCCTAGGTGGGGAATGCATTTGAAAATGACAGAGCAAAAAAGGAACTGGACACCATTGCATCGAAACCAGAAAACGTGTTTCAAGTGACAAACTTTGAAGCTCTTGATGCAATACGGCAGAACTTGCAGGACCTAATCTTCTCTATTGAAGGTACAGATGTAAACTTAATATGATAGCTTCACATCATTTTTGTGTTTATTACTGTTAATGTTATAGTTCCAAAATAAACAATTATGAATATTTATATCCTTCATTATGAAGTTTTATTTTAAACTGAACTTCCAGGATGATAAGTGACTCAGATATTCAGACTGTTTTTACAAAAAAAAAGATGAAAGAAATAAAATAAAATATTGGAAAATACTAACAATTTCAACTTAGAGCTATAATCATATCTTTCAGATCTGTATACTAACTCATCTTAAGCATGAACTTTGTTGTAGAGACTTTGACACTCATTTATGTTGCTGTTACAGGATCTCAAACTGGTGGAGAGTCACTGAAAATGGAAATGGCTCAAAGAGGATTCAGTGCAGCTTATGTGCCTCCGGTAATTAAAAACAGACATTTACTGGACAGTATAGTCATAGAAACACACACACACACACACACACACACACACACACATCTCTGTGTCACCTCGTGTGTCTGAAAAACATACAGCTAAAGTCTGGTCCAGTATAAAGATAAAGTCCAGATGATTCATTTATGATGCATTTAGCATTTTGCTTGGCTGATGTTTTATGGCAAACACAGATTCTACACATTTCTGTCCAATCCAGTATAGGTTTTCAAAGAATGAAGCCTTAGCTTGATGCTCTAACGATGCCCCCTCTGAATCTACATAATAAATAAAAAAAATCCACAGTACCACTTGATTAATTTAAATGGTTTACTTTGAAACAAAAAAATAATACAGAGTCTTTTTCCAGAGGTATTAGAGATACAAACACTAAGAATTGTTATTTAGAAGGAGAAAAGGAGAGGTCAAAAAACTGTGTTGCTCCAATCTCCACATGCCTGGCTATCCACTTAATAATCACCCCTTCCTCCCCTAAACCTCCCTAAAGGTGCACATGTACTAGAAAGCAATGTTAATAATAATCTCTTAACACATATTACAAATATAATTTAAATGAAATGTTCTGCATTTTAAGCTACATGCACGCATGCATTTTAAGAAGTTTAAGTTTAAGAATCACACAATTAAGCTTTCACATTAATACAAATATGAAATACAAAACATCAACTCGAATATTCCTTTCAATTTCTTTTAAATCTGCTGTTTTACATATGAACTAAAATTATTGCATACTAATTAATCAAACATGAATAAATTGTATTTAGGATTCTACACAGGGGATTCAGATGGCTATTGTTGGTGCCAACCAGTGGAGGGGAGGCTTCCAGGAATACAAAGGCCAGATGTTGAAGCCCTATCAGCCTTTGGACATAGAGCGTGACAGTTATCTGGGTAAGAATATTATAGTACATATAGTACATGCAATGGTGTACTTGCACTGCTCTACTATGATCCATTTTCCATCCCAAACATAAGAGTTTGGAAAAGGACAGAAAACATCCAAATGAGGAGTAATGCCAAATTTATTTTGCTAAATAAGATCATACACTTTAATTCCTTCTAAATAAAGAAGGCATGGCAAGGCAAGGCAAGGCAAGTTTATTTGTATAGCACAATTCATTCGCTGGGTAATTCAAAGTGCTTTACAAAAGCTGGAAAGACATTATTAAAAAAAACAACAAAAAAATGTTTAAACATAATTTATTACGAAAAAAATATATATAAATAAAACACAAGTTAATAAATAAGTAAAAATTGGGATAAGAACAGATACGATTCAAAGTAAAAATTAAAAATAAAACAAAATAGGAGCAATAAAAACCACCACGTAGGTATTGAATTTAAGAGAAAGCGACAGTAAACAATAAAGTTTTTAGCCCTGATTTAAAAGAGCTGACAGTTTGAGCAGATCTCAGATCTATAGGAAGTTTGTTCCACAGATGAGGATCATAGTTACTAAATGCTGCCTCACTTTGTTTGGTTCCCATTCTTGGGACACACAACAGCCCAGTTCCAAATGACCTGAGGGGCCTGGATGCTTCGTAGGGAACTAATAGATCTAGCATGTATTTTGGTCCAAGACCGTTCAGTGTTTTGTAGACCAGCAATAAGATTTTAAAATCTATCCTTTGACTCACAGGAAGCCAGTGTATCAAATGCAACAATGAGATCCAGTAATACCAGGACAGAGGATTTGCATACATCATTGTTCAGATGTATATCGTTTAAGACTTTAATAAGTACAGTCTCAGTGCTGTAGTGTGGCCGAAATCCAGACTGAAATGTGTTAAAAAGATTGTTTTGCATCATAAAAACATGAATTTGCTGGAAAACAACTCTTTCAATGATTTTCCCCAAAAATGGCAAGTGATATTGGCCTGTAGTTACTAATTTTTGAAGCATCCAGTTTAGATTTTTTAAAAAGAGGTTTTATTACTGCAGTTTTCAAGGCCTGGGCACACTGGCCTGCTTGAAGAGAAGTATTTATTATCTACAATACATCCGGAGCTATGCAATTAAAAACATTTTTTAAAAAGTTTGTAGGCAGAATATCAAGGCAGCATGTCGTGGATTTTAACTTTGAAACCGTTTAACCACAGGACAGGAAGGCACAGGTGATGTTATCATTCCTGAGCTGGAGCTACACAGTGTTTGTCTTATCCCTAACATTTTATCTGTGAAAAAGGCTGCAGAGTCATTACATGACTTGGTGGACAGCAGTTCAGAAGGGACTGATGCTGTGGGGTTTGTCAATCTGTCTAGTACAGAAAAAAGCGTGCTATCGATAATCTCTGAGAAAGACGATTGCCTGGCATTCTTCAATTCCTGATTATAGATATGAAATATAGATGGCATAATGAACCTGGGGTTTGGTTTTTTGCCACCTGCATTCTGCCTGTCTACATACTCTTTTTTGAGCTTTAACCAGTGTGGCGTTTCTCCAGGGCAGAAGAACATCAGGCACCAAAATTACATGTAAAGGAAAATCAACAAAAGAATACCACACCCAACAGTGACTTAAATAGGTAATAAGATAAATAATATTATGAATTAGAAGAGGGTGAGCCAAAGAAACATTTTAAATCTGTCAAATCAAACAAAGAATAATTATGCTTATTTGTAATTAATAGCTTAACAAAATGTGTCATTTTAAAGATTGTTCCCAGTGAAGTTATGTTAATTAACAACTGAAAAAAAATCAGTAAAAGATGCAGTTTGTCCTGAGTTGGGAAAACCTTTCTATACTTTAACTAATAGGCTTGACTCATTAATTCCAGGTTACTCCATGGCAGTCGCCAACACGTTGTCTGGTCCACTGACAATTCTCGGTGCTCCAAGATATCAACACAGAGGAATTGTGATGTCAGTTTATGCAAGCAGTATCGGCCAGACAATTGATCCCTTTAATTGGCAGGTGTGTACTCACAATTAAGATGATTAATGAAAGACAATGTAAAGAATGCATTTTTAATCTTAAATTGAAGGTTTCTCACTTTGCTAATTCTTTTTTGTTGCTTACACAGTTCAAGATTGGTGAATATTTTGGTGCAGTGGTTTGCGCCATGGATGTGAATCGTAACAGCTACACTGACCTAGTCCTCATATCTGCCCCTATGTACATGGACAGTGATAGAGAGGGAAGAGTTTATGTTTGCAGCCTGTCAAGTTTGGTAAATTACTTTTTAAAATCCAGAATCCATTGGATTTTTTATGATGAGAATTCAAACATTGACTCTCACCTTTATATTTCCACCAGAAAATTGAGTGTCACTTCGATTCTCCATTAGTACTGAGAGGGGACGCATCTGAACAAGGAAGATTTGGGTCTTCTCTTGCTGTACTCCCAGACCTTAACCAAGATGGTTTTAATGATTTGGCAGTTGGAGCACCTTTGGAGAATGATGGACAAGGTAGCATTTACATCTTCCATGGTGAAAGAGGAGGAGGAGGAGGAAGGATTAGTCCACGTTACTCACAGGTGAGCGAGAGCAAAGAAGCAACGAGAACATTTAAATGATACATATGACCTCATGTATTCAATGTACAATCTAGACCAAATTTATCTTTGATTAATTCAAATATTTTCATTTACATAGAGAATTGCTTCCTCTGAGGTCCGGCAAGGACTGAAGTTCTTCGGGATGTCGATCAGTCAGACTTCTTTTGACCGTAGTAATGACAATCTGCCTGATTTAGCGGTGGGTTCAAAGGGAACAGTTGTCTTACTCAGGTAAGACGCTCCTGTTACACATTATTAGTCTCAACTGTAATTCTATCATTTGTGTTAATTTGTGTCAAAATAATCACACAACTACAAAGTTTATTACCATGAAGTCTCCAGTGTTCATGGTAACAATTCTGTAGTTACAGATTTAGGACAGATGTGTTCACCAATAACAGATTATATCAGGCAGCTAAAATTAGGTATGACAGTTGTTATTTAGGTTTTCTGCTTTACAATTTTAATATGTATTTTCCTACTCTGTCAATATCCAGGTCAAGGCCCATATTAATGGTGGAAGCTTCAGTGACATTCAACCCAAACCAAATCCAAACCCAAAACTCAGACTGCTCAACACCACTGGATAACACAGCTAAAATCTGCTTTACCATGACCAAACACTCTGTCATTGATACAGGTCCCTGATTCTCTTCATTGTTTCTAAACCACAGTGCACTGTCCATCCATTCAGATACTTGTATGTGTGCACGAGTGACCTCTAAATGCAACTCTAATCTGTTCCAGCTAGAGCAATTATTAATTACACTTTCACACTGGATGCCCAACGCAAGGTCCCAAATAACCGAGCTTACATCAGGGACAAACAACGAGAGCAGACTGGATCATTAACTCTTACCTTTGAGCAAAAATGCAACGATGTGAAATTCCTCATTCAGGTGAGTTATTAAAAACCTTATAACATCAGCAATACAACCAACCCCGTACTAACTTGATTTTTAAGCTCTCAGTGGCCCAGTAATGCACTGTGGCCCAATATATTGAACCTGTCCCTGACACAACCTAGCATTCCATCCTGTCTGAAGTTGGCCACAATCATTCCTGTCCCCCAAAAGACACCAGTCAGCAGCCTCAATATCTACAGACCAATAGCTTTAACATCTGTAGTAATTAAATGTTTTGAAAGACTCATTGTTGACTACATAAAAGTAAGCCACCTTCGACTCTCATTAGTTGCTTATAGAGCAAACAGATCCACAGAGGATGCCATCGCCACAGCCCTGAGCCACCTCAGGATGCTCTTTGTTGACTATAGTTCAGCATTTAACACCATCATCCCAGATATGGGATGACTGTCAAATGACTGTTCCTCCACCTCCACCCTCACCCTCAGGATTGGGCTGCATACCACTGCACTCCTATCCACCCGTCCAACACCATCATTAAGATGATGATGAGTCGGTGTACAGAGATGAGATCCTGAAGCTGTCTGCATGGTGTTCTGCCACCAACCTGTGTTTTAACACAAGCAAAACAAAATAACTGATTATTGGCTTTAAGAGACACAGAGCAGAACCCACTCCCCTTCACATCAATGGCGACACGGTGGAGAGGGTCTCAACCAAATCTCCGAGGACCTCACCTGGACAGTGGACACTTCTGCAGCAGTGAAGAAGGCCCAGCAGCAACTGCACTTCCTGAGGGTGCTTTGGGGGAACAAACTGAAGGAGAAGCTGCTAGTGTCCTTCTACCGTGCCACCATTGAGAGTGTGCTGGCATACTGCATCTCGGTGTGGCATGCTGGCTGTTCAGCTGCTGACAGGAAAGATCTGCAGAGGGTGATAAAAATGGCAGAGAGAACCATTGGCTGCAATATGGCACAATATTCACCCTACTTAATGTGCAATATTTATGTTATGTTGTCTGTTCTATTGGTTGTTGTTTTTATTGTTTGTTTGTTACTGACTACTGAGAACTTGTTTCAGATGTTGCACTCCAAATCTCGTATTTTCTTGTACAATGACAATAAAGGCTTTCTATTTTATTGTAACAATAGTGTCCTTCTCTCACAGGCCTGTCCAGATGATTCTCTGAATCCAGTTAACAATGAGCTCCAATTCACCTTTGATGGTTTGCCTTCTAGCTCAGGTCTCAAACCAAGTCTAGCCCAGCAGGCTCAGACAACAACCTTTCATCCTGTGAGTAATCTTTGAAGTCACCTTCATTTATCAGTTGGTTTTAAATCATACTGTTTGTTTGCTCTGGTCTAAACCAGTGGATGAGTTTGTAAACTTGGTTCGATCAGATGTGTGTGGGGTGGGAACAAGAACATTTGAAGAACCTCCTAAAGTCTGGTAACGTAGTTGTATTCCCACCATGAACCACTCCAGAGCCCATTTGGGACTGAAACCACATCCTCAAAGGGTCTTGGTACAGTTGTTTGGGTCCGCACACAGATATGATTACTGTGTTCAGATCTGCCCAAAAGAATCACATCAAAGGGGGAATATAAATCTGTTTGATTCACATTTTTCACATGACACTCTTCACTGACTAACATAATTTTAGCTCAAGGTTTGTGAAATTAATAAATTTAACTTACTTTATGATTCATGTTTGTCACCTGTTGACACTACCTTTTGTGAAGTAATTTCATGGTTGCCAATTCACGACAGATATTAGTACATAATCTACCATTACCTACTATGTGGAGAGCTCTGCAGTGCTATGAAATGTTCAGAAATCGCCATGCTTTCTAAATAATGTTCAGTTGTAATTCCATGTATTTGTCATGTCTGTCTCGGCTGTTAGCTCTTACACTTTGTGAACAAACATAGCTTACTTCATACTGTCTTCCACAGTTGGTGTTTGAGGTCAACTGTGGCACTGACAACGAGTGTGTAGATAAGCTGAAAGTGGATTTCAACTTCACCGGGTGAGGCTAAGTTTCAAATGTTAAGCTTGACTTGTATAGATCTACTGTAGTATTTGTGTATCTGACTAAAGTTACATGCACCCTGATGCTCTTTGTGCATTCATTTTTCTATATTATCATAATCTATCAGATCCTCTGAGGTTAAAGTAGGCATGGATGAACTGCTGGATGTCACCGTCTCAGTGGAAAACAGTCATGAAGACTCTTACAACAGCCGTGTCATTCTCACTTACCCACCCGGGCTTTCATACAGGAAGTTTACATCACTGAAGGTTAGGATCAAGTCTGTTTCAATTCAACTGTGGTCAGCGGCTTTCTTGGGCTGTGCAGTGATTCTGGATAATGTTTGCTTTTGTTTTATTCATTTATTTCTTAATAAAGGGAAGAATTGAGTGCAAGTCCTTGGACAGTGGAGCTGGCTTATCTCAGGGAAGGACAGACTGCACTATTGACAAGCCTATTTTCAAGAGCAATGCTAAGGTTTGTAGTGTGTACTGAAGCATCTCATCTCAGTGCAGCTGAGCCAAGACAGGAGGCAATCCGATCTCTCTCATTCATTTCATTTCAGGTTCTCTTCATTGTGTCCTATGGGATCGACACCACTTATAAATTTGACAGGACGTTAATAATCACTGCGAATGCCACCAGGTACTGTTCCGTTCATCTGCCAGCCTTTAAGTGTGGATGTGATTATTATCATTATTAATTATTATTACTATTATTCATGTGTACAATTAATTTAACCTCTCTTTCAGTGGGAATCAGCACGCCAGTGGAAGCGAACTTTACAAAAAAAATACAATTGACGTGAAGTACAGCATTTATCCTACAATTGAAAGGTTTTTATGTTTTATGTGATTTATCAGTATAAAAAGATTTCAAAAATAATTTAAGGTGACATTGTAAGGTCTAATATCTATGAAACATTCAATGTTTCTGTTCAGTTCCCTCACCTACACCAATTTCAGTCATGGAAAGAATGATTTGCAGAAACCAGTCCAACAACCAATTGTGGTAAAATACTATATCATAATATCAATATATATATTTTAAAGTTCATAAACATGATTCAGACTTGACTTCAATGCTCAGTTTTTTTCTCCCCCTTTAGCTTGCAAATGACAACAGAGCGCTGAATTTAACTATGGTGATCAGGGTGCCAGTAAAGCTTGGTGATAAAGACATTTGGGTGAATTCCAACAGCTTGCAGGTAACATATACAGGAGCTCATTGTTACTGAAACCCCACATGTATCAAATGTAGTTGTTTTTATGAAACTAAAGCCTTGTGGATGGATATGTTCTCTGTTAAATTGACATGAATCAGCTCTATTTCAGATTCCAGACTGCCAAAGAGACACAGATGAAAAACCTACAGTCACAAATTTTGTTGCTGAGATACAAAAAAATAAGTCTGTGGTAAGTAGCCACCTGTACATAGTGGAAGTTAGTCTAATATATTTAGAAGTGTGTAGTGTTTCATTGCATTGCCATCAAGTTTTCTGTTTCCAGCGATAAATTTAGGCCCTCTTTTAATTACCCACAGGACTGCTCTGTAGCCTGGTGCGGAGTGTTCAAGTGCAACCGATTCATGGGAAGTCTGGAGCGTCAAACATACACAATCTCTGCTAACCTTAGTTCAGAATGGATAGAGCAGGTAATTAATGTGTGTTTTAAAAATAAATATTTTTTTAATAAAAATGATCAACCTGAAAGATCAAATTAAATGGACACTGGACTGTTTCTCACTCAGATTGGACTTGAGTCTGCCAGATTCCTCTTGACCAGTACGGCCACTCTGGAGTTTGACAGAAACCAGTATATTTTCTTTTTACCAGGGTCAAATAACAACCCTTTGGTTCACAAGGTAATTAAACATTGATTATGTTTATCTGTGTTTGAAAAGAACTTGAATGTAGATCTAATCCAAAGTCTTCACATCTCAGATTGTGACACAGGTAGAAGTGTATCCTGAACCAGACTTCACCAAAGAGATCATCGGAGGATCCCTGGGAGGGTTGGCTCTACTCATTCTATTCACTGCTGGCCTCACTAAGGTGAGATATAGTAATGCACTGTTTGTGTATAACACAGCATGATGGAGACAGTAAGAAAATTTGAGTTCTGGTAATGGGCACTATTTATCACAAAATACGTGAATGCGGCTTCTTTTCATTTTCATTTTATGTGTGCATTTCTAATTAAAGAACACAGTTTTTTCATATAACTTCCTTTGCTTTCTACTTTCAGGCTGGATTTTTTAACAGTAAATACAAGAATATGGTGAATCAGGGACAAGAGGCTGGTGAAGGCGCTGAGTGAGGCGAATCTGCTCCACAATAAGAAACATCGGATTAGTTCATCTGTAAAATAAGTTTTGCATTTCTTATATATATATATATATATATATATATATATATATATATAGCGATTTTCATAAACACATTTAAATGGAAAATACATACCACTTTCATTTGATTTTCCTGAGAGAGAGAGCTTGTGATCCATGCATCGAGTGACAAGAACTTTAGAGCTTCAAAACAGATTTTTCTAATCCACATTTTGAACTGAATAGCTTGCTGTTGATCATCAAATTGTGTTTATATCTCTGCAGACTGTGTGTTTAACTTGTACATTTTTTTTTAAGTGAAAAATAATTCAATATAGTCTGTAGTCTCCTCTGTAGTCTGATTTTCATCACATGATGTACTGTAAAACTGCTGAAATACAAGGTGGAATGCTTCAGAGCAAGCACCTTACTTGCTTGCTTGATACCACTTTTAATGACAATGTGAACAGCTTCATTTTAAAATGCATTTTAAAATATGTGAACTTTGTGTTCTGAATGTATGGAAGAAAAAAAAACATAAGCTGATGTTTCATGAATATTTCATGTGTGATTAAACTTTTTTTTTAAACTAACCTCATACGAAGCTCCTGACATTTTTAAGTAGAAAGACAATGGAGGTATAACTGAGTACAGAATAACAAAGGTTGACCTTCATTTAATCGCATTCACTGAAACATTTAGACAGTGGATTTTAAAATAACCATGTTACAGAAAACATCTTTCATTGCCATTAAAATTTCTTTTTATCTTTGTCTTTTATAATGCAGCTTTTTTCTCTACACTTTTTTCTGTTTGACTTGAGTTATTGTAAGAGCATTTACAAAATAAAAACTAGACTAATGGAGAGTGTTTAAAGCTGTCAGTTGGCTTTTTAGTGCAATAATGAACTACCTCAAGGTCCGCAGAACAGAAACATGGAGGTAATGGGGACAAAGAAGGACAGGAATGAGGATACAGAGGAAATCTGCTGCTCCTGTGGCAGCAGGAGATGGCATGTCATCCACTGTTTCCTTTAAGAATGACCTGAATCTTGAAGTTTTGGCAAAGATCTGAATGTTTGCACGGACAGATCTGCTTCCACCAGTAGTTACAACGGCCACCTGGAACCAAGATGAATCTGACTTGCATAGCAGAGGGCCACCCTGATCTTCCTGTAAATGTAAAAACTGTTTGGAACCAAGATGAACCTACAGAACAGATAAAAACATGATTCAATGATCATCCATATCTGAAAACACCAACATCTGCTAACTTCTGACTTCTGATTATTTTACCTTCTGAATCTCCATAGAAAAAATGCAAATGTCCTCTGTGTCAGAAACATTCCAATTTGTTGCTGGAGTTTCAAGGTTTCGAAGACTTGTGCCAGCTCTAACAGTGCCTAAAACCCCCCAAATGTGTACTAAAATGTACTGAAATAATACTTGTCATGCAAACAATCTTACACAGGAAAATAGGAGAGTATTTTTTCAAGAGTAAACAATATTTTCCTCTGAAATAGTCATATTTAATCATTTTGGAGTATAATTATTACCTGTGGCCAATAAAGTGGGAGCAAAATACACATTAAATTCTACTGGAGTAAAACAGCATGAGACCACACCCACTAATAGTTCTTATATTATATAATAGTTATTATCAGTAGCTAACATGAGCAGACTCTTTGTGTTACTCTAAACAGAGCACTTTAGAAAGACGTTTCAGCTGCAGTTTGGTCGTAAAATTTGAGTATTCACTAGCTGCAGGTGGACCAGAAGATAACTGTGCACTCTTGTCGGTGCAACACGTGTTTTATTCTGAACAGAGCTGTGTAGAGACTGACTTGGCAGATGCAGGTCAACTTGTCACTTGTAAATTATTTTTTTAACCGCCACAGAAACCGTCCTCACTTAACAATATAGTCATTTCTTTCACCAAGATTTAATTAAGTTACTTTTGTGGCTATATTTTAGCTTGTGTCGCACAGAAAATGAAATTCATAACCTAATTACTTTAAAAATGTCTATACATTTTACTTTTTAATTAATGTGTTGTGTTTGCTGCAGTAGCAGAATTAAAAGATTGTTTATGAATACCAATGCAACCAACGTCCATGTAAATTCAATCATCAGCTAAGTTAGCAAGGACAGTTATTAATCAACATTAATAAATACAATTGTTGAACTGTAATTTAACTTGTAATTGTTAAAACTGCTAATTTGCTGTGTACATATTTGACAATGCAATTGAGATATATATATATATTTTTGCTTTTGTGTCTTGTCATTAAGGATGCAGGCTGTACGAGTGAAGTACAAAGATCATCAGAAATACATTTATTTGAGGGGCAGCTGACCTTCAAATCCTTTTTGAACAGTGGTCAGTGAAAAATGTCACTAATTTTAAACAATAACCTATGGCAGTGGTTCTCAACTGGTCTAGCCTCAGGATACCCTGCTTTATCGTCAAATATAAAATCAGGGAGACCAAAATTTCACAAATGAACATCATACTGCATTGAAGAAGGCTTTAAACTAGCGATTGAGACCATGAACACATTTTGAAAACGTTTACTGAGGTTAGAAATCAAGTAAGAAGTTGGTGAATTATTCATTGACTTGTGTGGAGACGGAGGTCCTTTTGACACCAAAACGGTCAACCCCTGGTGGCCTTTTGATAGAATGCAGTTCTAAGTTACTTCCGTGTTGGCGTCATTTCAGAGGACCAGAACTCCCCGCCTGCAAAAACAGGGCCAAAATTTAAAATTTGAATCAAAATGGTCGACTTCCTGTTGAAGTAGGGCATGGGTCCCAAGAGACTTTTTTGTGTGTCTTTACATGATATACACCGCGTTACAAATTATTATGCAAATTGGATTTAAGTGTCATAAACCTTTAATTTTTTGTTTTTCAATTAAACCCATGGATGGGTATTGTGTCTCAGGGCTCTTTGGTTCACTGAGATCAATCTCAGACACCTGTGATAATTAGTTTGCCAGGTGAGCCCAATTAAAGGAAAACTACTTAAGAAGGATGTTCCACATTATTAAGCAGGCCACAGGTTTCAAGCAACATGGAAAAGAAAAAAGGATCTCTCTGCTGCCGAAAAGTATCAAATAGTGCAATGCCTTGGACAAGATAGATATTTCACGAAAACTTAAGCGTGATCATCATACTGTGAAGACATTTGTGGCTGATTCAGAGCACAGATGGGTTTGTGCAGAAAATGGCATAAAGAGGAAGGTTTCTGCCAGACAAATTCATCAGATTAGGAGAACAGCTGCTAAAATGCCATTACAAAACAGCAAACAGGTATTTGAAGCTGCTGGTGCCTCTGGAGTCCTGCGAACTTCAAGGTGTAGGATCCTCCAGAGGCTTGCAGTTGTGCATAAACCTACTATTTGGCCACCCCTGACCAATGCTCACAAGCAGAAACGGTTGCAGTGGGCCCAGAAATACATGAAGACTAATTTTCAAACAGTCTTGTTTACTGATGAGTGACGTTCAACCCTGGATGGTCTAAATGGATGGAGTAGTGGATGGCCACCATATCCCAACCAGGCATTTGTTTGGTGACAATAATAAAATAATAATTCAATACAGATTCAATAGGGCCTTTGCACTCTTTAGTGCTCGTGCCCTAAAAATCAAACACAACACAGCTGTGCTCCTGGTCCATTGCTGTGGTAACGACTGACTCTTCTCATTCAGTAGCTTATTATTAATATCCTACTAATATAATTGGAGAGCGGGATGTTGGTCCGTCTGTCTGTCCATCTGTGTGTTCCACCTTTCAAACAATCCACATTCCGCCAACCCCCTCCTCCATCTCTCCAAGGTTGAGGAAGCCAGCCATTGCATCACATTTCATTTCATGTCAACTTCAATTTCTATTTTAATATTAAATAAATACTTCACATAATACTTTATTTTGGACTCCGGAGCTACTGCCACCTGGAACTATTTTTTCAGCCTGTGATGTATAGGCGTAGAGACGCCCTACGTAGGGGTGTCAACAACGTGAGGCAAAGACGACAACGAAGGGAGAGGAACATTTTTTCATGGTCACGGACATTTATCCCGTGTCACGAACATTTTCAACATGCCTAACAAGAGCAAATCACTGTTGGAAAATACTTGCGATGCCGCCAAATGCTGCATGACATTATTATAATTAGCCCACTACGAAAGAAAATACCTTTTGATAAATGTATATCAGCTCTGCAACAATGTACAGGCAACTGCTAGAAAATATTAAACACAGATGATGTTGACGCTTTTGTATTCACGTGATCTAACAGCATATCAAACTGATGTTGTTTTCATTATTAATGTAGAAAGACTATAAAAGAGGACAATAGTTGCCTTAATAACGTAAAACAAAATATCCAGCGGTAAAAGCTATAGTAACTACTGCATTACACTGAAATCACAGTTATATCACACACAACTTAAAGTTTTCTAGACAACAAAAAATCAAGTTTAAAAATAATGATAAAATAAAAGATTTATAGATTAGAAAACAATATTAATCACCGCCCCCTGCATGACGTTGTTGAACCAGGGTATCTGTGAGTCCACCATGAAAGAGGATCCTCGTTGACTTTACATTGGTATTGTTGCTGTGGTGGGGACACATACATTTGAGAAATTACGTGTCCCTACCATGGAATTTCGTCCCAACAGTGCGTAGACACTTGGGGGCCCCATCTTGCGCTTGGCACACAGCAGATGGCGGGTGTGGCATGTATCTTTGTTAGTTTCCCCTGATGCAGTTGTCATTTTGGCCGGTGCACAATGCACGTAGGCCTACACACCTGTTACACACACACAGGGACAGGCGGAGGCACACAAACATACAAAAAATTAAAATAAAAGTATTACATCAGCATATTAGAAAATACATGTCATAATTGGTTAGTCATATTATTTACCAGATTTAATTCATTGTAAAAAATAACAGATTAAATGAGAATGAGCCTTACACTACCCTTGGAGAGTGCCGCTGCAACTGTATGAAAGCTTAACATGATTAAAACAGTTTTAGAACAATATTTAACACATATTCTTGAGATGACATGGATCAGGTTTACTTTCAACAATTAAAACCCTGCCGAGTTTACCTCTTACTCTATGAATGGACAACATTATTTTAAAGTGAAGCAAAGTTGTAATTAAAAGATAAATAAATGAAAATAAAGCACCACGATGTCTCTGTGGTGTAGCTGCATGCACGGTGACCTGACGGGAGGAGACGCGAAAATATGCAGCACAGAGTGAGTTTTTGCTGTTTTTGTGGAGAATGGATGGCAGCACCACGTCTGCTTCTGGAGGAAAGATGCTCCACTGTCTCTTAGTGATTTTATCAAAAAGAAAAGCATCTGGACACCTGTGGTTTAAACATCTGTATTGATCTGTTAATGAACGGGGGTGATTCTTACAGTGTCTGTTATCCACAGCTGGTTATAGTGTAGGACTGATGTGTTGATGAATCTGCAGCCTCTAAGATGCTGCACCGACTGCAGTACTCTTATGCACAGCTGCTCACTGTTTCAGCTGATGACACCAGGCTGCTACAGTATTACCAGTGAAGTGCCTCTCCTCTGTCTTCATAACAGTCAAAGCATGCGACCGAAGTTTCCACTGTGGGTCAAAATATTGTGCTGTGACCCTGAGGTAACTATGATTACTGAGGAAAGTCCAGTAGTCTCCGGTGAGTGCAGCTGTGTTTGTCTGCCCCAATGCCTCCTCCACTTTAGCCCTCTCGTCTTCAGTCAAGTTGTGCATCTTGCTAACAGTGGCTCTCAACGGCAATTTTATTTTTTATTATTTAAATGTATTGTTGTTGTTGAAAGTTTGTTACTTGTAGAGCTGTTTAAGCATCTCCGTTGCAAACTATCTAGTGTGGTCTGCCTTTGGTGAGCGGGAGGAGGGCTTTCTGTAGCAGCGGTATGCTTGGCCAGCACATCATATTGAAGACTTGACGTACTGCAGTTGGGTCCTTTTCTGTAAAACCACTTCCTGTTATATGGCCTTCTTCACAATTTTAACAAAATGGCCTTTTAAATAGTGGTTACACTTTGAGACACTTCATGTGGTTCACTTGACTCTCCAAATTATATTTAACATTTAGAATAATTGTATTCCATTAAACTTTATTTAATATGAAAGAGTGATGTAAGATTATGCCAAATTAGTTTTGATGGTTACACCACTGGAACATTTTTGCCATAATCCTCTAATATATTGTCTCATGGAATAAAAGCAGGAATTTTAATTAACCCCTTTAATTTTGACTAAACCACAGGGACACAAAAAAGTAGCATCACATCATTGACCCATATAGGCTGAAATCGACAAAGACTTTCTGCAGTTCACCAGGATTGGCTCCTTTTCTTACAAACAAAAAGTTAATGCCACAACAATAAACCAAAATAATTTTACTCAAGTGTGGTTCAAGTGATGCACTTTGTTTGATCCTGTTTGATTGATTACTGTTTTCAGATCTGCCCAAAAGAATCACACCAAAGGAGGAAAATAAACCTTTTTGATTCACACATCTCGTGATCTCTTCACTGACTGACAGAATTTCAGCTCAAGGTTTCTAAGGTAATCTAATCTTTCTGATTAGTGTTTGTCACCTGTTGACAGTTTTGTGAATTAGTTTCATGGTTGCTAGGTCAGGACATAATCTACCATTACCTACTATGTGGAGAGCTCTGCAGTGCTATGAAATGTTCAGAAATAATCATGTTTTCTAAATAATTCAGTTGTAATTCCATTTACATGTCTGTTTCGGCTGTTTGCAGCTGAGCTTACTTCATACTGTCTTCCACAGTTGGTGTTTGAGATCAACTGTGGCACTGACAACGAGTGTGTAGATAAGCTGAAAGTGGATTTCAACTTCACCGGGTGAAGCTGAGTTTTCTAATGAAAGCTTGACTTGGGTGTGTGGATCTACTGAAGTATTTGTGTATCTGACTAAAGTTACATGCACCCTGATGCTCTTTGTGCATTCACTTTTCTATATTATCATAATCTATCAGATCCTCTGAGGTTAAAGTAGGCACTGATGAACTGCTGAATATCACCGTCTCAGTGGAAAACAGCCATGAAAACTCATACAACTGTGAGACCTGTTTTTTTTAGGTCAGTAGTGCAATTGCTTTCCTCGGCCTCAAAATGGCAACGCACCACCAATGCGCCTGACCACACCTCATTTTGAGACCAACACGCCCATAGGCACACAGACTGTTTCTGTTCAGTTCCCTCACCTACACCAATTTCAGTCATGGAAAGAATGATTTGCAGAAACCAGTCCATCAACCAATTGTGGTAAAATACTATATCACAATATCAATATATATATTTTAAAGTTCATAAACATGATTCACACTTGACTTCAATGCTCAGTTTTTTTCTCCCCCTTTAGCTTGCAAATGACAACAGAGTGCTGAATTTAACTATGGTGATCAGGGTGCCAGTAAAGCTCGGTGATAAAGACATTTGGGTGAATTCCAACAGCTTGCAGGTAACATGCAGGAGCTCATTGTTACTGAAACCCCACATATCAGTTGTTTTTATGAAACTAAAGCCTTGTGGATGGATATGTTCTCTGTTAAATTGACATGAAATGGCTCTATTTCAGATTCCAGACTGCAAAAGAGTGAAAGATGGGAATGAAAAACCTACTGTCACAAATATTTAGAATTTTGTGGTGTTTCATTGCATTGCCATCAAGTTAGGGTTAGGTTACGCCATAGCCATGATCATGTACACTGGTCTTAAATATAATAATAATAACACCATATTCATATTTATTTTCATTTATTGAAACTTGGTAGTAAAAACTAAAAAAAATATATATATATACAAATAAAAATACTCTGAAGTAAAATACATTTCCAACATAAATTATAAAATAAATAATAAAAAAAAAAGACTTCCCTCTCCCCAGCCACTTCGTCCAGGTCTTCCCGGGGGATCCCGAGGCGTTCCCAGGCCAGCCGAGAGACATAGTCCTGGGTCTTCCCCGGGGTCTCCTACCGGTGGGACGTGCCCTGAACACCTCATCAGGGAGGCGCCTGAGCCACCTCATCTGGCTCCTCTCGATGCGGAAGAGCAGCGGGTCTACTCCGAGCTACTCCAGCCACCCTACGGAGGATGCTCATTTCGGCGGCTTGTACCCGCGATCTTGTTCTGTCGGTCACTACCCAAAGCTCATGACCATAGGTGAGGGTAGGAACGAAGATTGACTGGTAAATCGAGAGCTTCGCCTTTCAGCTCAGCTCTCTCTTCTCGACCCGCACCCAGAGAGTGCACTCCACCCTTTTCCGGTTGATGACCATGGACTCGGATTTGGAGGTGCTGATTTTCATCCCGGCCGCTTCACACTCGGCTGCGAACTGATCCAGTGAGAGTTGGAAGTCACGGTCTGAGACGCCGTATGGTGGTCCAGAATCTCTTCGAAGCCATCCAGAAGTCTTTTTCCATGGCCTCGCCGAAGTCCTCCCATGTCCGGATTTTTGCCTCAGCGACCGCCGCAGCTGCACTCCGCTTGGCCTGCTGGGGCCTGCCTGCTGCCTCTGGAGTCCCACAGGCCAAAAAGGCCCTATAGGACTCCTTCTTCAGCTTGACGGCATCCCTCACCGCCGGTGTCCACCAGCGGCCGCGACAGGCACCGACCACCTCGGACTCAATGTACTCCGCCTCCCCTGGTACGTGGTCGACGCTCTCCCGGAGGTGGAATTTGAAACTCTCTCTGACAGGAGACTCTGGCAGACCTGGCAGACCCTCACAATACGTTTGGGTCTGCCAGGTCTGACCGGCATCCTTCCCCACAATCGTAGCCAATTCACCACCAGGCAGTGATCAATTGACAGCTCCTCCCCTCTCTTCACCCGAGTGTCCAAGACATGTGGCCGCAAGTCCAACGACACGACTACAAAGTCAATCATCGAACTGCGGCCTAAGGTCAAGATCCGTCCCCCCACCCGAAGGAGGAGGAAGGCTACCCTCTTGTCTACCGGGGTAAACTCCAACATACAGGCACCAAGCCGGGGAGCAATAAGGTCTGCCACCCCTGCCCGGCGCCTCTTGCCAGTGGCAACTCCAGAGTGGACGAGGGTCCAACCCCTCTCGAGAAGACTGGTTCCAGAGCCCTTGCTGTGCATCGAGTTGAGGCCGACTATATCTAGCCGGAACTTCTCAACCTCACGCACCAGCTCAGGCTCCTTCCCCACCAGAGAGGTGACGTTCCACGTCCCTAGAGCTAGCTTCTGCAGCCGAGGGTCAGACCGCCAAGGTCCCCGCCTTCGGCTGCCGCCCAGCTCACAGTGCGCCCGACCCCTTTGACCCCTCCCGCTGGTGGTGAGTCTGTGGGAGTGGGGTCCCATGTCCCCTCTTTGGGCTGTGCCTGGCCGAAGGCCCGGCCACCAGGCGCTCGCCCCCGAAAAAAACATATCTTGTTCATCATTAGGGTCTTCTGAGCTACCCTTTGTCTGGCCCCTCCCCCCGGACCTGTTTGCCATGGGAGACCCTACCAGGGGCATAAAAGCCCCAACAACTGAGCTCTTGGGGTCATTGGGACGCGCAAACCCCTCCACCACAATAAGGTAGTAGCTCAGGGAGGGGCCTCTATGACATCCATTAGTGCAAATTATCATTTGTTTCATTTAACAAAAACGATGAAGAATAATAGAACAATAACTGTAATAGCAACATTTAGAATAAAACATTTAAAATGATCATTTCCTGTTTCAGTATGAGACCAACTTATTCAACCCCAGTATTAAAAGTAGCCTCAGCAATGCTGCACAATCCTCTAAATTAGTTTTCTGATTAACTATAACAATTCTTATTATCTGTTTTTCTGTTTTTTCACTTGATTTTACTTCTAGGTCTCATGGTTTGGGGGCTTTGTAAATAGCCTCATGTCGGCACTAATTACACCTAAAACTAAATACTCCTCAACCATGTAACAGATTTTAAGAGCCTTAATTATTTTATAATTATTTTTTTTAAAATAACTTTTACGTTTGAATTCAGCTCTGAAAAGTTAACATGATCTCATTTGGTGAAAGTCAGTAATTGCAACATGTGAGACCATAAAAGAAACATTTCAGACATTAAGGCAACACTTCCTGTCTAACTTTCTCACTTACAGTATAATCAGAAGGAAACTGAAGTTAATGTAGTAAATAGTTTTTTATAGCGCACTATATTCAATGTGAGAAGTTACCAAGCAGGAAGACAGTGACATACTTCCTGCAACCCACTTCATGAAATGATCTGCCTCTGGTGAGTTAGACTTAGTTCATATAAATATATATTACATTAGATCAAGACTGTTGAAAAACACAACAGAACTGGAGGACTTGAAGTGATGGGTTACTATGAGGAGGTTAACATTAACAGATAAAATATACAAAAGAGCATTTTCCTTAATTGTCTTCCTGAAGCCATAAAGGCCACAGTAGAAAAAGCAGAACCTCAGGGTGTTCATCTCATGTTGATGAATTCATTACTTTTCATTTCATGGATTT
The DNA here is from genome assembly GCF_027409825.1 of Scomber japonicus. Taxonomy (NCBI): domain Eukaryota; kingdom Metazoa; phylum Chordata; class Actinopteri; order Scombriformes; family Scombridae; genus Scomber; species Scomber japonicus. The sequence continues at coordinate 15,902,476 of NC_070597.1, forward strand.
ACTGCTTTTTTTGTTTGTTTGTTTTTCATGTTTTATTAGAAATGTGACATTAGAAAATACAAAAAAAAACAATCATATGAACACATGCACAAAGTTGAAACTAAATCAGTTATGTGATTTTATTTTTTCTAACAAGTCAGTGATCAGATTTCTACCTTTGGTCACCAAAGCTGTGCAGAGAAATCATTGGGTTTTTTAAGGGTGGTGACAATAGAACATTTGGTCAATGGTGAGCAGTAGCAGGAAAAAGAAGTTCACTTCCTGAAGATAGGCTGTGAACTAAATAAGACCATGTGCTGAGTTGTGATGAGAAGAAAAAGATGATAAAATATTTATTTTCCAGAAGAAGTTTGATTGAACTACTAAAGCATAATGAGATCTTGATATGGCAGACTACTGTTTCCTTAGAAAGCTGAAACGGCACCATAAAATATAACTTTGGAGTCATTGCACATACAGTAGGTACCTCAAAAGAACATGAATAATGTTATTAAATATCAAAACTAGAAATAAACCGTCAACACATAGATACAGACAAAGTTATCTATCAGGTATCCAATCCAGTTATATTCTACCAGCTCATGGTGTCTGCCTCTATGTAACCGGTGGTGGTTGATATGTGGTGTGCGTTGTGTGACGTGCAGTAGAGGCAGAGACTCAGACCAGATAACTTTGGAGGCAACGTCCATTTATACCGCTGATGACAGAATGAACAACAAAAATCCTCCAGTCAAGCAATCAACACATGAACCCTTACACAAATCAAATTATACAAAAAACATGTTAGCATCCTATACCAAAACTTAAACTAATAAACAAATGAATAGAAAAGATGCGTACCTCTCCCATGGATTACAGTAACAAATGGGGAGAGGCAGAGGCGGGAAACAAAACTTATAGTGAGGGGGGGTCACACAGAAATGAACAACAGGGTATAAACAAAAACACTCACATGTTCCACTTGACTGGTTGAGCAACAAGTCAGGTATGTTACCATTTTGTGTAATTATATAATAACTAATATATATAATAATATACTTAACTCAAATCATATCACATATTCTATTGTTACATAATTAAATCTAGTGCATTAAATTAAATCTATATAGCACACCACAGACATGTCTGATGCGTAGATGGGATGATGGTGCAGAGGAAGTCTAGCAAAAAGGAGAAATTGATTTTTTTATTTTTAGATTTTTTTTTATCTTTCATGAGAAGGCTATTCTAAACAATGGTGGGTGGCGTCAATCTGCCCATAGTGAAGTTGAAGTGAGTATGACTAGTTGGATATTTTTTAAATGTATATATTTAAAAAATGAAAAAGAAACAGATAAAGAGGACAAACAAAACAAAAATAACAATGTTGAAAGAGGAATAGGAAGAAGTATATAGTTATAAATGACTAACCCTTTCTCACTACTCCTCCATTAACTTATATATAATTTATAAACAACTATCCTAAAGTTATGTACAACCCAAATATTCACCTAGAAGAATAATACATCAATAAGGCGGGAAACAAAACTTATAGTGAGGGGGGGTCACACAGAAATGAACAACAGGGTATAAACAAAAACACTCACATGTTCCAATTGACTGGTTGAGCAACAAGTCAGGTATGTTACCATTTTGTGTAATTATATAATAACTAATATATATAATAATTTACTTAACTCAAATCATATCACATATTCTATTGTTACATAATTAAATCTAGTGCATTAAATTAAATCTATATAGCACACCACAGACATGTCTGATGCACAGACGGGATGAGTGTGCAGAGGAAGTGTAGCAAAAAGGAGAAATGGAATTTTTTATTTTTCGTGACAAGGCTATTCTAAACAGTGGTGGGTGGTGTCAATCTGCCCATAGTGAAGTTGAATTGAGAAGGACTTTATTTGGATTTTTTTTTAATTTAAATATTTCAACATGAAAAAAAGAAAACAGATAAAGAGGACAAACAAAACAAAAATAACAATGTTGAAAGAGGAACAGGAAGAATTATATAGTTATAAATGACTACCCCTTTCTCACTACTCCTCCATTAACTTGTATATAATTTATAAACAACTATCCTAAAGTTATGTACAACCCAAATATTCACCTAGTGTCAAAAAAAAACCAAAACCCAACCCCTTTAAACTTTCTCCCTCCTCAGCTGGTGTCCAGAGGAAATCATACACATCAACAGCACTGTTAGGAAAAGGGAACCACTTAAATATATCAAGAAGGTTTATTGTCTGTGTTGGCATTTCCCTTCTACAGTGTCTGCAGCTAAATGCTCAGTGAGCCTTCCTGCTTGAACTTAAAATGATGAAATCATGTTCAAGTCTGATGAAAACACTTTTGTAGTCTGAATATAACTACCTCACATCAGCATGTAACTCCTTTGATGCCACCATCTTGTTGGTCATCTTTATTTAAAAGATACTTTTTATTGTTCATCACTTTAATCATTGCTTACCTCAGAATGAGCATATGTACAAATATGTCATTCTAGGTTTAATCTTGTTGCCCTGAAACTAACGTGAAAAGGATTTGCTTCTGCTTCTTAAAGGACATATACTTTAAGTCTCTGAAAAATATTTTATTTAAGGGACCGGGTGCACAAAGTGTGAAAAGATCAATATTGTAACCCCTCCTACAAAACACTTCCTCTAACTGGCTGCCTTGGCTTTAGACACTGTAGTATTTATCCATTTTGCTTTCTCCATCTCCCTCCTGGACAGTAGTAGAAATAGTTGTGCAGCTTGGAGTAATTAAGTAAGTGATTTACATAAGTGATATTTGTTGGGGGTTTTTCCATGTGAGTGACACAATGGACTGGATCATTTCTACCACAGTGTTTTTGTCAGGTAAGACCAAATGTGTACATCCTGATTTTGTTTTTTATATTTCATTTCCTGTACAGCATCTTCAGCAGTAATGTTCCTATAACATCCATTAGTGCAAATTATCATTCATTTCAACTTAGTCAACCCCAGTATTAAAATTAGTCTCAGCAATGCTACACAATCCTCTAAATCTGTTTGTACTTGGGGAAGTACTCAACATGTGAAACCACAAAAGAAACATTTCATTCCAGACACCAAGGCGACACATCACACCTAGCTTTCTCATTTACAATCAGAAGGTAACTGAAGTAAATGTAGTAAATAGTTTTTTTTATAGTGCATTACATTTAATGTGAAAAGTTTACAAGCAGGAAGACAGTGACATACTTCCTGCAACCCACTTCATGAAATGATCTGCCTCTGGTGAATTAGACTTAGTTCATATAAATATATATTACATTAGATCAAGACTGTTGAAAAACACAACAGAACTGGAGGACTTGAAGTGTTGGGAACTATGAGGAGGTTAACATTAACAGATAAAATATACAAAAGAGCATTTTCCTTAATTGTCTTCCTGTATTTTTAATTTCATGGATTTACTGCTTTTGTTTGTTTGTTTGTTTTTCTTGTTTTATTAGAATATGACATTAAAAGTATGACAGTGTGATATGAATTTACATTTAGATCATGTTCATCCACAAGAGATTCAACAGATCCATTTAAGGAAGTTAATATTATACGTTTATCTATTCACACGTTCTCTTTTGACTATTTTAAAGCCGTAGAACATGAGAAATTATAATGCCAGGCTTTCAAGGAGTTTATATAACTTTGACCACTTTTAGAAAACCTGAAAAGGTCAAAAGAAACCTTTTTTGTAACATTTAAACAAATATCCCTATGATGGAAAATATACATGCAAACAAAAAGTTAGTGCCACATGAATAAAGTCATTTTTGATTCATGAGAATTCTTCCTTCTTCATCCTTCAGTGTTAAAAGCTGCACTTTGCTTCAATATTGATCCTGTGGCTTGGAAGACCCTGAGTAACTCTGCTGCAGGTTTTGGATACCAGGTGGTGCAAAGACAGTCAGAGTAAGTAGTACGTTGTGGTGGAAAATGGATCTACTGAATCCACTGCTGATTCAGATCTGCTATGATAACCTCTCACCTGATTGTTGGGATTTATTTCCTCAGTTTGCTGGTCAGTGCCCCCCTTGAACAACTTTCACCAACTGAAAGAGGGCAAATATTTAAATGTTCCACTGAAGACTGCACTCCAGTACCAGTACAAGGTGGGCAAATACTAATTTCAATATGCTTTATTAATTCTGTAGCTTTAGTCATCTGATCAGATCTACGTGAGACATTGTTTCAGGAGATTTTTAAAACAACTGAAAATTTTAGGACTCAATAATTGATAAAATTACTTACTAAGATGGAGATTGTATTCCATCTTGTTGGAATTTGGTTACAGTATATCATATATAGCCTTGTGAGATACTTGACTGGATAATGTTACTAATAGTGATCAAATCAGATATGGAAGTTAGTTATGTTGTGTTGTGTCTTGATGGTTTTAACATAACTGATGGCTGATGGTTTTTTATGCAGTGCCAAGTTTTGCAGTCAACATGTCCCTTGGTTTGACAATGACAAGTGATCCCAACACACAAAAAACTTTGGTAAGTTGCTAAACTGCAAATATTTGCAGGTAAATGATAATAAGAATGCAGAGGTTTAGATCTCTACCAGTAAATCAATTGTCTTCAGTTTGAAATGTAGTTTAAGGAACAGGAAAATAATCATCTCATTATAATCAGGACTTGAATTTGTCTCTTTTCAGGCATGTGGTCCAACCATCCCAAAGGACTGCAAAAGTATCACCCAGTATAGCGGTGTGTGCTTTGAGATAAACTCTTCTGATCACGCTGGATCCCCTGTGCCTTCTTCTATTGAAGGTACACATGTTGAGATTTTACCTCATAAATAGTGATGATAAAGGTCTGGTAATATTTTCACATCACTGCACATTCTTATAACTTCATACACACAACCCAACATGCATATTTGGAGTAATGTTGAGAATAGGATTATGTGTATTATATAATACATAATTGTTTTAAATAAGTTGAGAGGAAATATTTCAGATGTATTTCTGCTTTTTCACAGAGTGTCGAACTATAGCAGACATTGCATTTCTGTTGGATGGCTCAGGCAGCGTAGATTATGATGATTTTAAGAGAATGAAGAATTTTGTGAAAAGTGTTGTCAAGTCATTCCCAGGAAAGGATACAAAGGTAGGATTGTAACTCCCTCACCCCATCCTGCCCCTCTCAATATTTCATACATATTTTCATTTATGTCCATACATATTTACATTTTTTCTTTTTTTTTTCTTCCAGTTTGCCATCGTCCAGTTCTCCTCACGTGTTGTCATCCATTATTACTTTAATACTTTTGATGCTGATCGATGGGAATATCAAATCGATAGTATAACACAGTTACGTGGAGCGACTTACACAGCTACAGCCATCAGAAATGTTGTGTAAGTGACTGTGTGATGCTAATTCATGACACCATCCTCAGAAGTGAACTATGATTTTAGAGGTTTCCTTTTATGTCTGAATGATTTTCAACAGTCATACCCAATTTGATACAAATGTCCAGTTTGTGGTCCTGAAAGCAGCATTAGATCTAGACTGGCAGTTCAAGCCCAATGAATAGCTTGAATTGGTACAAAGGTAAGTGGTGAACTGCCAGAGGTTTAAAAAAAAAGGTAAGGTTGCCCAAAATTGAATAATAATGCACATTTCAGAATTATAGAAAAAGGCCTTTTTCAGGTTAGGAATGGGTTAACTCCATTGCTGCTGATCTACAGCAATGGATGTTGATCAAGCTTGAAAGTTGGTGCTACCAATTCCTACAGGAGTCCCAACTTTTCTGGATTACTTACAATCGCCTGTCTGCATAAAAGTAGTATTGGAACACACTGTGGTACCATACCCTTGTGAGCATTATTTGAACAGTATTGTACTGCAGAACGTAGCAGTAACAATGGAAGAGAGACAGACCATCATAAAAATTAAAAATGTAGGTCTTTCCTACAGAGAAATTGTGAAGAAAGTCAAGGTGTCAGTGAGTACAGTTTCCTTCACCATCAAAAGGCACTCAGAAACTGGGAGAAACTCTAACAGGGAGAGGTCCACAACAGAGTCAGAAGACAGGTTTCTGAGAGTCATAACTTGCGTGATAGGCGGCTCACAGGACAACAGCTTCAAGCACAGCTTCATAGTGGTCGTAGTAAGCAAGTCTCAGTTTCAACTGTGAAGAGAAGACTTGGAGTTGCAGGTGTGACAGGTTGAGTCGCAGCAAGAAAGCTGTTGCTATGAATAAGAAGAAGAGGCAGAGTTTATTTTCCGAATTTACCCAGTAACAAGAAATACAATAATACTATTTTCTGATTGGCTGGTAGGTTGCTAGCTCTGGACAGCTATGAACGCCTCACTGTTCATTTCTGTATTCATTTCTGTGTGGTGGGATCTATCACTTCTCAGCGTGAGAAATGACAGGTGTGGCTTGTGAACTGCTTGAAAGGTCAATGATCAGATAATGACCCAAAACATAAGTCCAAGCTATGCCAGAACTACCTTAGGAAAAAGACCAAGATGGTAAGCTTGAAAACATGGAGTCTCCAGACTTAAACCCCATCGAGCTGGTTTGGGATGAACTGAAAAGAAGAGTGAAAGCAAAGCAACCTACAAGTGCCACACATTTATTGGAACTTCTGCAACACAGTTGGGTTTATAAATTGATGATTTCTTTTTTAACATCAATAGTTTATTTCTTCTATGCTTTCATATCAGAGTACAATGACACAATGACTGCCTAAAACTTTTGACCGGTAATGTACATATACATATACATATATGTAATATTTATATATGTATATTTCTGTTTTGACAGTGAAAGCGTCTTCTCGACATTTGGAGGTTCCAGGCCAAATGTGAAGCATGTGAAACACAAAATAACAAAAAAATATATACATATTGACATATGTATACTTTTATTTTGACAGCAACAACGTCTTCTCAACATATAAAGGTTCCAGGTCAGATGTGAAGAAGATTTTAATAGTCATTACAGATGGACAATCTCATGATAGGGCTGATTTGCCAGGTGCAGCAAATTTAGCTGAAAATAAAAAGATTGTTCGATTTGCCATTGGGGTAAGTTGCATGTATACTGTATAAGCATGTATTGTGTTGTGTTCATTTATCCATTGGTTTGAGTCAATAATGTAAATGGAGGCAGTATTTTACATGTGCATATATGAATCATTTTTTTTGGATAATACAATACCTCTAACATGTTTCCTCAAAATCCCTAGGTGGGGAATGCATTTACAAATGACGGAGCAAAACAGGAACTGTACACCATTGCATCTTCACGAGACAAAGTGTTTCAAGTGTCAAACTTTGGTGCTCTTGATGCAATACGACAGAACTTGCAGGACCAAATCTTCTCTATCGAAGGTACAGATGTAAACTTAATATGATGGCTTTGCATATTTTTTGTGTTACTGTAAATGCTATAGGTCCAAAGTAAATACTTAATTACTGTTTTAAAAAATACTAATAATTACAACTCAGAGCTATAATCATATTTCAGATCTATATACCAACTCAGTTTAAGTATGAACTTATTGTAAATCACAGTTGTAGAGACTTTGACACTGATTTATGTTGCTGTTACAGGATCTCAAACTGGTGGAGAGTCACTGAAAATGGAAATGGCTCAAAGTGGATTCAGTGCAGCTTATGTGCCTCCGGTAATTAAAAACAGACATTTACTGGACAGTATAGTCATAGAAACACACACACACACACACACACACACACACACACACACACACACACACACACACACACACACACCACACACACACACACACACAGACACACACACACACACACACACACACACACATCTCTGTGTCACCTCGTGTGGCTGAAAAACATACATCTAAAGTCTGGTCCAGTATAAAGATAAAGTCCAGATGATTAATTTATGATGCATTTAGCCTTTTGCTTGGCTGATGTTTTATGGCAAACACAGTTTCTACACATTTCTGTCCAATCCAGTATAGGTTTTCAAAGAATGAAGCCTTAGCTTGATGCTCTAACGATTCCCCTTCTACAGGACCACTTGATGCAACTGTCCTTTTCCAAAAGTTATTAGAGATACATACAGTAAGAATTGTTATTTAGAAGGAGAAAAGGAGAGGTCAAAAAAACTGTGTTGCTCCAATCTCCACATGCCTGGCTATCCACTTAATAATCACCCCCTTCCTACCCTAAACCTTCCTAAAGGTGCACATGTACTAGAAAGCAATGTTAATAATCATCTTTTAACATATTTTACAAATATAATATAAATGAAATGTTCTGCATTTGAAGCTACATGTACACATGCATTTTAAGCACAAAGAATCTAATAATTAACCTTTCACATTAATACAAATATGAAATACAAATATATCAACTTGCAAATATTCCTTTCAATTTCTTTTAAATCTGCTGTTTTACATATGAACTAAAATTATTGCGTACTAATCAAACATCAATAAATTGCATTTAGGGTTCTACACGGGGGATTCAGATGGCTATTGTTGGTGCCAACCAGTGGAGGGGAGGCTTCCAGGAATACAAACGCCAGATGTTGAACTCTTATCAGCCTTTGGACATAGAGCTTGACAGTTATCTGGGTAAGAATATTATAGTACATATAGTACATGCAGTGGTGTACTTGCACTGCTCTACTGTCCATCCCAAACATACGAGTTTAGAAAAGGACAGATTTGATATCACATGAAATGCCAAATTTATTTTGCTAAATAAGATCATACACTTCAATTCCTTCTAAATAAAAAAGAGACATCAGACACCAAAATTACATGTAAAGAAAATCAAGAAAGAAAAACCCATACCCAACAGTGAGTATGTTGATGGATATGATTAAAAATTGTGTTTGTATAGAAATTGTCATGGTTTTTTACAAACTTTTGGAAAGGCCAAAGAGAAGGTGCCTCATGGTCCCCAGACTTAAATAGGTAATGAGATAAATAATATTATGAATTAGAAGAGGGTGAGCCAAAGTAAGTTTTAAAATCTGTTTAATCAAACAAAGAATAATTATGCTTGTTTGTAATTAATAGCTTCATGAAATGTGTCATTTAAAGATTGTTCTCAGTAAAAGATGCAGTTTGTCCCCCTATTGGCCAAACCTTTCTATACTTTAACTAATAGGCTTGACTCTTTAATTCCAGGTTACTCCATGGCAGTCGCCAACACGTTGGATGGCCCACTGACAATTCTCGGTGCTCCAAGATATAAACACAGAGGAATTGTGATGTCGGTTTTCAAAAGGCTTAGAAGTCAAACAATTGATCCCTTTAATTGGCAGGTGTGTACTCACAATTAAGATGATTAATGAAAGACAATGTAAAGAATGCATTTTTAATCTTAAATTGAAGGTTGTTGGCTTCTCACTTTGCTAATTCTTTTTTGTTGCTTACACAGTTCAAGATTGGTGAATATTTTGGTGCAGTGGTTTGTGCCATGGATGTGGATCGTAACAGCTACACTGACCTAGTCCTCATATCTGCCCCTATGTACATGGACAGTGATAGAGAGGGAAGAGTTTATGTGTGCAGCTTGTCACGTTTGGTAAATTACTTTTTAAATAATCCAGAATCTATTGGATTTTTATGATGAGAATTCAAACATTGACTCTCACCTTTATATTTCCACCAGAAAATTGAGTGTCATTTCGATTCTCCATTAGTACTGAGAGGGGACGCATCTGAACAAGGAAGATTTGGGTCTTCTCTTGCTGTACTCCCGGACCTTAACCAAGATGGTTTCAATGATTTGGCAGTTGGAGCACCTTTGGAGAATGATGGACAAGGTAGCATTTACATCTTCCATGGTGAAAGAGGAGGAGGAAGGATTAGTCCTGCTTACTCACAGGTGAGCGAGAGAAAACATTTAAATGATAAATATGACCTCATGTATTCAATGTACAATCTAGACCAAATTTATCTTTGATTAATTCAAATATTTTCATTTACATAGAGAATTGCTTCCTCTGAGGTCCGGCAAGGACTGAAGTTCTTCGGGATGTCGATCAGTCAGTCTTCTTTTGACCGTAGTAATGACAATCTGCCTGATTTAGCGGTGGGTTCAAAGGGAACAGTTGTCTTACTCAGGTAAGACGCTCCTGTTACACATTATTAATCTCACCTGTAAGTCTACCATTTGTGTTAATTTGTGTCAAAATAATCACACTACAAAGTTTATTACCATGAAGTCTCCAGTGTTCATGGTAACAATTCTGTAGTTATAGATTTAGGACAGATGTGTTCACCAATGACAGATTGTATCAGGCAGCTAAAATTTGATATGACAGTTGTCATTTTGGTGTGCTGCTTTACAATTTTAATATGTATTTTCCTACTCTGTCAATATCCAGGTCAAGGCCCATAGTAATGGTGGAAGCTTCAGTGACATTCAACCCAAACCAAATCCAAACCCAAAACTCAGACTGCTCAACACCACTGGATAACACAGCTAAAATCTGCTTTACCATGACCAAACACTCTGTCATTGATACAGGTCCCTGATTCTCTTCATTGTTTCTAAACCACAGTGCACTGTCCATCCATTTAGATACTTGTATGTGTGCACGAGTAACCTCTAAATGCAACTCTAATCTGTTCCAGCTAGAGCAATTATTAATTACACTTTCACACTGGATGCCCAACGCAAGGTCCCAAATAACCGAGCTTACATCAGGGACAAACAACGAGAGCAGACTGGATCATTAACTCTTACCTTTGAGCAAAAATGCAACGATGTGAAATTCCTCATTCAGGTGAGTTATTAAAAACCTTATAACATCAGCAATACAGCCATCCCTCAATAATAATGAATTAATTTTAACAATAGTGTCCTTCTCTCACAGGCCTGTCCAGATGATTCTCTGAATCCAGTTAACAATGAGCTCCAATTCATCTTTGATGGTTTGCCTTCTAGCTCAGGTCTCAGACCAAGTCTAGCCCAGCAGGCTCAGACAACAACCTTTCATCCTGTGAGTAATCTTTAAAGTCACTTTCATTTATCGGTTGGTTTTAAATCACACTGAAGGCTTTTTCAAACCTATAGTTCATTTGCTCTGGTCTGAATCAGTGGATGAGTTGTAAACTTGGTTTGATCAAACTTTCTCTGTGATCAGTTTGTCTCTGTTGTGTTTGCCAGGTCATGACAGATATTACTACATAATCTACCATTACCTACTATGTGGAGAGCTCTGCAGTGCTATGAAATGTTCAGAAATCATCATGCTTTATAAATAATGTTCAGTTGTAATTCCATGTATTTGTCATGTCTGTCTCGGCTGTTAGCTCTTACACTTTGTGAACAAACATAGCTTACTTCATACTGTCTTCCACAGTTGCTGTTTGAGATCAACTGTGGCACTGACAACGAGTGTGTAGATAAGCTGAAAGTGGATTTCAACTTCACCGGGTGAGGCTAAGTTTCAAATGTTAAGCTTGACTTGGGTGTATAGATCTACTGTAGTATTTGTGTGTATTCACTTTTCTATATTATCATAATCTATCAGATCCTCTGAGGTTAAAGTAGGCATTGATGAACTGCTGGATGTCACCGTCTCAGTGGAAAACAGTCATGAAAACTCCTACAACAGCCGTGTCATTCTCACTTACCCACCCGGGCTTTCCTACAGGAAGTTTACATCACTGAAGGTTAGTATCAAGTCTGTTTCAATTCAACTGTAGTCAGCTGTTTTCTGAGGCTGTGCAGTGATTCTGGATAATGTTTGCTTTTGTTTTATTTATTTATTTCTTAATAAAGGGAAGAATTGAATGCAACTCCTTGGACAGTGGAGCTGGCTTATCTCAGGGAAGGACAGACTGCACTATTGATAAGCCTATTTTCAAGAGCAATGCTAAGGTTTGTAGTGTGTACTGAAGCATCTCATCTCAATGCAGCTGAGCCAAGACAGGAGGCAATCCGATCTCTCTCATTCATTTCATTTCAGGTTCTCTTCATTGTGTCCTATGGGATCGACACCACTTATAAACTTGACAGGACATTAATTATCACTGCAAATGCTACCAGGTACTGTTCTGTTCATCTGCCAGCCTTTAAGTGTGGATGTGATTATTATCATTATTAATTTTTTTACAATTGATTTAACTTCTTTAACTTTTTTACCTCTCTCTATATATGTGGATGTGATTATTATTATTATTATCATCATTCATGTGTACAATTACTTTAACCTCTTTTTCAGTGGGAATCAGCACGCCAGTGGAAGCGAACTTTACAAAAAGAGTACGATTGACGTGAAGTACAGCATTTATGCTACAATTGAAAGGTTTTTATGTTTTATGAGAAAAAGATTTTTAAAATAATTTAAGGTGACATTGTAATGTCTAATATCTATGAAACATTCAATGTTTCTGTTCAGTTCCCTCACCTACACCAATTTCAGTCATGGAAAGAATGATTTGCAGAAACCAGTCCATCAACCAATTGTGGTAAAATATTATATCATAATATCAATATGTATATTTTTAAGTTCATAAACATGATTCAGACTTGACTTCAATGCTCAGTTTTTTTCTCCCCCTTTAGCTTGCAAATGACAACAGAGCGCTGAATTTAACTATGGTGATCAGGGTGCCAGTAAAGCTCGGTGATAAAGACATTTGGGTGAATTCCAACAGCTTGCAGGTAACATATGCAGGAGCTCATTGTTACTGAAAACCCCACATGTATCAAATGTAGTTGTTTTTATGAAACTAAAGCCTTGTGGATGGATATGTTCTCTGTTAAATTGACATGAATCAGCTCTATTTCAGATTCCAGACTGCCAAAGAGACACAGATGAAAAACCTACAGTCACAAATTTTGTTGCTGAGATAAAAAAAAATAAGTCTGTGGTAAGTAGCCACCTGTACATAGTGGAATTTAGTCTAATATATTTAGAAGTGTGTGGTGTTTCATTGCATTGCCATCAAGTTTTCTGTTTCCAGTGATAAATTTAGGCCCTCTTTTAATCACCCACAGGACTGCTCTGTAGCCTGGTGCAGAGTGTTCAAGTGCAATCGATTCATGGGAAGCCTGGAGCGTCAAACATACACAATCTCTGCTAACCTTAGTTCAGAATGGATAGAGCAGGTAATTAATGTGTTTTAAAAATAAATATTTTCTAATAAAAATGATCAACCTGAAAGATCAAATTAAATGGACACTGGACTGTTTTTCTCACTCAGATTGGACTTAAGTCTGCCAGATTCCTCTTGACCAGTACGGCCACTCTGGAGTTTGACAGAAACCAGTATATTTTCTTTTTACCAGGGTCAAATAACAACCCTCTGGTTCACAAGGTAATTACACATTGGTTATGTTGATCTGTGTTTGAAAAGAACTTGAATGTAGATCTAATCCAAAGTCTTCACATCTCAGATTGTGACACAGGTAGAAGTGTATCCTGAACCAGACTTCACCAAAGAGATCATCGGAGGATCCCTGGGAGGGTTGGCTCTACTCATTCTACTCACTGCTGGCCTCACTAAGGTGAGATATAGTAATGCACTGTTTGTTTATAACACAGCATGATGGAGACAGTAAGAAAATTCGAGGTCTGGTAATGGACACTATTTATAACAAAATACGTGAATGCGGCTTCTTTACGTGTTCATTATTCTCTCATTTGGTGTGGTTCTTTTTATGTGTGCATTTCTAATGAAAGAAGACAGTTTTTTCATATAACTTCCTTTGTTTTGTACTCTCAGGCTGGATTTTTTAACAGTAAATACAAGAACATGATGAATGAGGAACAAGAGGCTGGTGAGGGGGCTGAGGGAGGCGAGGGAGGCGAACCCGCACCACAATAAGGAACATTGGATTACTTCATCTGTAAAATAAATTGTGCATTTCTTACTTCATATAATATATGTCATTTTCATGAAGACACATTTAAATGGAAAATATATTTGTGCCACCACTTTCATTTCATTATCCTGAGAGAGAGTGTCTGTGGTCCATGCATTGAGTGACATTTTTAGAGCTTCAAAAATGTTTTTTTTCTTATCCACATTTTGAACTGAATAGCTTGCTGTTGATCATCAAACATTTGCGCTTATATCCCTGCAGACTGTGTGTTTAACTTTTGTTTTAAGTGAAAAATAATTCGATATAGTACAGTCCTCTGTAGTCTGATTTTCATCACATGATGTACTGTAAAACTGCTGAAATACAAGGTGGAACGCTTCAGAGCAAGCACCTTACTTGCTTGCTTGATACCACTTTTAATGACAATGTGAACAGCTTTATTTTAAAATGCATTTTGATATATGTAAATGTTTTGAGCTGATGCTTCATGAATATTTGTGTGAATATGTGATTAAACTTATTTTTTTTAAACTGACCTCATACAAAGCTCCTGACATTTTTAAGTAGAAAGACAATGGAGGTATAACTGAGTACAGAATAACGAAGGTTGGCTTTCATTTAATCGCATTCACTGACATTTAGAAAGACAGTGGATTTTAAAATAATCATTACAGAAAACATATTTCATTGCTATAAAAAAATATACATCTCTTTCTTTTATAATGTAGCTTTTTCTCGCTTTTCTGTTTGACCTGAGTTAATGTAAGAGCATTTACAAAATATAAATGAGTCTAATGGAATCCTAACAACAGGAACATGGAGGTAATGGTGACAGAGGAGGACAGGAACGACGACACAGAGGAAACCTGCTGCTCCTCCTATGGTTGCAGGAGATGGTGTGTTGCGCCCACTGTCTCATTTAAGAATGACCCAAACATCAACAACAACAGCCACCTGGAACCAAGAATCTGACTTTACATTTACAGGAGGATCAGTGTGGCTCTCTGCTATGCAGAACAGATAAAAACATGATTCAATGATCATCCATATCTGAAAATGTTACACCGTGAAAAAGGGGAACTACTCGAACACAAGGCATCCTCTCTGGCAGCTTCATCAGGAGTGTAATCATCCAAAAAGAACATACAAAGTTACACATTAGTCAACATGACTATAATCATACACAGAGAGAATTGTGATGATTCGTGTGCAGGGTGGACCCAAAAGGCAGGAGACCAGGGAGCAGTTCAAAACAGCGGTTTATTTACAAAAAAAACAAAAAACTCAAAGAGCCGCTGGAAGCAGCGGTATAGGGGGGTCGGGCTGGGCTTTCTCACAGGGGAAGAAACAACTCAAAATGGGCCGCTCCAGGCGGGAGACAGGAAAAAAAGAGAAACAAACATAACCACAGCCATAACAAAAATGAAAACAGAACAAAACCGACCCCAGTCCATAACAAGAATGATGTTAATTCAGTCAATTTTCCACTCTAATTTTTCCCTCCTTTCACAACATTCAGCAGGTAATTACAATGTATAATATTTCTATTTTAGCAATTTTCTTTTCACAGGTAAACTCAAAAATAACAGATAAGGTAAGTTGAATCAATCTTTAAATTAATAAAAATGAAATGCATTTTTAATAAACAAAATTTCAATGATTTTCCCATTGAATTTATCCGGCTTTAAGTGTCTCTCTACTACTACATATCAAAATACATGCTGAACATTGGTTTTAATAACAAATTAATAGGCTATTTCATTAATATACACACTGTATCATTATGCGCATGCTGACTTAGCACACCCTGCTGCACAAAAGTTCTGAATAACTTTGTCATTACTCGTCCGGTTTGGATTTTAGAAGCCCTCAAAGGTCAAGTGCCCAAAAACCCTCGCCAAAACGCTCCCATAGACAATGAATGGGAGGAGAGTCCAATGCCACTTTGACCCTAAATTTGACCACCTAAACATGCTCCAGGACAGACCAAATTCACCAAGCACATGAGGCCTGGCCATTGATTTGATAAAATGGAAAGATTAATCCCAAAAGTGCCAAAATGTGCTCTCTAGCGCCACCTAGAAACACTAAAACGGCCACTACACCTGATAGGAATGTCGTAGAAATATCAAACCAAAACTCAATTGTTTGTCTTATCAAGACCTACAAATCACGCACTGACACCCTTGACCTAAATCCAACAGGAAGTGCACATTTTGCCTTTTAAATGTATGATTTTTGACAAATTTTCAGGCATTTCAAAATATATACATTATTCCTGCATACTTTCAGCTACAGACTCCATTGAAACATCAAAATGTAGCCGCAAGTGTCATCTACAGATATGCGTAATTTGGTCTGGCTATGTTTCATACTTTTTGATCTGCGGACCCACATGTGCACCTTGTTCCTCTCCCATTCAAATCTCCATACTGTCTGTGCATGCACTGTCCTCATGCTGCCCAGTCGTTAACTACCATGGCAACGACTGTGTGTGTGTGTGTGTGTGTGTGTGCAGCTGGCTCATTTGTGCTGTGCAGTCATCCTGATTCATTCAAAAGGTCTTTGAGTTTTCTCTTTCTAGTTCAAGTTTATTGACTGTATTATTATGTTTTTAGATATCTGTGCAGTCTGTCAACTAATTCACTGACAGTGCTGTCAAAGTCTAGATCAAACACGAATTACAAAAATTACAAAAGCATGACCTAGAAACATATCTACAGGTTTCACTGGACATAAGTTCCTCTCCTGTTTGACTCATCAAAGTGTTGGCAGTTCATTTCAGTTGCTCAGTCTAAATGTCTACACAGAGAGACAGAGAGAGAAAGAGAGAGAGAGAGAGAGAGAGAGAGAGAGATAGTGTGAGACAGAAACCTATCCGCTTCATCACGGCCTGATGTGCGCAAGGGGGCGAGGTCCCGCCCAACGCTGCTTGCAGCTTTAATCTTAGTATTGCTCCTTGCTCCTAAACCTCAGCCAACCTCAGCCACGGTCAAAAACTTTTTGCCTCAGTACACACACATTAGCCAGGCTGTATAAATGCGCTCCTGCAGGAAGTTACCACAGTGCCACCCCCAGTACCAACAGTGTGAAACAACAAAAAATAACAAATAAATATATGGCTGTAACAATGAATAATCATGTTTTGATAATCGCGATTTCAATATCAATCAAAATAATCTTGATTATTATTTTTGCCATAATCGTCCAGCCCAACTATATTGTTAATTGCACTTTTTATTTGAAAGAAGAAATATATAAGATCATGAAATACCTTTTTCTTTGTGTTTATTTTATTCCTATTCAAGACACTTTGACATAAATTACTTTATATTGTTAATATAGGCTACAGAGTTTCAATTTTTAACATTTTCGGTTAGTGGTGTGCCTTATGATTTTTTCAATGAAAAAAATGTACCTTGGCGGAAAAAAGGTTAAAAAACACTGCCTTAGAAAGCTGAAATGAAAATGTTTTAACTTTCATGAGAAGGCTATTCTAAACAATGGTGGGTGGCGTCAATCTGCCCATAGTGAAGTTGAAGTGAGTATGACTATTTGGATATTTTTTAAATTTATATATTTAAAAAATGACAAAAACAGATAAAGAGGACAAACAAAACAAAAATAACAATGTTGAAAGAGGAATAGGAAGAAGTATATAGTTATAAATGACTAACCCTTTCTCACTACTCCTCCATTAACTTGTATATAATTTATAAACAACTATCCTAAAGTTATGTACAACCCAAATATTCACCTAGTGTCGAAAAAACCCCAAAACCCCTTTAAACTTTCTCCCTCCTCAGCTGGTGTCCAGAGGAAATCATACACATCAACAGCACTGTTAGGAAAAGGGAACCACTTAAATATATCAAGAAAGTTTATTATCTGCGTTGGCATTTCCCTTCTACAGTGTCTGCAGCTAAATGCTCAGTGAGCCTTCCTGCTTGAACTTAAAATGATGAAATCATGTTCAAGTCTGATGAAAACACTTTTGTAGTCTGAATATAACTACCTCACATCAGCATGTAACTCCTTTGATGCCACCATCTTGTTGGTCATCTTTATTTAAAAGATACTTTTTATTGTTCATCACTTTAATCATTGCTTACCTCAGAATGAGCATATGTACAAATATGTCATTCTAGGTTTAATCTTGTTGCCCTGAAACTAACGTGAAAAGGATTTGCTTCTGCTTCTTAAAGGACATATACTTTAAGTCTCTGAAAAATATTTTATTTAAGGGGCTGGGTGCACAAAGTGTGAAAAGGTCAATATTGTAACCCCTCCTACAAAACACTTCCTCTAACTGGCTGCCTTGGCTTTAGACACTGTAGTATTTCTGCATTTTGCTTTCACCATCTCCCTCCTGGACACTAGTAGAAATAGTTGTCCAACTTGGAGTAATTAAGTAAGTGATTTACATAAGTGATATTTGTTGGGGTTTGTTTCATGGGAGTGACACAATGGACTGGATCATTTCTACCACAGTGTTTTTGTCAGGTAAGACCAAATGTGTACATCCTGATTTTGTTTTTTATATTTCATTTCCTGTACAGCATCTTCAGCAGTAATGTTCCTATAACATCCATTATTGCAAATTATCATTTGTTTCATCTTAAAAACCATGAAGAATAATAGATCAATAACTGTAATAGCAACATTTAGAATAAAACATTTAAAAATGATCATTTCCTGCTTCAGTATGAGACCAACTTATTCAACCCCAGTATTAAAATTAGCCTCAGCAATGCTGCACAATCCTCTAAATTAGTTTTCTGATTAACTATAACAATTCTTATTATCTGTTTTTCTGTTTTTCACTTGATTTTACTTCTAGGTCTCATGGTTTAGGGGCTTCGTAAATAGCCTCATGTTAGCACTAATTACACCTAAAACTAAATACCCCTCAACCATGCAATAGATTTTAACAGCCTTGATTATTTTATAACAATCCATTATTTTTTTAAATAACTTTTACGATTGAATTCAGCTCTGAAAAGTTAACATAATCTCATTTAGTGAAAGTCAAAGTCTTTGCAACAAGTGAGACCACAAAAGAAACATTTCAGACACCAAGGCAACACTTCCCACCGAACTTTCTCACTTATAATCAGAATGAAACTGAAGTTAATGTAGTAAATAGTTTTTTATAGCGCACTATATTCAATGTGAGAAGTTACCAAGCAGGAAGACAGTGACATACTTCCTGCAACCCACTTCATGAAATGATCTGCCTCTGGTGAGTTAGACTTAGTTCATATAAATATATATTACATTAGATCAAGACTGTTGAAAAACACAACAGAACTGGAGGACTTGAAGTGATGGGTTACTATGAGGAGGTTAACATTAACAGATAAAATATACAAAAGAGCATTTTCCTTAATTGTCTTCCTGAAGCCATAAAGGCCACAGTAGAAAAAGCAGAACCTCAGGGTGTTCATCTCATGTTGATGAATTCATTACTTTTCATTTCATGGATTTACTGCTTTTTTTGTTTGTTTGTTTTTCATGTTTTATTATAAATGTGACATTAGAAAATACAAAAAAACAATCATATGAACACATGCACAAAGTTGAAACACAATCAGTTATGTGATTTTAGTTTTTCTAACAAGTCAGTGATCACATTCCTACCTTTGGTCACCAAAGCTGTGCAGAGAAATCATTGGGTTTTTTTAAGGTTGATGACAATAGAACATTTGGTCAGTGTTGAGCAGTAGCAGGAAAAAGAAGTTCACTTCCTGAAGATAGGCTGTGAACTAAATAAGATCATGTGCTGAGTTGTGATGAGAAGAAAAAGATGATAAAACATTTATTTTCCAGAAGAAGTTTGATTGAACTACTAAAGCATAATGAGATCTTGATATGGCAGACTACTGTTTCCTTAGAAAGCTGAAATGGCACCATAAAATAAAACATTGGAGTCATTGCACATACAGTAGGTACCTCAACTGGAAAAAAATATTCATGCTTTCATTTTCTCCTGTTTAGATTACTGCAACTCTCTCCTTTCCAGGTTACCACAAAAATCTCTCTCACCTCCAACTAGTTCAGAACGCAGCAGCTAGGCTTCTTACTGGTTTTAACAGACAACATCACATCACCCCAATCCTCGCTTCTCTTCATTGGCTCCCTGTTCATTTTAGAATAGATTTTAAGATTTTACTGATCACTTTTAAAGGACGTCTGGGTCTAGCTCCAAGCTACATAGCAGATATGTTGACTCCATATGAGCCGGCCTGCAGCCTTAGATCCTCGGGTGGGGCCTTTCTGACTGTCCCAAAGTCAGAGTATATTCTGTCTGAAGTTTGGCTTGCAGAAAAACTTTTCAGTGCAGGTTGTTAACAAAAGAGGAAAATGAAGTGACCTATGAGGAGCTGTCAGCTCAACTATTAGGTATTTTGGTTCGTTTAGAAATGTGCATATGTGAAACTGAACTGTACCAAAGTCTGTATGCTACATTGTAACTATTTATTGTCTGCACCAAACAATCGAATTATACGTGTGAAAACGCCTTTACTTTTTTTCCTCTTTTTTTGACTTCCCCTCTGGCTTCTTGGTAACAGCTTCTGTTTCCCACTAAGTGATCATTTTTGCAACACACCAGATGATACAAACTAACCACTAACTACAGCTCACTGTGACATTCTGACCAGTCGTTACTTTCCCAGCCATCAAAATGAGAAATTAAACAGTCAACCGTGAGACTTTAATTTGTTCGCACAAATGTGTTTGTACTGCATAAAAAATACAAAAAAAACAATCATATGAACACATGCAAGTCAGTGATCACATTCCTACCTTTGGTCACCAAAGCTGTGCAGAGAAATCATTGGGGTTTTTAAGGGTGGTGACAATAGAACATTTGGTCAATGGTGAGCAGTAGCAGGAAAAAGAAGTTCACTTCCTGAAGATAGGCTGTGAACTAAATAAGATCATGTGCTGAGTTGTGATGAGAAGAAAAAGATGATAAAACATTTATTTTCCAGAAGAAGTTTGATTGAACTACTAAAGCATAATGAGATCTTGATATAGTAGACTACTGTTTCCTTAGAACAGTGTTTTTCAACCACTGTGCCGCGGCACAGTAGTGTGCCGTGAAAGATCGTCAGGTGTGCCGTGAGAAATTATCCAATTTCACCTAATTGGTCTACAAAATATTTTTTGAAAACAAATTAATTATTATCTGCAAATATTATGCCATTGTCGAGTGTGGGTGCTGTCTAGTGACTGGCAGAGTAATCATGTAATACTAGGGCTGGATGATTAATTGAATTTGAATCAATATCGATTTTAGCTTTCCACGATTACAAAAACGTAATAATCAAGTTAAAACGATTATTGTCTCACCCGGCACGGTGCACCTATGAATAAATCCAATGCTCCCCTCTTTTCCAGCAAGACACAAACAAACAGAGAGAGAGAGAGAGAGAAACGGAAAAAAAGAGAAAAAAACTAAACCTAACTTGAACCTAGCATAGCTGATGGAGAAGTTAAAAGCTGAGCGCTGCCAATGATTTGTAGGTCTGTACTGTGAAGTTTTGACCCTTAATTAAACCGAGGCTGCCCCTGCATGGACACATTTTAGTGGCGTTACATATTTCACTAGTGTTATTGAGTTGCGTGGCTGCCCGGTAACATTAGCGCATGTGGTTAAGCTTCTGACATGCTAGTTTAACATTACATCTCATTGTAGCAGTTTCCCAGTGTGTTTAATTGGCGCGTTTATGCTCAATGCTTATATTTTCAAATCTATGAATGTAAGTGAAGCTACATTGACACTTACTGCAGGTGTGTGTGCCGGTGCAATTAATTGATGCGCGTCAGGCTGGCTCTCAGAAAACAAGGTCCAAACACTTCTCATTGCTTTTCTTCATTTATTGCTTAACATAAGCAGCAAATGTACAGCACCATTGTTAATATTCAATTCATATAATTAATTAATTAATTAATATGTTCAATTTTTAAACATTTTCGGTTAGTGGTGTGCCTTGTGATTTTCTCAATGAAAAAAATGTACCTTGGCTGAAAAAAGGTTGAAAAACACTGCGTTGGCATTTCCCTTCTACAGTGTCTGCAGCTAAATGCTCAGTGAGCCTTCCTGCTTGAACTTAAAATGATGAAATCATGTTCAAGTCTGATGAAAACACTTTTGTAGTCTGAATATAACTACCTCACATCAGCATGCACCTCCTTTGATGCCACCATCTTGTTGGTCATCTTTATTTAAAAGATACTTTTTATTGTTCATCACTTTAATCATTGCTTACCTCAGAATGAGCATATGTACAAATATGTCATTCTAGGTTTAATCTTGTTGCCCTGAAACTAATGTGAAAAGGATTTGCTTCTGCTTCTTAAAGGACATATACTTTAAGTCTCTGAAAAATATTTTATTTAAGGGACTGGGTGCACAAAGTGTGAAAAGGTCAATATTGTAACCCCTCCTACAAAACACTTCCTCTAACTGGCTACCTTGGCTTTAGACACTGTAGTATTTATCCAATTTGCTTTCTCCATCTCCCTCCTGGACAGCAGTAGACATAGTTGTGCAACTTGGAGTAATTAAGAAAGTGATTTATATATGTGATATTTGTTGGGGTTTTTTTTCATGGGAGTGAACTAAATACTCCTCAACTATGTAATAGATTTTAAGAGCCTAAATTATTTCATAACAATCCATTAATTTGGATTCAGCTGTGAAAAGTTAACATGATCTCATTTGGTGAAAGTCAATGTATATGCAACATGTGAAACCACAATAGAAAATGATGTAAATGTTCAATAGTTTTTCATAGTGCTCTATATTTAATGTGAGAAGTTACCAAGCAGGAAGACAATGACACACTTCCTGCAACCCACTTCATGAAATTATCTGCCTCTGGTGAGTTAGACTTAGTTCATATAAATTGAAGTGATGGGTTACTATGAGGAGGTTAACATTAACAGGTAAAATATACAAAAGAGCATTTTCCTTAATTGTCTACCTGTATTTTTAATTTAATGGATTTACTGCTTTTGTTTGTTTGTTTGTTTTTCTTGTTTTATTAGAATATGACATTAAAAGTATGACAGTGTGATTTAAATTCACATTTAGATCATGTTCATCCACAAGAGATTCAACAGATCCATTTAAGGAAGTTAATATTATACGTTTATCTATTCACACGTTCTCTTTTGACTATTTTAAAGCCGTAGAACATGAGAAATTATAATGCCAGGATTTCAAGGAGTTTATATAACTGTGACCACTTTTAGAAAACCTGAAAAGGTCAAAAGAAACCTTTTTTGTAACATTTAAACAAATATTCCTGTGATGGAAAATATACATGCAAACAAAAAGTTTGATTAATGAGAATTCTTCCTTCTTTATCCTTCAGTGTTAAAAGCCGCACTTTGCTTCAATATTGATCCTGTGGCTTGGAAGACCCTGAGTAACTCTGCTGCAGGTTTTGGATACCAGGTGGTGCAAAGACAGTCAGAGTAAGTAGTACGTTGTGGTGGAAAATGGATCTACTGAAACCACTGCTGATTCAGATCTGTTATGATAACCTCTCACCTGATTGTTGGGATTTATTTCCTCAGTTTGCTGGTCAGTGCCCCCCTTGAACAACTTTCACCAACTGAAAGAGGGCAAATATTTAAATGTTCCACTGAAGACTGCACTCCAGTACCAGTACAAGGTGGGCAAATACTCATTTCAATATGCTTTATTAATTCTATAGCTTTAGTCATCTGATCAGATCTACGCGAGACATTGTTTCAGGAGATTTTTAAAACAACTGAACATTTTAGGACTCAAAATACTTACTAAGATGGAGATTGTATTCCATCTTGTTGGAATTTGGTTACAGTATATCATATATAGCCTTGTGAGATACTTGACTGGGTAATGTTACTAATAGTGATCAGGTCAGATATGGAAGTTAGTTATGTTGTATTGTGTCTTGATGGTTTTAACATAACTGATGGCTGATGTTTTTTATGCAGTGCCAAGTTTTGCAGTCAACATGTCCCTTGGTTTGACAATGACAAGTGATCCCAACACACAAAAAACTTTGGTAAGTTGCTGAACTGCAAATATTTGCAGGTAAATGATAATAAGAATGCAGAGGTTTAGATCTCTACCAGTAAATCAATTGTCTTCAGTTTGAAATGTAGTTTAAGGAACAGGAAAATAATCATCTCATTATAATCAGGACTTGAATTTGTCTCTTTTCAGGCATGTGGTCCAACCATCCCAAAGGACTGCAAAAGTATCACCCAGTATAGCGGTGTGTGCTTTGAGATAGACTCTTCTGATCGCGTTGGATCCCCTGTGCCTTCTTCTATTGAAGGTACACATGTTGAGATTTTTTAATAACCTCAAAAATAGTGATGATAAAGGTCTGGTAATATTTTCACATCACTGCACACTCTTATGATTTCATACACACAACCCAACATGCATATTGGTAGTAATCTTGAGTATTTGTAGAAATTGTAACACATTGAATGTCATAAATATTTTAAATAACTTTTTCTCCTTTTTGACAGAGTGTCCAACCAAAGCAATTGCATTTCTGTTGGATGGCTCAGGCAGCGTACATTCTAATGATTTTAAGAGAATGAAGAATTTTGTGAAAAGTGTTGTCAAGTTATTCCCGGGAAAGGATACAAAGGTAGGATTGTAACTCCCTCACCCCATCCTGCCCCTCTCAATATTTCATACATATTTTCATTTATATCCATACATATTTACTTTTTTTCTTCTTTTTTCCAGTTTGCCATCGTCCAGTTCTCCTCACGTGTTGACATCCATTTTGACTTCAATACTTTTGATGCTTATCGATGGGAATATCAAATCGATAGTATAACACAGTTACGTGGAGGGACTTACACAGCTACAGCTATCAGAAAAGTTGTGTAAGTGACTGCGTGATGCCAATTCATGACACCATCCTCAGAAGTGAACTATGATTTTAGAGGTTTCTTTTTATGTCATGATATAATGTTCATATTGATTTTCAACAGTCATACCCAATTTGATACAAATCTCAATAATCTGGGCCAGTTTGTGGTCCTGACAGCAGCATTAGATCTAGACTGGCAGTTCAAGTCCAATGAATAACTTGGAATGGTACAAAGGTAAGTGGTGAACTGCCAGAGGTTAAAAAGAAAAGGTAAGGTTGCCCAAAATTGAATAATAATGTACATTTCAGAATTATACAAAAAGGCCTTTTTCAGGTTAGGAATGGGTTAACCTCCATTGCTGCTGATCTACAGCAATGGATGTTGATCAAGCTTGAAAGTTGGTGGTACCAATTCCTACAGGAGTCCCAACTTTTCTGGATTACTTACAATCGCCTGTCTGCATAAAAGTAGTATTGGAACACACTGTGGTACCATACCCTTGTGAGCATTATTTGAACAGTATTGTACTGCAGAACGTAGCAGTAACAATGGAAGAGAGACAGACCATCATAAAACTTAAAAATGTAGGTCTTTCCTACAGAGAAATTGTGAAGAAAGTCAAGGTGTCAGTGAGTACAGTTTCCTTCACCATCAAAAGGCACTCAGAAACTGGGAGAAACTCTAACAGGGAGAGGTCCACAACAGAGTCAGAAGTCAGGTTTCTGAGAGTCAACAGCTTGCGTGATAGGCGGCTCACAGGACAACAGCTTCAAGCACAGCTTCATAGTGGTCGTAGTAAGCAAGTCTCAGTTTCAAGTGTGAAGAGAAGACTTGGAGTTGCAGGTGTGACAGGTTGAGTCGCAGCAAGAAAGTCATTGCTAAGACGTCAGAATAAGAAGAAGAGGCAGAGTTTATTTTCCGAATTTACCCAGTAACAAGAAATACAATAATACTATTTTCTGATTGGCTGGTAGGTTGCTAACTCTGGACAGCTATGAACGCCTCACTGTTCATTTTTGTATGTATTCATTTCTGTGCGGTGGGATCTATCACTTCTCAGCGTGAGAAATGACAGGTGTGGCTAGTGAACTGCTTGAAAGGTCAATGATCAGATAACGACCCAAAACATAAGTCCAAGCTATGCCAGAACTACCTTAGGAAAAAGACCAAGATGGTAAGCTTGAAAACATGGAGTCTCCAGACTTAAACCCCATCGAGCTGGTTTGGGATGAACTGAAAAGAAGAGTGAAAGCAAAGCAACCTACAAGTGCCACACATTTATTGGAACTTCTGCAACAGAGTTGGGTTTATAAATTGATGATTTCTTTTTTAACTTCAATAGTTTATTTGTTCTATGCTTTCATATCAGAGTACAATGACACATTAAACTGCTTAATTTTCAATAAGAAACTGGACAAATTGGTGTTCTAAAACTTTTGACCGGTAGTGTACATATACATATACATATATGTAATATTTATATATGTATATTTCTGTTTTGACAGTGAAAGCGTCTTCTCGACATTTGGAGGTTCCAGGCCAAATGTGAAGCATGTGAAACACAAAACAACAGTAACAAATATATATATTGACATATGTTTACTTTTATTTTGACAGCAACAACGTCTTCTCAACAAATACAGGTTCCAGGCCAAATGTGAAGAGGATTTTAATAGTCATTACAGATGGAGAATCTCATGATAGGGATGATTTGCCAGGTGCAGCAAATTTAGCTGAAAATAAGAAGATTGTTCGATTTGCTATTGGGGTAAGTTACATGTATACTGTATAAGCATGTATTGTGTTAGATCGTTTATCAATTGGTTTGAGTCAATAATGTAAATGGAGGCAGTATTTTACATGTGCATATATGAATCAATTTTTTTGTCACCTCTAACATGTTTCCTCCAAATCCCTAGGTGGGGAATGCATTTACAAAGTCCGAAGCAAAACAGGAACTGTACACCATTGCATCTTCACGAGACAAAGTGCTTCAAGTGTCAAACTTTGGTGCTCTTGATAAAATACGGCAGAACTTGCGGGACCAAATCTTCTCTATTGAAGGTACAGATGTAAACTTAATATGATGGCTTTGCATATTTTTTGTGTTTATTACTGTAAATGCTATAGGTTCAAAGTAAACACTTACTTACTGTTTTTTATAAAAATGAAAGAAAGAAAAATCTTGGAAAATACTAATAATTACAACTCAGAGCTATAATCATATTTCAGATCTGTATACTAACTCAGTTTAAGTATGAACTTATTGTAAATCACAGTTGTAGAGACTTTGACACTGATTTATGTTGCTGTTACAGGATCTCAAACTGGAGGAGAGTCACTGAAAATGGAAATGGCTCAAAGTGGATTCAGTGCAGCTTATGTGCCTCCGGTAATTAAAAACAGACATTTACTGGACAGTATAGTCATAGAAACACAGACACAGACACACACACACACATCTCTGTGTCACCTCGTGTGGCTGAAAAACATACAGCTAAAGTCTGGTCCAGTATAAAGATAAAGTCCAGATGATTAATTTATGATGCATTTAACCTTTTGCTTGGCTGATGTTTTATGGCAAACACAGTTTCTACACATTTCTGTCCAATCCAGTATAGGTTTTCAAAGAATGAAGCCTTAGCTTGATGCTCTAACGATTCCCCTTCTGAATCCACATAAAAAAAATCCACAGGATCATTTGATACATTTTTTATGGTTTACTTTGAAACCAAAAAAATAATACAATGCAACTGTCCTTTTCCAAAAGTTATTAGAGATACATACAGTAAGAATTGTTATTTAGAAGGAGAAAAGGAGAGGTCAAAAAACTGTGTTGCTCCAATCTCCACATGCCTGGCTATCCACTTAATAATCACCCCCTTCCTACCCTAAACCTCCCTAAAGGTGCACATGTACTAGAAAGCAATGTTAATAATTATCTTTAAACAAAGGTTACAAATATAATATAAATGAAATGTTCCACACTTTAAGCTACATGCACGCATGCATTTTAAGAAGTTTAAGTTTAAGTTTAAGAATCAAACAATTAACCATTCACATTAATACAAATATGAAATACAAAACATCAACTCGCAAATATTACTTTCAATTTCTTTTAAATCTGCTGTTTTAGATATGAACTAAAATTATTGCGTACAAATTAATCAAACATAAATAAATTGCATTTAGGATTCTACACAGGGGATTCAGATGGCTATTGTTGGTGCCAACCAGTGGAGGGGAGGCTTCGATGAATACAAAGGCCAGATATTGAACTCCTATCAGCCTTTGGACATGGAGCGTGACAGTTATCTGGGTAAGAATATTATAGTACATATACAGAGGCGGTGTACTTGCACTGCTCTACTGTGATCCATTTTCCATCCCAAACATAAGAGTTTAGAAAAGGACAGAAATCATCCAAATGAGGAGTAAGTAGTAGAAACTTCATGGCAACATATTTGATATCACATGAAATGCCAAAGAGTGTTTTTTGTTCTTTGTATTTTGCTGAATAAGATCATACACTTCTAAATTCTTTCTAAATGAAGAAGAGACATCAGACACCAAAATTACATGTAAAGAAAATAAATGTAAAAAAAACCCATACCCAACAGTGAGCATGTTGATATGATTAAAAGTTGTGTTTGTATAGAAATTGTTATGGTTTTATAAATGTCTTTGGGAAAGATGAAAGAGAAGGCTCCTCATGGTCCCCAGACTTAATTAAGCACAGGATGAATAATATTATTAATTAGATGAGTGTGAGTCAAAGCAAGATTTAAAATCTGTTAAATCAAAAAAAGAATAAATTATGCTTATTTGTAATTGTTGTATACTAACTCTTATTACAACTATGAAAGACACACGAGACCACAGGAGAAATGCTCTCAACTAGGGCTGGGCGATATATCGAGTATACTCGATGTATCGCGGCTTGTTCTCTGTGGGATGTAGAAAATGACTATATCGTGAATATTCGAGTATACATTCAATTTACACGCAGTTTGTTTTTAGTCGTGGCTCGTTGAACTACAGGTTTCTCTCACTCTCTCATCTCTCCGCACAGAGAGATAAAACAAGCGCACCTAGTTATGTACATCACATTCTGTTGTGCGTGCAACGTCATATGCCCGGCAGCATGTAGCAGCAGCAGGTGATATGGACAAGTGGAGGAGGGAGATTTAATTCCCAAAAAAACAATTCAGGATCCATCATCTGGCGGTGGTTTGGGTACAAGAGGGAGGACGTTGAACAACAAACCGTAATATGTAAAGTATGCCATAAAAGCGTCACCACAAAAGCTGGTAGTACAACAAAGTTATATCACCATGTGTGCTTGAAACTCTGCAAGAGCACATCTCCGGCCAGTGACATATTGAAGAAAGTGCCGAAGCAACCAGCACTGACGCAACTGAGTCTGGCGTCTTCTTTTTCCAGAACAGCAATACGACTAAAATAGTCAAAAACAGCAGGAGATAACGTCCGCAGTAACCCACCACACAGAGAAAGACATGGCCCCAGTGAGTGTGGTTAAAAGCCCGGATTCAGAAAGATCATCGACACACTTGATCCAAGATATAATCTACCTAGTCGCAGATATTTTGCAGAGACAGCTCTACCTTTATATCCTAGTGGCATTATGCACAAAATGTGCACTTTTATTTAGTGTTGTTTGAAATGTTTAATAGTGACATGATGCAGAAAAAGGCACTTTATTGTATTCATTTGTATAAATATTGTACTGGCATTATGTAAAAAAAAGTGCACTTTAATTTAGTGTTATTTTGATATGTCATATTAGTTACATCATGCATAAAAGACACTTTATTTGTTTTGAAATGACATGTTTGTGCCACTGCTTAATAACTCTTTAATAAATACAGTTTTGATGAATTTGTTTAGTTGTGATTTACGCTTTTGGCATGAA
Source organism: Scomber japonicus (assembly GCF_027409825.1). Classification (NCBI taxonomy): domain Eukaryota; kingdom Metazoa; phylum Chordata; class Actinopteri; order Scombriformes; family Scombridae; genus Scomber; species Scomber japonicus. The sequence continues at coordinate 15,932,136 of NC_070597.1, forward strand.
TGTTTAAAATCAGCATATATTAATGCAGTATGAACAATGTTTTAATGTAGAAATGTAGAATCATCATACTGGCATGATTGTATGCATCAAAGTGTTAATTCAAGGCTAAGGCAAAATATCGAGATATATATCGTGTATCGTGACATGGCTTAAAAATATCGGGATATTAGTAAAAGGCCATATCGCCCAGCCCTACTCTCAACGTCTGTTTACTTCCTTAATGTTGCTCAGGACAAATCATGACAACACATGGGGGGTGTGATGGTATCTCAGTGAGGACAAACTTAGGATATCAATACACAACAGTAATTAATAGCTTAATGAAATTTGTCAGTTTAAAGATTGCCTCCAGTGAATTTGGTGATAATGTTATGTTACCTAACATTTGAAAAAAATCAGTAAAAGATGCTGTAACGGGTCGTGAGTGGACCCCTGTTGGGCAAACCTTTCTATACTTTAACTAATAGGCTTGACTCTTTAATTCCAGGTTACTCCATGGCAGTCGCCAACACGCGGTCTGGTCCACTGACAATTCTCGGTGCTCCAAGATATAAACACGGAGGAATTGTGATGTCGGTTTCCTCCGCAAGCAGTATTGACCAAAGAATTGATCCCTCTAATTGGCAGGTGTGTATTCACAATTAAGATGATTGATGAAATATGTAAAGAATCAATTTTTTATCTTAAATTGAAGGTTTCTCACTTTGCTAATTCTTTTTTGTTGCTTACACAGTTCAAGATTGGTGAATATTTTGGTGCAGTGGTTTGCGCCATGGATGTGGATCGTAACAGCTACACTGACCTAGTCCTCATATCTGCCCCTATGTACATGGACAGTGATAGAGAGGGAAGAGTTTATGTTTGCAGCCTGTCAAGTTTGGTAAATTATTTTTTTTTTAAATTCCAGAATCTATTGGATTTTTATGATGAGAATTCAAACATTGACTCTCACCTTTATATTTCCACCAGAAAATTGAGTGTCACTTCGATTCTCCATTACTACTGAGAGGGGATGCATCTGAACAAGGAAGATTTGGGTCTTCTCTTGCTGTACTCCCGGACCTTAACCAAGATGGTTTCAATGATTTGGCAGTTGGAGCACCTTTGGAGAATGATGGACAGGGTAGCATTTACATCTTCCATGGTGAAGGAGGAGGAGGAGGAAGGATTAGTCCTGCTTACTCACAGGTGAGCGAGAGAAAAGAGGCAACAAGAACATTTAAATGATACATATGACCTCATGTATTCAATGTACAATCTAGACCAAATTTATCTTTGATTAATTCAAACATTTTCATTTACATAGAGAATTGCTTCCTCTGAGGTAAAGCAAGGACTGAAGTTCTTCGGGATGTCGATCAGTCAGTCTTCTTTTGACCGTAGTAATGACAATCTGCCTGATTTAGCGGTGGGTTCAAAGGGAACAGTTGTCTTACTCAGGTAAGACGCTCCTGTCACACATTATTAGTCTCACCTGTAAGTCTACCATTTGTGTTAATTTGTGTCACACAACTACAAAGTTTATAACCATGAAGTCTCCAGTGTTCATGGTAACAATTCTGTAGTTATAGATTTAGGACAGATGTGTTCACTAATAACAGATTGTATCAGGCAGCTAAAATTAGATATGACAGTTGTTGTTTTGGTGTGCTGCTTTACAATTCTAATATGTATTTTCCTACTCTGTTAATATCCAGGTCAAGGCCCATAGTAATGGTGGAAGCTTCAGTGACATTCAACCCAAACCAAATCCAAACCCAAAACTCAGACTGCTCAACACCACTGGATAACACAGCTAAAATCTGCTTTACCATGACCAAACACTCTGTCATTGATACAGGTCCCTGATTCTCTTCATTGTTTCTAAACCACAGTGCACTGTCCATCCATTCAGATACTTGTATGTGTGCACGAGTAACCTCTAAATGCAACTCTAATCTGTTCCAGCTAGAGCAATTATTAATTACACTTTCACACTGGATGCCCAACGCAAGGTCCCAAATAACCGAGCTTACATCAGGGACAAACAACGAGAGCAGACCGGATCATTAACTCTTACCTTTGAGCAAAAATGCAACGATGTGAAATTCCTCATTCAGGTGAGTTATTAAAAACCTTATAACATCAGCAATACAGCCATCCCTCAATAATAATGAATTATTTTTAACAATAGTGTCCTTCTCTCACAGGCCTGTCCAGATGATTCTCTGAATCCAGTTAACAATGAGCTCCAATTCATCTTTGATGGTTTGCCTTCTAGCTCAGGTCTCAGACCAAGTCTAGCCCAGCAGGCTCAGACAACAACCTTTCATCCTGTGAGTAATCTTTAAAGTCACTTTCATTTATCAGTTGGTTTTAAATCACACTGAAGGCTTTTTCAAACCTATAGTTCATTTGCTCTGGTCTGAATCAGTGGATGAGTTTGTAAACTTGGTTTGATCAAACTTTCTCTGTGATCAGTTTGTCTCTGTTGTGTTTGCCAGTGCACGACAGATATTACTACATAATCTACCATTACCTACTATGTGGAGAGTTCTGCAGTGCTATGAAATGTTCAGAAATCGTCATGCTTTATAAATAATATCCAGTTGTAATTCCATGTATTTGTCATGTCTGTCTCAGCTGTTTGCTCTTACACTTTGTGAACAAACATAGCTTACTTCATACTGTCTTCCACAGTTGCTGTTTGAGATCAACTGTGGCACTGACAACGAGTGTGTAGATAAGCTGAAAGTGGATTTCAACTTCACCGGGTGAGGCTAAGTTTCAAATGTTAAGCTTGACTTGGGTGTATAGATCTACTGTAGTATTTGTGTGTATTCACTTTTCTATTTTATCACAATCTGTTAGATCCTCTGAGGTTAAAGTAGGCATTGATGAACTACTGAATGTCACCGTCTCAGTGGAAAACAGCCATGAAAACTCTTACAACAGCCGTGTCATTCTCACTTACCCACCCGGGCTTTCATACAGGAAGTTTACATCACTGAAGGTTAGGATCAAATCTGTTTCAATTCAACTATGTTCAGCTGTTTTCTGAGGCTGTGCAGTGATTCTGGATAATGTTTGCTTTTGTTTTATTTATTTATTTCTTAATAAAGGGAAGAATTGAATGCAACTCCTTGGACAGTGGAGCTGGCTTATCTCAGGGAAGGACAGACTGCACTATTGATAAGCCTATTTTCAAGAGCAACGCTAAGGTTTGTAGTGTGTACTGAAGCATCTCATCTCAATGCAGCTGAGCCAAGACAGGAGGCAATCTCTCTCATTCATTTCATTTCAGGTTCTCTTCATTGTGTCCTATGGGATCGACACCACTTATAAACTTGACAGGACATTAATTATCACTGCAAAGGCCACCAGGTACTGTTCTGTTTATCTACCAGCCTTTAAAGTAGCTGTATGTAACAAATACATTCCAAATAATCATAAAATGGCCCTAAAATGTAACCAGACATGAAGGAATCATGTTCATTTCAAACACTGATATTACTGACAGTAGTAGTCCAGCCAGAATATTCACATTTGAAAAGCTCAGTTGCAGCCCACAAGTAATGTTTATGTTGTCATTCTGTGTTTTGGCTGATGGGTCACCCACCACCACCTATCTACCAATCACCAAGTCAGTAGTTTCAGCATCCAGGTTGCCAGTTGCCACTGAGCTGCAGCCAGGAACACTGCAGATAATGTCTGATGTAACAAAACCAAAAAAGCCTTGTTATGACGTTGTGACAATTTGAGAAAAAAAACAAGGGTATGTATAGGAGATGCCTTTGAAACATGGAGACGGCTGGAGACAGCTAGTCATACAGCACTCAGCTGCACCCGCTGATACAGAGGAGACGAGCTAACTAACTGTATGTGTGACAGTGACGCTCTCCTCTGCTCTCAGACAGTCTGTTCAATGCGGGGATACTAACTTTATTCCGCCTCTCTGTTATTTATAAAAGTGCAAAACACTGAATGGAGGACAGAGTTGCTCCGTCAGAGAGCGGCTACAAGACGATGTTGTGTTAACTGTGGTGGAGTGAGGTAGAGTGAATGAAGAGAAAGGGAGGGGTGACAGTAAGAAGCCGGTGAATCAGATCAATAACACGTTATTTTCTGATTGTTTCACAGCGGTTACGTTCAACAATGAGTAATAATAACATACACATTAGCCGGTCAACTTACACTGTGCAGACTTCCCAACTCTCCCGGAAGCTCCGGGAGTCTCCCGCATATTGAGAGCGTCTCCATGACGCCCGCAGATGAGACGTAATCTCCCAGAGTCTAGAGTGAACGAGCAAGAGCGCGCACAAGAGAGTGGCAGTGTGTGAGACTATAAATGCAGCGCGTGTGAGAGCAAAGCGTCCTTATGGGAGGCCGTTTAGGGTGAAAACATTGAAATATGTGCACACACACATTGAAAACATGCACACACACATTGGAAACATGCACACACACACTGAAAACGTGCACACACATAGAAAACGTGCACACACGCACATTGACAATGTGCACACGCACGTTGAAAACGTGCACACACACATTGAAAACGTGCACACACACATTGACATGATGTGCAAACACGCACTGAAAATTTCCACACTCTACCACCTTCTCACACAGCGGGATATAGGCTACTGTGTGTGTGTGTGTGTGTATCTGAGTGTGCGTGTAAAATCTCAGTGCGCCCGGAAGTTGTTTCAATGTAACAGGAAGGCACCGCCATCTAAAAAATAAAATCAGGAAAGGTGAATGATTAATAAGATTTATGAGCAGGTGATGTGCCTTGTAGTGACAGATTGTGTGATTGTGATCTAGGCAACAATATGTACAATTAATAATTTATTTAATAATTTAGTTCAACATCCCTAAACCTGTGAAGAGAGATATTTATTGCACACGTCACATGAAACCTTCTATACTTCGCTTTATAATCTACAACATGCAATGATTTATGTCTATTTAGACACCGTGGCTAAACCAGAAGTAGCTGTCCAAGACTGACATTTTACACACACACACACACACACACACACACACACACACACACACACACACACACACACACACACACGAGGCACATCACCTGCTCATAAATCTTATTAATCATTCGCCCTGATTTTATTTTGAAAAGATGGCGGTGCCTTCCTGTTACATTGAAACAACTTCCGGGCGCACTGAGATTTTACACGCACACTCAGATACACACACACACACACAGTAGCCTATATCCCGCTGTGTGAGAAGGTGGTAGAGTGTGGAAATTTTCAGTGCGTGTGTGCACATCATGTCAATGTGTGTGTGTGCACGTTTTCAACGTGCGTGTGCACATCATGTCAATGTGTGTGTGCACGTTTTCAACGTGTGTGTGCACATTGTCAATGTGCGTGTGTGCACGTTTTCTATGTGTGTGCACGTTTTCAGTGTGTGTGTGCACGTTTTCAATGTGTGTGTGCACATATTTCAATGTTTTCACCCTAAACGGCCTCCCATACGTCCTTATAACTCTGTGTTGCCGCTGATTAGACCGATCACACCCCAAACTCCTGCCCCCGCCTTCGGACAGACACCTAGTGTAACCCCCCCTGCAGGTTGGGATGTCTGACTGTGGGTCGCGTCCTCACTCCGCATTGTGTATGTTGCGCTTGTCTCGCATGCGTGCAGGATCACGTCCAACTACTGGCAACCCGCGTGAACGTCAACTCTACCAGGAGGGACAGCTCTCTCCAGTGTTTTGAACGCGGGCCGCAGTACCATTTCTATACACTTGGTGTCAGAGTTACATACTTCAACTTTAAGTACCTCTCTCTATAAATGTGGATGTGATTATTATTATTATTATCATAATTCATGTGTACAATTAATATCTTTCAGTGGGAATCAGCACGCCAGTGGAAGTGAACTTTACAAAAAGAATACGATTGACGTGAAGTACAGCATTTATGCTACAATTGAAAGGTTTTTATGTTTTATGAGAAAAAAATTTGTAAAATAATTTAAGGTGACATTGTAAGGTCTAATATCTATGAAACATTCAATGTTTCTGTTCAGTTTCCTCACCTACACCAATTTCAGTCATGGAAAGAATGATTTGCAGAAACCGGTCCATCAACCAATTGTGGTAAAATACTACATCATAATATCAAGATGTATATTTTAAAGTTCATAAACATGATTCAGACTTGACTTCAATGCTCAGTTTTTTTCTCCCCCTTTAGCTTATAAATGACAACAGAGAGCTGAATTTAACTATGGTGATCAGGGTGCCAGTAAAGCTCGGGGATAAAGACATTTGGGTGAATTCCAACAGCTTGCAGGTAACATATGCAGGAGCTCATTGTTACTGAAACCCCACATGTATCAAATGTAGTTGTTTTTATGAAACTAAAGCCTTGTGGATGGATATGTTCTCTGTTAAATTGACATGAATCAGCTCTATTTCAGATTCCAGACTGCCAAAGAGACAAAGATGAAAAACCTACAGTCACAAATTTTGTTGCTGAGATAAAAAAAAATAAGTCTGTGGTAAGTAGCCACCTGTACATAGTGGAATTTAGTCTAATATATTTAGAAGTGTGTTGTGTTTCATTGCATTGCCATCAAGTTTTCTGTTTCCAGTGATAAATTTAGGCCCTCTTTTAATCACCCACAGGACTGCTCTGTAGCCTGGTGCAGAGTGTTCAAGTGCAACCGATTCATGGGAAGCCTGGAGCGTCAAACATACACAATCTCTGCCAACCTTAGTTCAGAATGGATAGAGCAGGTAATTAATGTGTGTTAAAAATAAATATTTTCTAATAAAAATGATCAACCTGAAAGATCAAATTAAATGGACACTGGAATGTTTCTCACTCAGATTGGACTTAAGTCTGCTAGATTCCTCTTGACCAGTACGGCCACTCTGGAGTTTGACAGAAACCAGTATGTTTTCTTTTTACCAGGGTCAAATAACAACCCTCTGGTTCACAAGGTGATTACACATTGGTTATGTTGATCTGTGTTTGAAAAGAACTTGAATGTAGATCTGATCCAAAGTCTTCACATCTCAGATTGAGACACAGGTAGAAGTGTATCCTGAACCAGACTTCACCAAAGAGATCATCGGAGGATCCCTGGGAGGGTTGGCTCTACTCATTCTACTCACTGCTGGCCTCACTAAGGTGAGATATAGTAATGCACTGTTTGTTTATAACACAGCATGATGGAGACAGTAAGAAAATTTGAGTTCTGGTAATGGACACGCTTGATCACAAAATACGTGAATGCGGCTTCTTTACGTGTTCATTATTCTCTCATTTGGTGTGGTTCTTTTTATGTGTGCATTTCTAATGAAAGAACACAGTTTTTTCATATAACTTCCTTTGTTTTGTACTCTCAGGCTGGATTTTTTAACAGTAAATACAAGAACATGATGAATGAGGAACAAGAGGCTGGTGAGGGGGCTGAGGGAGGCGAGGGAGGCGAAACCGCACCACAATAAGGAACATTGGATTAGTTCATCTGTAAAATAAATTGTGCATTTCTTACTTCATATAATATATGTCATTTTCATGAAGACACATTTAAATGGAAAATATATTTGTGCCACCATTTTCATTTCATTATCCTGAGAGAGAGTTTGTGGTCCATGCATTGAGTGACAAGAATTTTAGAGCTTCAAAAATGTTTTTTTTTTCTAATCCACATTTTGAACTGAATAGCTTGCTGTTGATCATCAAACATTTGTGCTTATATCCCTGCAGACTGTGTGTTTAACTTTTGTTTTAAGTGAAAAATAATTCGATATAGTACAATCCTCTGTAGTCTGATTTTCATCACATGATGTAATGTAAAACTGCTTTATTTTTAAAATGCATTTTGAAATATGTAAATGTTTGAAGCTGATGCTTCATGAATATTTGTGTGAATATGTGATTAAACTTCTTTTTTTTAAACTGAACTCATAAAAGCTACTGACATTTTTACGTAGAAAGACAATGGAGGTATAACTGAGTACAGAATAATGAAGGTTGGCTTTCATTTAATCGCATTCACTGACATTTAGAAAGACAGTGGATTTTAAAATAATCATTACAGAAAACATATTTCATTGTTATAAAAAATATACATATATAAATATATACTTTCTTTTATAATGTAGCTTTTTCTCGCTTTTCTGTTTGACCTGAGTTAATGTAAGAGCATTTACAAAATATAAATGAGTCTAATGGAATCCTAACAACAGGAACATGGAGGTAATGGTGACAGAGGAGGACAGGAATGACGACACAGAGGAAACCTGCTGCTCCTCCTATGGTTGCAGGAGATGGCATGTCGCCCACTGTTTCCTTTAAGAATGACCCAAATCTTGAAGTTTTGGCAAAGATCTCAATGTTTGCACGGACAGATTTGCTTCCACCAGTAGTTACAACAGCCATCTGGAACCAAGAATCGGACTTTACATTTACAGGAGGATCAGTGTGGCTCTCTGCTATGCAGAACAGATAAAAACATGATTCAATGATCATCCATATCTGAAAATGTTACACCCTGAAAAAGGGGAACGACTCGAACACAAGGCATCCTCTCTGGCAGCTTCATCAGGAGTGTAATCATCCAAAAAGAACATACAAAGTTACACATTAGTCAACATGACTATAATCATACACAGAGAGAATGATGTTAATTCAGTCAATTTTCCACTCTAATTTTTCCCTCCTTTTACAACATTCAGCAGGTAATTACAATGTATAATATTTCTATTTTAGCAATTTTCTTTTCACAGGTAAACTCAAAAATAACAGATAAGGTAAGTTGAATCAATCTTTAAATAAAAATGAAATGCAGTTTGTCTGTTAAGTGGTAGTCAGCATGCCGTGATGTTAAAAAGAAAATCTAAGTCAGTTGACTCTGAAGACCAGAGCCAGTGGTGTCTTCTATTGCAAATGTTATGTTAGTGACAACCACTGATGTTACACCTGCTGCAGCCAGGACTGCTGTCAGCACAGACCTGCTATCACCTGGGATGACAACGCAGGACAAGCCGGCAAAAGAAGTTGGAGATGGAAGTAACAGTTCAACAGCTGTACCTCTCTGTGTCTTATTTGTGCTGATAAACTAAAATACAGTAGACTACATCACTCTGTAAAATATAGCTAGCGTACCGTGCTTGGCTGTGTTGTAGGCTACCATACAGTGTTGTTTGGTCTTGATACTCATGTGGAGGTGTTATGTGTTCATTCATTGATTATCATATCTTGCCTATCTATACGATGTCAGCGCCCCCCCCTCGAAAAAATTTGAATTCCTCCAAAAGACGTGATATCGTTGGCACACTGCCATTAGACAATTAGACAGTAACAATCATGTTTTATTGCTTTGGAGAACGACAGGTTGGTTGTGTGTGACAGGTACAACAGGTCTGCACCACTTGTAAATTTTGCTCGTACCGAAGAGAAAATCCAAAATACGAGAAAATTGGTGAATGAGGCAAATCCTCATAAATCACTCGCACACATGATTTAAGAATGAATCTATGTGTACGAGTGTGTCTTGCATCTGGCCCAATGTGTTGATCAGAAGTATTTCAGAAACTAGTTGCTGTGATGTTTTAGTATTTACAGACCAAACTGAAATGCAGCATATTGAAGCACAGTGTGTAAAAGTGCACTGCTGTGACATATGAGCATAGATCTGGAGCCTAAACGACCCGCTGACTTTGTTGTTTTTTACATTATAATAGAGGACACAATTTCAGCATCTTTGCGTAATAAAGAGAGACAAACCTATCTAAAGAAATCTCCTCTGTCATCCTGCTCCAATTTACAGGGCATCAGTCCGCGGTGAGAGAGGTGCAAAGCTGCATTAAAATAATCAAAATTAAAATAATATTTACAGGTTTTGAAGTTTTACTGGAAATGTCAGGCTGGATACAGATTTTGTCTTACCTCTCTTGTGTTGGCTCAGCACTTGTGACATTACAAAATGAGACAAGGGATGTCCTTTTAAATTCTGTTATGATAATTTTCTACCTCATTCTCTGATCTGAGCCTACACAGAACACTCTCTAAATGTTTTATTTCTTTCACTTCCTCTATTAGTTTCTTTGGCTCTAATTTGTGCCAGTAATGAAGACTGAATGTTACATTTGTTTTATTAAAGACTGCAGGGGAATTGAACGTAAATGGAAAAAGATAGATTTACATGTATTCTATGAAATATGGAAAGACACAATGAGGATTTATCAAAGAGCAAACATCATTTTTTTCACCATGTGCAGCCTTGATGTCATTCCCTCACTAACAGTTCTTTATGTCCTCCTATTGTTAAACATGTGGTGCAACAGCTTTTAAAGAAACCAAATTTGGATTCCTCTGTTTTTAATCATTTTAGACCAATTTCTAAACTTAAGTTTTCAAGCAAAGTTTTAGAAAAAGAGGTTTCAACTCAACTTTTAAGTTTTATGTCTCAAAACGACATCTTTGAGAATGTCACAGATATACCTTCCCCTGAGATCCAGTGACCCAAGAGGCCTAGCTTCTGCTGTAGACTGTCTCCATGATATCAACTGTTTGATGACACAAAATTTCCTTCAACTCAACAACTCCAAAACAGAAATAATACTGTTCAGTCCACCAAATACAAAAAATCCCATCAGTCTTGGTCCCACCAGTTTGAAGCCCACTGCCAGAAATCTTGGAGTCCTGTTTGACTCAGAATTAAGTTTCATTCCTTACATCACAAAAATTTTCCAGTCCTGTTATCTACAACTAAGAACAATCTCCAAAGTCAATCCGATGCTCACCCACTCTGAAAAATGATTCATGCTTTCATTTTCTCCTGTTTAGATTACTGCAACTCTGTCCTTTCCAGGTTACCACAAAAATCTCTCTCACCTCCAACTAGTTCAGAATGCAGCAGCTAGGCTTCTTACTGGTTTTAACAGACAACATCACATCACCCCAATCCTCGCTTCTCTTCATTGGCTCCCTGTTCATTTTAGAATAGATTTTAAGATTTTACTGATCATTTTTAAAGCATGTCAGGGTCTAGCTCCAAGCTACATAGCAGATATGTTGACTCCATATGAGCCGGCCTGCAGCCTTAGATCCTCGGGTGGGGCCTTTCTGACTGTCCCAAAGTCGAAGTTGAAATCTAGAGGGGAACATGTTTTCGCCATCAGGGCCCCTCAGCCCTGGAATGACGTGCCTGAGGAAATAAGGCTCACGCATTCAGTAACTTCTTTCAGATCACTTCTCAAAACTCATTCCTACAGACTTGCTTTTATGTGATGTTGTTTGTTTGTTTATTGTTACTGTCTCAGGTCCGCACCAAATTAATCGGTCCGAGACCACCAAAAACTGCTGAACTCTGGTGGGGTCCTGGTGGTGGGAAAGCAACCTGAAACAAATAGGTCCAAAATCATCTAGTTGTGTAATGAATTTTAGGTACGGGGGGCACTGAATTGTGGATAAAATTATATATTTCATTCAATATATTTTATATTTCATTTATATTTCTTACTGAAGTGACATGCAATCTGTCCTTGGCGACTCCAGTGCATCATCAGATTATTTCCAGTGGCAGCTGCGCCTCGTTTTTAAACAGTATCGATTTCCAGAAATGACCAGAGCTGGGAAATAATGAAGTACTTTGTTATTGTACTAAAGTAGATTTTTCAGGTATCTGTACTTTTCTTATGTATTTTTGTGACGACTTTTTACTTTTCCTCCCTACATTTGCCTCTCTACATTTGAGCACAAATATCTGTACTTTCTATTCCTTACATTGTCAAAACAGCCCGTTACTTGTTTCAATCTCAGTGACATTATAAAAAGAAGACATGACGTGCAAATATGTGATAGAAAACCCATCTTTTCTTTTTTCTTTTTGTTGTATGCACTCAGTAAGATGCCGCTCTGGCCGACTGCTCATATCAAAAATCGCAATTGAGGAAGTTCAACAATGTGTGCTGACAGTGCAGGAATCTGACGGCAGCAGTGAGACTCCTGACATAGGAACGCATGCTGTGCACTGTGCACAGTTTACAGAGGTTGATTATAACAGCAATCTGTGACAGTGAGTGAGTCAGTGAGGAGAGATTAAAAGAATTAATGCGTTAATGCTGACAGCCCTAATATTTATATTATATACATTATATATTTATATATATTCTGTCTGAAGTTTGGCTTGCTGCAAAACTTTTCAGTGCAGGAGCTGTCAGCTCAACTATTAGGTATTTTGGTTCGTTTAGAAATGTGCATATGTGAAACTGAACTGTACCAAAGTCTGTATGCTACATTGTAACTATTTATTGTCTGCACCAAACAATCGAATTATAGGTGTGAAAACACTTTTTTTGACTTCCCCTCTGGCTTCTTGGTAACAGCTTCTGTTTCCCACTAAGTGATCATTTTTGCAACACACCAGATGATACAAACTAACCACTAACTACAGCTCACTGTGACATTCTGACCAGTCGTTACTTTCCCAGCCATCAAAATGAGAAATTAAACAGTCAACCGTGAGACTTTAATTTGTTCGCACAAATGTGTTTGTACTGCATAAAAAATACAAAAAAAACAATCATATGAACACATGCAAGTCAGTGATCACATTCCTACCTTTGGCCACCAAAGCTGTGCAGAGAAATCATTGGGGTTTTTAAGGGTGGTGAAAATAGAACATTTGGTCAATGGTGAGCAGTAGCAGGAAAAAGAAGTTCACTTCCTGAAGATAGGCTGTGAACTAAATAAGACCATGTGCTGAGTTGTGATGAGAAGAAAAAGATGATAAAACATTTATTTTCCAGAAGAAGTTTGATTGAACTACTAAAGCATAATGAGATCTTGATATAGTAGACTACTGTTTCCTTAGAACAGTGTTTTTCAACCACTGTGCCGCGGCACAGTAGTGTGCCGTGAGAGATCGTCAGGTGTGCCGTGAGAAATTATCCAATTTCACCTAATTGGTCTACAAAATATTTTTTGAAAACAAATTAATTATTATCTGCAAATAATATGCCATTGTCGAGTGTGGGTGCTGTCTAGTGACTGGTAATCATGTAATACTAGGGCTGGATGATTAATTGAATTTGAATCAATATCGATTTTAGCTTTCCACGATTACAAAAACGTAATAATCAAGTTAAAACGATTATTGTCCCACCTGGCACGGTGCACCTATGAATAAATCCAACGCTCCCCTCTTTTCCAGCAAGACACAAACAAACAGAGAGAGAGAGAGAGAGAAACGGAAAAAAAGAGAAAAAACTAAACCTAACTTGAACCTAGCATAGCTGATGGAGAAGTTAAAAGGTGAGCGCTGCCAAAGACTTGTAGGTCTGTACTGTGAAGTTTTGACCCTTAATTAAACTGAGGCTGCGCCTGCATGGACACATTTTAGTGGCGTTACATATTTTATTAGTGTTATTGAGATGCGAGGCTGCCCGGTAACGTTAGCGCATGTGGTTAAGCTTCTGACATGCTAGTTTAACATTACATCTCTTACTCTGTACGGCCCATCCTTTTTAAATATTTCACTTCAGTTTTGGTCCCGCCTGATATTGTAGCAGTTTCCCAGTGTGTTTAATTGGCGCGTTTATGCTCAATGCTTATGTTTTCAAATCTATGAATGTAAGTGAAGCTACATTGACACTTACTGCAGGTGTGTGTGCCGGTGCAATTAATTGACGCGCGTCAGGCTGGCTCTCAGAAAACAAGGTCCAAACTCTTCTCATTGCTTTTCTTCATTTATTGCTTAACATAAGCAGCAAATGTACAGCACCATTGTTAATATTCAATTAATATAATGAATGAATTAATTAATACGTTCAATTTTTAAACATTTTCGGTTAGTGGTGTGCCTTGTGATTTTCTCAATGAAAAAAATGTACCTTGGCTGAAAAAAGGTTGAAAAACACTGCGTTGGCATTTCCCTTCTACAGTGTCTGCAGCTAAATGCTCAGTGAGCCTTCCTGCTTGAACTTAAAATGATGAAATCATGTTCAAGTCTGATGAAAACACTTTTGTAGTCTGAATATAACTATCTCACATCAGCATGCAACTCCTTTGATGCCACCATCTTGTTGGTCATCTTTATTTAAAAGATACTTTTTAATGTTCATCACTTTAATCATTGCTTACCTCAGAATGAGCATATGTACAAATATATCATTCTAGGTTTAATCTTGTTGCCCTGAAACTAACGTGAAAAGGATTTGCTTCTGCTTCTTAAAGGACATATACTTTAAGTCTCTGAAAAAGATTTGATTTAAGGGACCGGATGCACAAAGTGTGAAAAGGTCAATATTGTAACCCCTCCTACAAAACACTTCCTCTAACTGGCTGCCTTGGCTCTAGACACTGTAGTATTTATCCATTTTGCTTTCACCATCTCCCTCCTGGACACTAGTAGAAATAGTTGTGCAGCTTGGAGTAATTAAGTAAGTGATTTACATAAGTGATATTTGTTGGGGGTTTGTTTCATGGGAGTGACACAATGGACTGGATCATTTCTACCACAGTGTTTTTGTCAGGTAAGACCAAATGTGTACATCCATTTTGTTTTTTATATTTCATTTCCTGTACAGCATCTTCAGCAGTAATGTTCCTATAACATCCATTAGTGCAAATTATCATTTGTTTCATTTTAAAAACCATGAAGAATAATAGATCAATAACTGTAATACCAACATTTAGAATAAAACATTTAAAATGATCATTTCCTGTTTCAGTATGAGACCAACTTAGTCAACCCCAGTATTAAAAGTAGCCTCAGCAATGCTGCAAAATCCTCTAAATTAGTTTTCTGATTAACTATAACAATTCTTATTATCTGTTTTTCTGTTTTTTCACTTGATTTTACTTCTAGGTCTCATGGTTTAGGGGCTTCGTAAATAACCTCATGTTGGCACTAATTACACCTAAAACTAAATACTCCACAACCATGTAACAGATTTTAAGATCCTTAATTATTTTATAACAGTCCATTATTTTTTTTAATAACTTTTACGTTTGAATTCAGCTCTGAAAAGTTAACATGATCTCATTTGGTGAAAGTCAAAGTATATGCAACATGTGAAACCACAAAAGAAACTTGTTCACTTATAATCAGAAGGAAACTGAAGTTAATGTAGTAAATAGTTTTTTATAGCGCACTATATTCAATGTGAGAAGTTACCAAGCAGGAAGACAGTGACATACTTCCTGCAACCCACTTCATGAAATGATCTGCCTCTGGTGAGTTAGACTTAGTTCATATAAATATATATTACATTAGATCAAGACTGTTGAAAAACACAACAGAACTGGAGGACTTGAAGTGATGGGTTACTATGAGGAGGTTAACATTAACAGATAAAATATACAAAAGAGCATTTTCCTTAATTGTCTTCCTGAAGCCATAAAGGCCACAGTAGAAAAAGCAGAACCTCAGGGTGTTCATCTCATGTTGATGAATTCATTACTTTTCATTTCATGGATTTACTGCTTTTTTTGTTTGTTTGTTGTTCATGTTTTATTAGAAATGTGACATTAGAAAATACAAAAAAACAATCATATGAACACATGCACAAAGTTGTAACTAAATCAGTTATGTGATTTTAGGTTTTCTAACAAGTCAGTGATCACATTTCTACCTTTGGTCACCAAAGCTGTGCAGAGAAATCATTGGGGTTTTTAAGGGTGGTGACAATAGAACATTTGGTCAATGGTGAGCAGTAGCAGGAAAAAGAAGTTCACTTCCTGAAGATAGGCTGTGAACTAAATAAGACCATGTGCTGAGTTGTGATGAGAAGAAAAAGATGATAAAACATTTATTTTCCAGAAGAAGTTTGATTGAACTACTAAAGCATAATGAGATCTTGATATGGCAGACTACTATATGTTTCGTTATGTTGCAAAATGGAGTGGGGGAAATTGTCGGACTACCGACAATTTCCCATGGGGAGCCGCTTTACAAACGGCACCCCATATACCTCTCCCATGGATTACAGTAACAAATGGGGAGAGGCAGAGGCGGGAAACAAAACTTATAGTGAGGGGGGGTCACACAGAAATGAACAACAGGGTATAAACAAAAACACTCACATGTTCCACTCGACTGGTTGAGCAACAAGTCAGGTATGTTACCATTTTGTGTAATTATATAATAACTAATATATATAATAATTTACTTAAATCACGTATTCTATCATTACATAATTAAATCTGTTATCTATATAGCACACCACAGACATGTCTTATGCACAGACGGGATGAGTGTGCAGAGGAAGTGTAGCAAAAAGGAGAAATGGAATTTTTTATTTTTCGTGACAAGCCTATTCTAAACAGAGGTGGGTGGTGTCAATCTGCCCATAGTGAAGTTGAATTGAGAAGGACTTTATTTGGATATTTTTTTAATTTAAATATTTCAACATGAAAAAAAGAAAACAGATAAAGAGGACAAACAAAACAAAAATAACAATGTTGAAAGACGAATAGGTAGAAGTATATAGTTATAAATGACTAACCCTTTCTCACTACTTCTCACTTTTTTATTTGTTTTTATTCTAATTTTAGTTTTTAAATTGAGCTCTTACTATTCCTTTATTGTTTTCATTTATTATTATTAGTGGTGGGCATAGATTAATTTTTTAAATCTAGATTAATCTCACTGTAATCTTGGAATTAATCTAGATTAAAATGGCTCATTTAAATTCTGCCGAAAGCTTTCAGAATGCGTTTGCTACCCAAATAATGACTAAAAGTAAGTCTTTGAGAACGGGTTTCTCAAGCCAGGTGGCGCATTAGACCAGGGGCTCATCTCCTGTTTCCAAAATGCATCACAAACTGCTTGAGAAAGCTGTTCTACTATGATAATTGGTGATGAAAATAAATCATGTTTCTACCACTACATCCAACTTTGAGAATAGTAACGGCAACATTTTTTTTATCGCCCGATAAGAGTCTCACGTTAATGCAGCACGTTAACGCCAATAACGACCCACCACTAATTATTATTTATAAATACATGTATTTATTATTATTATTAAAGTCTTTGCAACATGTGAAACCACAATAGAAAATGATGTAAATGTTCAATAGTTTTTTATAGAGCACTATATTTAATGTGAGAAGTTTACAAGCAGGAAGACAGTGACACACTTCCTGCAACCCACTTCATGAAATGATCTGCCTCTGGTGAGTTAGACTTAGTCCATATAAATATATATTACATTAGATCAAGACTGTTGAAAAACACAACAGAACTGGAGGACTTGAAGTGATGGGTTACTATGAGGAGGTTAACATTAACAGATAAAATATACAAAAGAGCATTTTCCTTAATTGTCTTCCTGTATTTTTAATTTCATGGATTTACTGCTTTTGTTTGTTTGTTTGTTTTTCTTGTTTTATTAGAATATGACATTAAAAGTATGACAGTGTGATTTAAATTTACATTTAGATCATGTTCATCCACAAGAGATTCAACGGATCCATTTAAGGAAGTTAATATTATACGTTTATCTATTCACACGTTCTCTTTTGACTATTTTAAAGCCGTAGAACATGAGAAATTATAATGCCAGGCTTTCAAGGAGTTTATATAACTTTGACCACTTTTAGAAAATCTGAAAAGGTCAAAAGAAACCTTTTTTGTAACATTTAAACAAATATCCCTATGATGGAAAATATACATGCAAACAAAAAGTTAGTGCCACATGAATAAAGTCATTTTTGATTCATGAGAATTCTTCCTTCTTTATCCTTCAGTGTTAAAAGCTGCACTTTGCTTTAATATTGATCCTGTGGCTTGGAAGACCCTGAGTAACTCTGCTGCAGGTTTTGGATACCAGGTGGTGCAAAGACAGTCAGAGTAAGTAGTACGTTGTGGTGGAAAATGGATCTACTGAAACCACTGCTGATTCAGATCTGTTATGATAACCTCTCACCTGATTGTTGGGATTTATTTCCTCAGTTTGCTGGTCAGTGCCCCCCTTGAACAACTTTCACCAACTGAAAGAGGGCAAATATTTAAATGTTCCACCAAAGTCTGCACTCCAGTAACAGTACGCGGTGGGCAAATACTCATTTCAATATGCTTTATTAATTCTGTAGCTTTAGTCATCTGATCAGATCTACGTGAGACATTGTTTCAGGAGATTTTTAAAACAACTGAACATTTTAGGACTCAAAATACTTACTAAGATGGAGATTGTATTCCATCTTGTTGGAATTTGGTTACAGTATATCATATATAGCCTTGTGAGATACTTGACTGGGTAATGTTACTAATAGTGATCAGGTCAGATATGGAAGTTAGTTATGTTGTGTTATGTCTTGATGGTTTTAACATAACTGATGGCTGATGGTTTTTTATGCAGTGCCAAGTTTTGCAGTCAACATGTCCCTTGGTTTGACAATGACAAGTGATCCCAACACACAAAAAACTTTGGTAAGTTGCTAAACTGCAAATATTTGCAGGTAAATGATAATAAGAATGCAGAGGTTTAGATCTCTACCAGTAAATCAATTGTCTTCAGTTTGAAATGTAGTTCAAGGAACAGGAAAATAATCATCTCATTATAATCAGGACTTGAATTTGTCTCTTTTCAGGCATGTGGTCCAACCATCCCAAAGGACTGCAAAAGTATCACCCAGTATAGCGGTGTGTGCTTTGAGATAAACTCTTCTGATCACGCTGGATCCCCTGTGCCTTCTTCTATTGAAGGTACACATGTTAAGTTTTTTTGAGAATAGGATTATATGTAATATATAATACATAATTGTTTTAAATAAGTTGAGAGGAAATATTTCAGATGTATTTCTGCTTTTTCACAGAGTGTCGAACTATAGCAGACATTGCATTTCTGTTGGATGGCTCAGGCAGCGTAGAATATGATGATTTTCAGAGAATGAAGAATTTTGTGAAAAGTGTTGTCAAGTCATTCCCGGGAAAGGATACAAAGGTAGCATTGTAACTCCCTCACCCCATCCTGCCCCTATCAATATTTCATACACATTTTCATTTATGTCCATACATATTTACATTTTTTCTTCTTTTTTCCAGTTTGCCATCGCCCAGTTCTCCTCACGTGTTGTCATCCATTATTACTTTAATACTTTTAATGCTGATGACGGGGAATCTCAAATCAATGATATAAGACAGTTGAGTGGAGGGACTTACACAGCTACAGCCATCAGAGAAGTTGTGTAAGTGCCTTCATGATGCTAATGTGTGTCACCATCCTCAGAAGTGTTATGATATCTTGTTTATATTGATTTTCATGAGTCATGCCAAGTTTGATACAAGTCTAAATAATATGGGCCAGTTTGTGGTCCTGACAGCAGCATTAGATATAAACTGACAGTCTTTCAAAATTAGCCACAGGTCCTTTGATGCTGCCTATAATTCCATTATCCCAAAACTCATCTTGAAATTGGTATTAAAAAAACAAAACACAAAATAACAATAACAAATATATATATTGACATATGTATACTTTTATTTTGACAGCAACAACGTCTTCTCAACATATACAGGTTCCAGGTCAGATGTGAAGAGGATTTTAATAGTCATTACAGATGGAGAATCTAATGATGGGGGTGATTTGCAAGGTGCAGCAAATTTAGCTGAAAAGCAAAAGATTGTTCGATTTGCTGTTGGGGTAAGTTACATGTATACTGTATAAGCATGTATTGTGTTAACATATTAGATTGTCTATCAATTGGTTTGAGTCAATAATGTAAAAGGAGCCAGTATTTTACATATATGAATCAATTTTGTTGTACAATAAAATACCTATAACATATATCTTCAAAATCCCTAGGTGGGGAATGCATTTACAAATGACAGAGCAAAACAGGAACTGTACACCATTGCATCTTCACGAGACAAAGTGTTTCAAGTGTCAAACTTTGGTGCTCTTGATGCAATACGGCAGAATTTGCAGGACCAAATCTTCTCTACCAAAGGTACAGATGTAAACTTAATATGGTAGCTTCACATCATTTTTGTGTTTATTACTGTTAATGTTATAGTTCCAAAATAAACAATTATGAATATTTATATCCTTCATTACGATATTTTAAACTGAATTTCCAGTATTTATATGTGACTCAGATATTCAGACTGTTTTTACAGTTGTAGAGACTTTGACACTCATTTATGTTGCTGTTACAGGATCTCAAACTGGTGGAGAGTCACTGAAAATGGAAATGGCTCAAAGAGGATTCAGTGCAGCTTATGTGCCTCCGGTAATTAAAAACAGACATCTACTGAACAGTATAGTAATAGAAACACACACACACACACACACACACACACACACACACAGACACACACACACACACACACACACACACACACACACACACACACACACACACACACACACACCTCTGTGTCACTCCATGTGAAAAATATACAGCTAAAGTCTGGTCCAGTATAAAGATAAAGTCCAGATGATTCATTTATGATGCATTTAACCTTTTGCTTGGCTGATGTTTTATGGCAACCACAGTTTCTACACATTTCTGTCCAATCCAGTATAGGTTTTCAAAGAATGAAGCCTTAGCTTGATGCTCTAACGATTCCCCTTCTGAATCCACATTTAAAAAATCCACAGGATCATTTGATTAATTTAATGGTTTACTTTGGGGAAGAGTTAAAAAAGTGAAATGAGAAAATGAGAGAGGTCAAAAAACTGTGTTGCTCCAATCTCCACATGCCTGGCTATCCACTTAATAATCACCCCCTTCCTACCCTAAACCATGTACTAGAAAGCAATGTTAATAATCATCTTTTAACATATTTTACAAATATAATATAAATGAAATGTTCTACATTTGAAGCTACATGTACACATGCATTTTAAGCACAAAGAATCTAATAATTAACCTTTCACATTAATACAAATATGAAATACAAATATATCAACTCGTAAATATTCCTTTCAATTTCTTTTAAATCTGCTGTTTTACATATGAACTAAAATTATTGCGTACTAATCAAACATAAATAAATTGCATTTAGGGTTCTACACGGGGGATTCAGATGGCTATTGTTGGTGCCAACCAGTGGAGGGGAGGCTTCCAGGAATACAAACGCCAGATGTTGATGAACTCTTATCAGCCTTTGGACATAGAGCTTGACAGTTATCTGGGTAAGAATATTATAGTACATATAATACATGCAATGGTGTACTTGCACCGCTCTACTGTCCATCCCAAAAATACGAGTTTAGAAAAGGACAGAAAATATCCAAATGAGGAGTAAGTAGTAGAAACTTCATGGCAACATATTTGATATCACATGAAATGCCAAATTTATTTTGTTAAATAAGATCATACACTTCAATTCCTTCTAAATAAAGAAGAGACATCAGACACCAAAATTACATGTAAAGAAAATCAAGAAAGAAAAACCCATACCCAACAGTGAGCATGTTGATGGATATGATTAAAAGTTGTGTTTGTATAGAAATTGTCATGGTTTTTTACAAACTTTTGGAAAGGCCAAAGAGAAGGTGCCTCATGGTCCCCAGACTTAAATAGGTAATGAGATAAATAATATTATGAATTAGAAGAGGGTGAGCCAAAGTAAGATTTTAAATCTGTTTAATCAAACAAAGAATAATTATGCTTATTTGTAATTAATAGCTTAACAAAATGCGTCATTTAAAGATTGTTCTAAGTAAAAGAACTAATAGGCTTGACTCTTTAATTCCAGGTTACTCCATGGCAGTCGCCAACACGTTGTCTGGTCCACTGACAATTCTCGGTGCTCCAAGATATCAACACAGAGGAATTGTGATATCAGTTTTTGCAAGCAGTATCGGCCAGACAATTGATCCCTTTAATTGGCAGGTGTGTATTCACAATTAAGATGATTAATGAAAGACAATGTAAAGAATGCATTTTAATCTTAAATTGAAGGTTTCTCACTTTGCTAATTCTTTTTTGTTGCTTACACAGTTCAAGATTGGTGAATATTTTGGTGCAGTGGTTTGCGCCATGGATGTGGATCGTAACAGCTACACTGACCTAGTCCTCATATCTGCCCCTATGTACATGGACAGTGATAGAGAGGGAAGAGTTTATGTTTGCAGCCTATCACGTTTGGTAAATTACTTTTTAAATAATCCAGAATCCGTTGGATTTTTTATAATAAGAATTCAAACATTGACTCTCACCTTTATATTTCCACCAGACAATTGAGTGTCACTTCGATTCTCCATTAGTACTGAGAGGGGATGCATCTGAACAAGGAAGATTTGGGTCTTCTCTTGCTGTACTCCCAGACCTTAACCAAGATGGTTTCAATGATTTGGCAGTTGGAGCACCTTTGGAGAATGATGGACAAGGTAGCATCTACATCTTCCATGGTGAAAGAGGAGGAGGAGGAAGGATTAGTCCTGCTTACTCACAGGTGAGCGAGAGCAAAGAAGCAACAAGAACATTTAAATGATACATATGACCTCATGTATTCAATGTACAATCTAGACCAAATTTATCTTTGATTAATTCAAATATTTTCATTTACATAGAGAATTGCTTCCTCTGAGGTCCGGCAAGGACTGAAGTTCTTCGGGATGTCGATCAGTCAGTCTTCTTTTGACCGTAGTAATGACAATCTGCCTGATTTAGCGGTGGGTTCAAAGGGAACAGTTGTCTTACTCAGGTAAGACGCTCCTGTCACACATTATTAGTCTCACCTGTAATTCTACCATTTGTGTTAATTTGTGTCAAAATAATCACACAACTACAAAGTTTATTACCATGAAGTCTCCAGTGTTCATGGTAACAATTCTGTAGTTATAGATTTAGGACAGATGTGTTCACCAATAACAGATTGTATCAGGCAGCTAAAATTAGATATGACAGTTGTTATTTTGGTGTTCTGCTTTACAATTTTAATATGTATTTTCCTACTCTGTTAATATCCAGGTCAAGGCCCATAGTAATGGTGGAAGCTTCAGTGACATTCAACCCAAACCAAATCCAAACCCAAAACTCAGACTGCTCAACACCACTGGATAACACAGCTAAAATCTGCTTTACCATGACCAAACACTCTGTCATTGATACAGGTCCCTGATTCTCTTCATTGTTTCTAAACCACAGTGCACTGTCCATCCATTTAGATACTTGTATGTGTGCACGAGTAACCTCTAAATGCAACTCTAATCTGTTCCAGCTAGAGCAATTATTAATTACACTTTCACACTGGATGCCCAACGCAAGGTCCCAAATAACCGAGCTTACATCAGGGACAAACAACGAGAGCAGACCGGATCATTAACTCTTACCTTTGAGCAAAAATGTAACGATGTGAAATTCCTCATTCAGGTGAGTTATTAAAAACCTTAACATCAGCAATACAACTAACCCTCACTACCTTGATTTTAATAATAGTGTCCTTCTCTCACAGGCCTGTCCAGATGATTCTCTGAATCCAGTTAACAATGAGCTCCAATTCATCTTTGATGGTTTGCCTTCTAGCTCAGGTCTCAGACCAAGTCTAGCCCAGCAGGCTCAGACAACAACCTTTCATCCTGTGAGTAATCTTTAAAGTCACTTTCATTTATCGGTTGGTTTTAAATCACACTGAAGGCTTTTTCAAACCTATAGTTCATTTGCTCTGGTCTGAATCAGCAGATGAGTTTGTAAACTTGGTTTGATCAAACTTTCTCTCTGATCAGTTTGTCTCTGTTGTGTTTGCCAGTGCACGACAGATATTACTACATAACCTACCATTACCTACTATGTGGAGAGCTCTGCAGTTCTATGAAATGTTCAGAAATCATCATGCTTTATAAATAATGTTCAGTTGTAATTCCATGTATTTGTCATGTCTGTCTCGGCTGTTAGCTCTTACACTTTGTGAACAAACATAGCTTACTTCATACTGTCTTCCACAGTTGCTGTTTGAGATCAACTGTGGCACTGACAACGAGTGTGTAGATAAACTGAAAGTGGATTTCAACTTCACCGGGTGAGGCTGAGTTTCAAATGTTAAGCTTGACTTGGGTGTATAGATCTACTGTAGTATTTGTGTGTATTCACTTTTCTATATTATCATAATCTATCAGATCCTCTGAGGTTAAAGTAGGCATTGATGAACTACTGAATGTCACCGTCTCCGTGGAAAACAGTCATGAAAACTCCTACAACAGCCGTGTCATTCTCACTTACCCACCCGGGCTTTCCTACAGGAAGTTTACATCACTGAAGGTTAGTATCAAGTCTGTTTCAATTCAACTGTGGTCAGCTGTTTTCTGAGGCTGTGCAGTGATTCTGGATAATGTTTGCTTTTGTTTTATTTATTTATTTCTTAATGAAGGGAAGAATTGAATGCAACTCCTTGGACAGTGGAGCTGGCTTATCTCAGGGAAGGACAGACTGCACTATTGACAAGCCTATTTTCAAGAGCAACGCTAAGGTTTGTAGTGTGTACTGAAGCATCTCATCTCACTGTAGCTGAGCCGAAAGGAGGTAATCCAATCTCTCTCATTCATTTCATTTCAGGTTCTCTTCATTGTGTCCTATGGGATCGACACCACTTATAAACTTGACAGGACGTTAATTATCACTGCAAATGCCACCAGGTACTGTTCTGTTCATCTGCCAGCCTTTAAGTACCTCTCTCTATATATGTGGATGTGATTATTATTATTATTATCATCATTCATGTGTACAATTAATTTAACCTCTCTTTCAGTGGGAATCAGCATGCCAGTGGAAGCGGACTTTACAAAAACAATACGATTGATGTGAAGTACAGCATTTATCCTACAATTGAAAGGTTTTTATGTTTTATGAGAAAAAGTTTTAAAAATAATTTAAGGTGACATTGTAAGGTCTAATATCTATGAAACATTCAATGTTTCTGTTCAGTTCCTTCACCTACACCAATTTCAGTCATGGAAAGAATGATTTGCAGAAACCAGTCCATCAACCAATTGTGGTAAAATACTACATCATAATATCAATATGTATATTTTAAAGTTCATAAACATGATTCACACTTGACTTCAATGCTTTTTTCTCCCCCCTTTAGCTTATAAATGACAACAGAGCGCTGAATTTAACTATGGTGATCAGGGTGCCAGTAAAGCTCGGTGATAAAGACATTTGGGTGAATTCCAACAGCTTGCAGGTAACATATGCAGGAGCTCATTGTTACTGAAACCCCACATGTATCAAATGTAGTTGTTTTTATGAAACTAAAGCCTTGTGGATGGATATGTTCTCTGTTAAATTGACATGAATCAGCTCTATTTCAGATTCCAGACTGCCAAAGAGACACAGATGAAAAACCTACAGTCACAAATTTTGTTGCTGAGATACAAAAAAATAAGTCTGTGGTAAGTAGCCACCTGTACATAGTAGAATTTAGTCTAATATATTTAGAAGTGTGTAGTGTTTCATTGCATTGCCATCAAGTTTTCTGTTTCCAGCGATAAATTTAGGCCCTCTTTTAATCACCCACAGGACTGCTCTGTAGCCTGGTGCAGAGTGTTCAAGTGCAATCGATTCATGGGAAGTCTGGAGCGTCAAACATACACAATCTCTGCTAACCTTAGTTCAGAATGGATAGAGCAGGTAATTAATGTGTGTTTTAAAAATAATTATTTTCTAATAAAAATGAACAACCTGAAAGATCAAATTAAATGGACACTGGACTGTTTCTCACTCAGATTGGACTTGAGTCTGCCAGATTCCTCTTGACCAGTACGGCCACTCTGGAGTTTGACAGAAACCAGTATGTTTTCTTTTTACCGGGGTCAAATAACAACCATCTGCTTCACAAGGTAATTACACATTGGTTATGTTGATCTGTGTTTGAAAAGAACTTGAATGTAGATCTAATCCAAAGTCTTCACATCTCAGATTGAGACACAGGTAGAAGTGTATCCTGAACCAGACTTCACCAAAGCGATCGTCAGAGGATTCATGGGAGGGTTGGCTCTACTCAGTCTACTCACTGCTGGCCTGACTCAGGTGAGATACAGTAATGTATTGCTTGTTTATAACACAGCTGCTGGCCTCACTAAGGTGAGATACAGTAATGTATTGTTTGTTTATAACACAGCATGACAGAGGCAATAAGAAAATTCGGGGTCTGGTAATGTACACCCTTGATCACAAAATACGAACACAGTTTTTTCATATAACTTCCTTTGTTTTGTACTCTCAGGCTGGATTTTTTAACAGTAAATACAAGAACATGATGAATGAACAACAAGAGGCTGGGGAACCAGAATACGAAAACATTGAATTAGTTCATCTGTAAAATAAGCTGTGCATTTCTTACTTATTATAATATAATGTCATTTTCATGAAGACATTTAAATGGAAAATATATTTGTACAAACCACTTTCATTTCATTATCCTGAGAGAGAGTGTTTGTGGTCCATGCATTGAGTGACAAGAATTTTAGAGCTTCAAAAATGTTTTTTTTTCTAATCTACATCTTGAACTGAATAGCTTGCTGTTGATCATCAAACATTTGTGCTTATATCCCTGCAGACTGTGTGTTTAACTTGTACATTTTGTTTTAAGTGAAAAATAATTCAATGTAGTACAATCCTCTGTAGTCTGATTTTCATCACATGATGTACTGTAAAACTGCTGAAATACAAGGTGGAATGCTTCAGAGCAAGAACCTTACTTGTTTGCTTGATACCACTTTTAATGACAATGTGAACAGCTTTATTTTAAAATGCATTTTCATATGTAAATGTTGAGGGCTGATGCTTCATGAATATTTGTGTGAATATGTGATTAAACTTCTTTTTTTTAAATTGACCTCATACAAAGCTCCTGACATTTTTAAGTAGAAAGACAATGGAGGTATAACTGAGTACAGAATAACGAAGGTTGGCCTTCATTTAATCACATTCACTGACATTTAGAAAGACAGTGGAACCTCTTCCTCCCTAGGCCTCTGGCTCAGGGTCCTGCTTGAAAATGACATACCCAAAATGAATATAGTATATCTCTGTAACTACAAGGTCTATATGAATAATATTGGTATCATAATAAAGGTAACACTTGTGAGATACATGTAGACATGAAAGCATCAGTATATATGTTACTGAGTCAGACTAAATGAAGATTGAACACAGCATAAATTAAACATTTAATTTTCGCCTGACAAAAATTTACACTTTTAGAGTGAATAACACCTTCTAAATTATGCTGCCGTAGCCATTAAACCTCTTGAAACTGTAGCATAACATCTGAACATTATCTGTGCCACCAAGTTTCATGTTAATAAAGTAAAGCACTGCAAAGTTAGAGAGATTTTAGTAGAGATATATTTAGGCGCTCAACTTTGACCTGCGCACTTCTGCGCACGCGTTCTGTATTGGCGTCAACTGATCCAAGCAATATTTTCAGGAAGAGCATCAATATGAGAGCGTCAATATGGACCAATCACACCTCCAATGAAAGTTCACACCCTCTAGAAAGTAATGCAGTGGGTTAAATCTGTCGCATTAGCACAGTTCAATCACTAGATAGAGAAAAAGACTGTGTGTTTGCATTGGCGGCAACGACGCAGGGATCTGTAAATCATCCCCCATGCCATGTAAATAAAAGGAAACTGGCTTGAATCGACTCAAAATGATCCAGAGACATTGGAGTAGCTGCTACTAGGAATATTATGCGACCAGACACAACTTTTAACCATAAAAACAGCGAAGGTAAGACATAATTTGTAGTTGTAAATTTACAATGTGAAGTTTGTTTGGATTTTTCTTCGATGGTTTACTCCGCAAGTTTTGATCGTACAGTAATGGGATTCCAATGCTGGAATCAGTGAAATCTCAGCTTTTATTTGAAATTTGTGTAGTGTGTGTGGATATCGCGAAATTAAAGATACGAGGATCGCGGTGACTGCCGGCATGCGCAGTGCTTAGACAGTAGTGTTTTTCCAAATGGCACAATCAGTTGCTCAGTGTTTGACTTGTGTTTTGTTGAACTGTAAATGGTTGCGGTGGCTCGATAGCTGAGCTTCTTCTAGACAAAATGGTGTATCATATGACTATATTGGTGCTTGTTTAGCTGCCCTGAGACGTTTTTCATTTATAGGGGGTGCTCTTGCCCCCGCCGGCGGGGGCTCTCGGGCTCATTACAGAAAACATATTTCATTGCTATAAAAAAAAATACATCTCTTTCTTTTATAATGTAGCCTTTTCTCGCTTTTCTGTTTGACCTGAGTTACTGTAAGAGCATTTACAAAATATAAATGAGTCTAATGGAATCCTAACAACAGGAACATGGAGGTAATGGTGACAGAGGAGGACAGGAACGACGACACAGAGGAAACCTGCTGCTCCTCCTATGGTTGCAGGAGATGGCATGTCGCCCACTGTCTCATTTAAGAATGACCCAAATCTTGAAGTTTTGGCAAAGATCTCAGTGTTTGCACGGACAGATTTGCTTCCACCAGTAGTTACAACAGCCACCTGGAACCAAGAATCTGACTTTACATTTACAGGAGGATCAGTGTGGCCCTCTGCTATGCAGAACAGATAAAAAAATGATTCAATGATCATCCATATCTGAAAATGTTACACCCTGAAAAAAGGGGAACTACTCAAACACAAGGCTTCCTCTCTGGCAGCTTCATCAGGAGTGTAATCATCCAAAAAGAACATACAAAGTTACACATTAGTCAACATGACTATAATCATACACAGAGATAATGATGTTAATTCAGTCAATTTTCCACTCTAATTTTTCCCTCCTTTTACAACATTCAACAGGTAAGTGCAATGTATAATATTTCTATTTTAGCAATTTTCTTTTCACAGGTAAACTCAAAAATAACAGATAAGGTAAGTTGAATCAATCTTTAAATTAATAAAAATGAAATGCATTTTTCTCTGTTAAGTGGTAGTCAGCATGCAGTGATGTTAAAAAGAAAATCTAAGTCAGTTGACTCTGAAGACCAGAGCCAGTGGTGTCTTCTATTGCAAATGTTATGTTAGTGACAACCGCTGATGTTACACCTGCTGCAGCCAGGACTGCTGTCAGCACAGACCTGCTATCACCCGGGATGACAACGCAGGACAAGCCGGCAAAAGAAGTTGGAGATGGAGGTAACAGGTCAACAGCATGACCTCTCTGTGTCTTATTTGTGCTGATAAACTAAAATACAGTAGACTACATCACTCTGTAAAATATAGCTAGCGTACCGTGCTTGGCTGTGTTGTAGGCTACCATACAGTGTTGTTTGGTCTTGATACTCATGTGGAGGTGTTATGTGTTCATTCATTGATTATCATATCTTGCCTATCTATACGATGTCAGGGCCCCCCTCGAAAAAATGTGAATTCCTCCAAAAGACGTGATATCGTTGGCACACTGCCATTAAACAATTAGACAGCAACAAGTCATGTTTTATTGCTTTGGAGAACGACAGGTTGGTTGTGTGTGACAGGTACAACAGGTCTGCACCACTTGTAAATTTTGCTCGTACCTAAGAGAAAATCCAAAATACGAGAAAATTGGTGAATGAGGCAAATCCTCATAAATCACTTGCACACATGATTTAAGAATGAATCTATGTGTACAAGTGTGTCTTGCATCTGGCCCAATGTGTTGATCAGAAGTATTTCAGAAACTAGTTGCTGTGATGTTTTAGTATTTACAGACCAAACTGAAATGCAGCATATTGAAGAGCGGTGTGTAAAAGTGCACTGCTGTGACATATGAGCATAGATCTGGAGCCTAAACGACCCGCTGTTGTTTTTTTACATTATAATAGAGGACACAATTTCAGCATCTTTGCATAATAAAGAGAGACAAACCTATCTAAAAAAGTCACCTCTGTCATCCTGCTCCAATTTACAGGGCATCAGTCCGCGGTGAGAGAGGTGCAAAGCTGCATTAAAATAATCGGTTTCCAAAATTAAAATAATATTTACAGGTTTTGAAGTTTTACTGGAAATGTCAGGCTGGATACAGATTTTGTCTTAACTCTATTGTGTTGGCTCAGCACTTGTGACATTACAAAATGAGACAAGGGATGTTATGATAATTTTCTACCTCATTCTCTGATCTGAGCCTACACAGAACACTCTCTAAATGTTTTATTTCTTTCACTTCCTCTATTAGTTTCTTTGGCTCTAATTTGTGCCAGTAATGAAGATTGAATGTTACATTTGTTTTATTAAAGAGAGACTGCAGGGGAATTGAACGTAAATGGAAAAAGATAGATTTACATGTATTCTATAAAATGTGGAAAGACACAATGAGGATTTATCAAAGAGCAAACATCATTTTTTTCTAATTTAATTTTAGCAAATCATTCTAACCCCTCAATTTTATTTGAAACCGTCCTCCCTTTTTTAACAAAAAAAATCTTGTATATACGACAAACCCTCCCCAGCCCATGTTTTACACAGCAGTAGAGACATTCACTGTTATATTAGTCATTTTAAATCCATATCTTTGTCATTTTAACTGAAATCATAGACCACATGAAGCCCACCATGTGCAGCCTTGATGTCATTCCCTCAAAATTTCTCAAAAAAGTCATTGATACCGTTGGACCCATTATTATAATGATCACTAACAGTTCTTCATTTCCTCCTATTGTTAAACATGCTGTGGTGCAACAGCTTTTAAAGAAACCAAACCTGGATCCCTGTTTTTAATCATTTTAGACCAATTTCTAAACTTAATTTTTCAAGCAAAGCTTTAGAAAAAGAGGTTTCAACTCAACTTTTAAGTTTTATGTCTCAAAACGACATCTTTGAGAAATTTCAGTCTGGTTTTAGAACATTACATAGCACAGAAACAGCCCTCCTCAAAGTAACCAACGATATTCTTTTAGCAACTGACAGGGGGAGAGCGCAATTTTAATTCTTTTAGACTTAAATACAGCTATTGACATTGTAGATCACACAATTCTAATTAATTGTCTTAAAACCTGGGTGGGCATCAAGGACACTGCACTTGATTGGTTTTACTCTTACCTTTTAGAAAGAACCTCTGTGGTCACCATGGGTAATTACATCTTCTCCACAGCCCACATAACCTGTGGTGTACCGCCAGGTTCTATTTAAGGTCCAATTTTATTCTTCATCTACAGGCTGCCACTTGGCCAAATCATCCAGCAACACAATGTTTCTTTTCATTGCTACACAGACGACACACAGATATACCTTCCCCTGAGATCCAGTGACCCAAGAGGCCTAGCTTCTGCTGTAGACTGTCTCCATGATATCAACTGTTTGATGACACACGTTTCCTTCAACTCAACAACTCCAAAACAGAAATAATACTGTTCAGTCCACCAAATACAAAAAATCCCATCAGTCTTGGTCCCACCAGTTTGAAGCCCACTGCCAGAAATCTTGGAGTCCTGTTTGACTCAGAATTAAGTTTCATTCCTTACATCACAAAAATGGTCCACTCCTGTTATCTACAACTAAGAACAATCTCCAAAGTCAATCCGATGCTCATCCACTCTGAATTTATTATTTATGAAATTATTCATGCTTTCATTTTCTCCTGTTTAGATTACTGCAACTCTCTCCTTTCCAGGTTACCACAAAAATCTCTCTCACCTCCAACTAGTTCAGAACGCAGCAGCTAGGCTTCTTACTGGTTTTAACAGACGACATCACATCACCCCAATCCTCGCTTCTCTTCATTGGCTCCCTGTTCATTTTGGAATAGATTTTAAGATTTTACAGATCACTTTTAAAGGACGTCTGGGTCTAGCTCCAAGCTACATAGCAGATATGTTGACTCCATATGAGCCGGCCTTAGATCCTCGGGTGGGGCCTTTCTGACTGTCCCAAAGTCGAAGTTGAAATCTAGAGGGGAACGTGTTTTCGCCATCAGGGCCCCTCAGCCCTGGAATGACCTGCCTGAGGAAATAAGGCTCACACATTCAGTAACTTCTTTCAAATCACTTCTCAAAACTCATTTCTACAGACTTGCTTTTATGTGATGTTGTTTGTTTGTTTATTGTTACTGTCTCAGGTCCGCACCAAATTAATCGGTCCGAGACCACCAAAAACTGCTGAACTCTGGTGGGGTCCTGGTGGTGGGAAAGCAACCTGAAACAAATAGGTCCAAAACCATCTAGTTGTAATGAATTTTAGGTACGGGGGGCACTGAATTGTGGATAAAATTATATATTTCATTCAATACATTTTATATGTTATTTATATTTCTTACTGAAGTGACATGCAATCTGTCCTTGGCGACTCCAGTGCATGTGTGCTGACAGTGCAGGAATCTGACGGCAGCAGTGAGACTCCTGACATAGGAACGCATGCTGTGCACTGTGCACAGTTTACAGAGGTTGATTATAACAGCAATTTGTGACAGTGAGTGAGTCAGTGAGGAGAGATTAAAAGAATTAATGCGTTAATACTGACAGCCCTAATATTTATACATCAGAGTTTCCCCCAGAAAACTTGCTATGCCTGGTGGTAGGTTGGAAGCGCGGCACACCGGTGGCGAAGTATTTTTTTTTTTTGTGACAGGGGCCTGACACAGGCCAGCAACTGACTGATAGCAGTGTCCTATAGGTAACAGATTCATGACGTAGTAGAATTTAGAAGGTGTGATTCCATACTGCCTTGCATTAAATCAATGTTAAAAATTGACTGGAACTTTGAAAAAAATGACTGTAATAATCAATGTAATCATGTGTTATTATAAGACATCTATTGACAATAATTAAGCACGAACTATAGTCTCACTAAAGTGCCACTCTTGAAGTACTGTTCAACACCAATGTTTTAATACAAAAAATACAATTAAAATAAATAAATGTTTGCACTTAATAACTTAAAGTAAAATCCTGATGGCACATGAATCTTAATCTTGTAATGCTCGTCACATTGTAAGATAAATAACAATAAATGGAAAAACAAAACCCCTCAAAAATCAACCAAGAGATTCAGACTGATCACTCTAAAGCCAAGGGGAACAGAGGCTCACTGATATTAACAGGTATGTATCATTTGGCCTCTCCTACTTTTTGTGGCACATTGCATGTCGGACCACTACATGTCATCCTTCTGGATCTCTCAAAGAAGACTTCCAGGGCTTTCTGGTAGTCCATCTCAGCCACGGGGGTCCATTCATTTTGATCCTCAGGCAGGCAGCAAGGCTTTTCCTTTGCAGCTTGTTTCTTGATTTACTGAAAAATAACCACATATCTGACATTAGGAAAATGTATACCTACATAAACTGCTAGCAGAGAAGTGAAAACAAAATAATCACAGTGTATTATCCTGTTCTTTGACTTTATTAAAACAGGCACCGCCATAGCTTATTTAATGCTGAATTTAATAGCGGCATTTTACTATTAAACCTATGTGAAATCACTCATCATAGTACATCACTCATCATAGTACAAAACAAACAAATAAAACTTACCATACTTGGTCAGCTGCAGCCATCCACTGAATTTCTTGTCCACCGACCAATTTTGATTAAATCCGGCACGGAGAAGGCTGCTCTGCCACTGCGGCGGACGACGAGCTCAGCGAACATCACGCTGCAGCACTCCTGGTCATCAGGTGACCCAGCGGGTTCAACGTCTCAACCTTTGTTCGTCCGACTTCGGAAGAAAAATCAAGTAGCCTAGTTTGCGCGTAGTGACAGTCAGTGGTTTATGGGGTGTGGGGTGTTAGGTGATGAAAAAGACACCTGACCTCAGTCCCGCCATGTGTTCACGTGTTGACCATAAGTTGTCGCCATTGCGCTTTCAACTTTTTTACTGGTGTTTAAAATCCTATTTTGAATAAATAAATAAATGATGCTTAGTCTGGCAGCGGGACATTTAAACCTGGTGTCCCTGTACATTATATATTCTGTCTGAAATGTGGCTTGCAGCAAAACTAGACTGTGTCCAGTGATATTTTTTTCAGTGCAGGTTGTTAACAAAAGAGGAAAATGAAGACGATAAACACCAAAGTGGATGAGGAGTTGTCAGCTCAGCTACTATTAGGTGTGAAAACGCCTTTACTTTTTTTCCTCTTTTTTTGACTTCCCCTCTGGCTTCTTGGTAACAGCTTCTGTTTCCCACTAAGTGATCATTTTTGCAACACACCAGACGATACAAACTAACCACTAACCACAGCACACTGTGACATTCTGACCAATTGTTACTTTACCAGCCACCAAAATGAGAACAGTCAACTAGAGGTCGACCGATACGGGTTTTTTAAGGCTACTGATTGAAGGATACTGATTTTTTTACATCAGCCTTAGCCGATGGCCGACATGTGCTGCCGATTTTTTGAACCGATATTTGAAGTCGATATTGCTTTTTCTCCCTCCATTTACATAATAAAAATGACATAATGATAACAATTGTTACACAAGTCTCAATTTAACCAAAAAAAGAAACATTTATTTACAAAATTAACAATTGTATTGCAGAACATAAGTAAATAAAAATAAGAACATAAATATGTAAGCATAAATAAAATAATTACAATATTGCACACACTAGCAACAAGCACCATAATCTTTTTAAGTAAAGTGCACTAGGTAATGTTGTAATGGAAATGTTTAACCAGAAATACAAAAAACCAACAACAATTTGAAAAGGAATGTGCATAATCTGCATTAACATTAACCCACATCAAGTACCTGAGTATTCTTTACCCCACCCACCCCTCACTAAAAGTTCTTAGTACTCCCAGTTTAAGAGCTGCAGGTTGTAATGCAGGAAACAGAGACACTCTGCTGGGTTCGATTTCTTATAAGCCATTTCTTTAAAAAGAAGAAACAAAAACACAAATTCAGTATATTGTTATCTAGTGCTTTCATCTTAAATTCATTATATCACCCCAATATTATGTGCGGATCATTTGGGTGCATGAGGGTAACAGTAGTGTGCAAGGGTCCCGCTCTCAGTCAGAGTGAGAGAGAGACGAACACACACACCGCTGTGATATCTGCTACGTCCTCCTCTCAGTCAGAGTGAGAGAGAGACAAACACACATGCATTTGGAAGTCGTGTTTTCACTTTCAAAGTGTTGGGCAATAACACAGCAGGTTAGACGGTTAACAATAAATAAATAATGTGAAAACTTACCGATCTCTCACGGGAGTTGTTATTGTTGTTGGCAGTCTTCCAGCTGCACGCTGCCAGTGAGGAAGGGGTGTGCGCTTCACGTGCTCTCCAGCACCTCCAACCATAGACATGCCTCCAACAACACAGGGCTGCCGGTAAGCCTGCCTGTCCGTAAATCCGGCCGAAAAAAAAAAAAATTAATTAATTAATTAATTAAAAAAAATGTACATATAAATATTTATTTATTTATTTTTTCTCTGTCTGATATATATCGCCGAACGCACCCGCGCATTGGCCGATGTCAATATCAGGAAAAAAAACGCAAATATCGGCCGATATATCGATCGGCCGACCCTTACAGTCAACCGTGAGACTTTAAATTGTTCGTAAAAATGTGTTTGTACTGCGTATAAAAATACAAACAAAACAATCATATGAACACATGCACAAAGTTGAAACTAAATCAGTTATGTGATTTTAGTTTTTCTAATAAGTCAGTGATCACATTCCTACCTTTGGTCACCAAAGCTGTGCAGAGAAATCATTGGGGTTTTAAGGGTGGTGACAATGGAACATTTGGTCAATGGTGAGCAGTAGCAGGAAAAAGAAGTTCACTTCCTGAAGATAGGCTGTGAACTAAATAAGACCATGTGCTGAGTTGTGATGAGAAGAAAAAGATGATAAAATATTTATTTTCCAGAAGAAGTTTGATTGAACTAAATCTTAATATGGCAGACTGCTGTTTCCTTAGAAAGCTGAAATAGCACCATAAAATACAACTTTCATTGCACATACAGGAGGTATCTCAAAAGAACATGGATAATAAACCGCCAGCACATAGATAGAGACAAAGTTATCTATCAGGGGGATATTCCAGGTAGGAGGTTCAACAAACTCTGAGCCTAACCCTGAACTCTGAGTTGACTTACTCTGAGATGGGAAACTCTGAGTACCCGGTTCCAGAACAGCTGATCTGAATTAGTTTAATCAACTCTGATATGACTATGTTAACGTGTGTGCGACCAATATAAAAAAAACATCATCAATGGACCTTGATTCACCATGGCAACTATTAAGAAAAAAAGATTGAGTTACGTCACCTCACTGGAACTGGTGCTCCCCCTGCAGGTCTGTGGCGAATATGAACATATATTTCACTAAAAGTAACACCGCTGCAGACACTAAGGAGAGAGAAGTGGCATGGGAGAAAATTGCTGCCCAAGTCAGTGCTTAAGTTTTAATGCACCACTCCACTGACTTAACTTACCTCACTTAAAATTGTAGCATACAGGTGAATAAGTGGAGTAACGTAATTGGAAGCAGCTAAAAATGAAATACAAAAACATAATTCAGGAAAGTAAGGCACATTTTGCTGGGCCACTGTACCTCGCTTTGATTTTATTCATAGTTGACATAGACTATTAAACAAAGTAAATATTCATACGGTGGCAATTTCATCATGTAGTACTTTAAACCCCCAACAGAACACTATTTAACACATATGTCCTCTCATCTAATATCCTGCTTAGTAGATTAACATTTTATACAATTTTACTTATTATACACATTGGAGTCATTGATTTTAAGACTAAAATGTGACGATATGTACATGAATATTAAATAAAAGACTTCCTAAAAATAAGATCAACAAGAAGGCAGATATGGCTAATGTTAATGTTAAGAAATGATTGAGTGTAATGAATAGTGATACCGTTCTAACAGATATTCATCTCAGAATGAAAGCACATCCAATTGAGCCCTGAATACATCTCCAGACATAAGGCATTGCGAATTAATTCTGCCTCGATATCTATCAGACTGTGACGAAACGGACAACCTATGTCTGGCAGCTTGCTTCAGGTAGGAGGAGACAGGTAGAAACTCAGGGTTTCTTAAAGAAAACCTGCCAGTGAGCAGGTTATGTTCATAGAGTCAAGTTACCATGGTGACTGACTCAGAGTTTCAGTTACCTCTCTTTCTGGAACGGATAACACGCAGTTTCCCTCATCTCAGGGTTAACTTACTCTGAGTTTTCCACATAACCCACTTTCTGGAATACCCCCCAGGTATCCAATCGAGTTATATTCTAACAGCTCATGGAGTCTGCCTCTATTTAGCACACCATAGAAATGTCTGATGTGCAGATGTGATGAGGGTGCAGAGGAAGTCTACCAAAAAGGAGAAATGGATCTTTTTATTTTTAGATTTTTTTAAACTTTCATGAGAAGGTTTGTCTAAACAGTGGTGGGTGGCGTCAATCTGCCCATGAAGTTGAAGTGAGTATGACTTTATTTGGATATTTTTTAAATTTATATATTTCAAAAATGAAAAACAACAACAAAAATAACAATGTTCAAAGAGGAGTAGGAAGTATATAGTTATAAATTCCTACCCCTTTCTCACTACTCCTCCATTAACTTGTATATAATTTATGAACAACTAACCTAAATTTATGTCCAACTCAAATATTCACTCAGTGTCGAAAAATACAAAAACCATCCATATACGTACCTCATAAAAATATTTGGACTAGTTAATCAAACATGGTGTGTTTGTGATTTAAACTGTCTCTCTCCTTGGCTGGAAAAGGGAACCACCTAAATATGTCAAGAAACTTGTATTGTTTGCGTTGGCATTTCTCTTCTACAGCGTCTGCAGCTAATTCTCAGTCACCCTTCCTGCTTGAGTTTAAAATTATGAAATCATGTTCAAGTCTTTTGAAGACTTTTTTTGTTAACAATTTTTTATTCATTTTTCATATAGCAAAAAATGAAAATCAGTATAATAAAAGAAAAGAAAATAAGACCATACAGACAATTCAAGTGTATTCCCTGTTGGCAAACAATATACTGTACTATTGACTGTATGTTAAACTAAATATATATATATATATATATACACAAATCATGTTCAAGTCTGATGAAACCAATATTGTAGTCTGAATATAACTACCTCACATCAGCATGTAACTTCTTTGATGCCACACATGCCAACAAGAGCTGTGATTAGGGGTAAAGTCTTATCTTGTTGTTCATCTTTTTTAAATGATACTTTTTATTGTTCATCACTTTAATCATTGCTTACCTCAGAATGAGCATATGTACAAATATTTCATTCTAGGTTTAATCTTGTCGCCCTGAAAGTAAACTGAAAATGATTTGCTTAGAAGACATAGACTTTAAGTCTTTGAAAAAATAAATAATTTAAGGAACTTGGTCACAAGGAGGTGACGACATACAGTGTGAACAGAAGGTGTCAGTCAGTATTGTAACCCCTCCTACAAAACACTTCCTCTAACTGGCTGCCTTGGCTTTAGTATTTCTGCATTTTGCTTTCAACACCTCCTTCCTTGACAGTGGTAGAACTATTTGTGCAACTTGGAGAATAAGTAATTAAGTAAGTGATTTACATAAGTGATATTTGTTTTTTGTTTTTTTCATGGGAGTGACACAATGGACTGGATCATTTCTACCACAGTGTTTTTGTCAGGTAAGACCAAATGTGTACATCCTGATTTTTTTTTCATATTTCTTTTCCTGTACAGCATCTTCAGCAGTAATGTTCCTATAACATCCATTAGTGCAAATTATCATTTGTTTCATTATAAAAAATCATGAAGAATAATAGATCAATAACTGTTTTACCAACATATGGAATAAAACATTTAAAATGATCATTTCCTGCTTCAGTATGAGACCAATATAGTTAACACAATCCATGACAATCCTCTAAATTGTTTTCTGATTAACTATAACAATTCTTGGGATCTGTTTTTCTGGTTTTTCACTTGATTTTATTTTCTAGGTCTCATGGTTTGGGAGCTTCGTAAATACCCTCATGTTGGCACTAATTACACCTAAAACTAAATACTCCTCTACCATGTAATAGATTTTAAGAACCTAAATATTTTTTACTAGATCAAGACTGTTGAAAAACACAACAGACTTAAAGTGATTGGTTACTGTGAGGAAGTTAATGTTAACAGGTAAAACATACAAAAGAACATTTTCCTTAATTGTCTTCCTGAAGCCATAAAAGACACAGTAGAAAAAGCAGAACTTCAGAGTGTTCCTCTCAGGATGATGAAATCGTTATTTTTCATTTCATGGATTTAGTGCTTTTTTTTGTTTGTTTGGTTTTTCTTGGTTTTTTTTTAAGACTGTGACATTAAAAGTATGACAATGTGATTTTGCAGTATTTTTAAATGTATTAACTGCTACATTCAAGTCATATTAATCCATAAGAGATTCATTGGATCCATTTAAGGAAGTTAATATTTCACATGGTTATCTATTCACACGTTGTCTTTCGACAATTTTAAAGCCATTGAGCATGAGAAAGTATTATGTCAGGCGGTCAAAGAGTTCATCTAACTTGGACTGCTTTTAAAGCTGAGGAGGTCAAAAGAAAAAACTTTTTTAACATTTAAACAAAAATACCTGTGATGGGAAGCATAGATTTTGTGTGAAGTGGTGCACTGAATTTTTACATTTAAGTCTTAGTATTGATCACGTATAGATGTTGTTCAGAGC
This sequence comes from Scomber japonicus, assembly GCF_027409825.1. Classification (NCBI taxonomy): domain Eukaryota; kingdom Metazoa; phylum Chordata; class Actinopteri; order Scombriformes; family Scombridae; genus Scomber; species Scomber japonicus. The sequence goes on from NC_070597.1 coordinate 15,971,682, forward strand.
CGCCCTGTTTAGAATTTAAACATTTCTGACTTTGGCGCACTCTAGTGGTAGTACAAAATGACACACACTACACCTATAGGCTGAAATGGACAAAGACTTTAAAGATGTTCACCAGGATTGGCTTCTTTTCCTACAAAAAAAAAGTTAGTGCCATGAGAATAAACCAAAAAATATTTTACTCATGTGTGATTCTTCCTTCTTTATCCTTCAGTGTTAAAAGCTGCACTGTGCTTCAATATTGATCCTGTGGCTTGGAAGACCGTGAGTAACTCTGCTGCAGGTTTTGGATACCAGGTGGTGCAAAGACAGTCAGAGTAAGTAGTACGTTGTGGTGGAAAATGGATCTACTGAAACCACTGCTGTTATGTTCACTATGTGAGTGCGATTATGTACCTATACTTCAGTAGCTTAATTTGCATACTAACGGGAGCGAGGCAGTGTTTAACGTGCTGCCATTTCAAAACTTTATTGACACACAGCAGAGGAGACAGGAAACAGCTCCCACCACTGCCTACATAAAACACTATCTTCCTTCGGTGGCACCCAGGGGAAATGACCAGAACAGACAAATGTAAACTAATACATCACAACTCCTCCCCACTTATTTAGAGTGCAGTCACTGAACTCTGCTGAGTATTACCTTGATGTTCAAACAGAACAATACTCAATACCTTATACCGATATCCCAAAATCACTGCCCCCCCTCCCCGTGCTTACAAACAATGGAAATGAACATATAACACCACTGACCTGAGGCTGGGGGTAGGCTGCCCCACACCTTGAATCTGTCTAGAGATTATTCTGCCCCTTTGAAGAGACACGACTCACCAACTGAACAAGTGGGACAGGGGCCCGTACACCAAGTCCCTTAAAAGGTACCTCTGCGAAGGGTACCTCCTCATAGTCTCTGGAGGAGCAACAGCCTTGACTAACATTTCAGCTGGTTCTAGAGAGACTGCCTCCTTTTGGGTGACTGGATGACCTTTATGAGGGGGATCCGGTCCACCCGCTGGAGGAGCCGTCAACTGCTTTTTCATGGGGACAGTAGCTGGTTGACTCAGTGCTGCTGGTTGTCGTGGCTCTCGGGGTACAAGTATTCCCAGATCACCGGCCCGCATCTGATCAGTGTGACGTTTCCAGTGTACTCCTGAGCCCACATCAACCATGTAAGACACTGGCCCTGACTGAGACACCACCACACCTGGCATCCATTTCTCCTCCCCCCGCCTATAATCTCGGGCCATAACAGAATCCCCCACTGCAAAGTTTTTGTCCCTGGCAAATGGGGCCCTGCGACCATGCTGGTCTGCCTGATCCACCACCACTGCCGCACTTGGCTTGAAGAGGTTGAAGCGGGAGCGGAGCCGACGGCAGGGGAAAAGCATGGCAGGGGGCTCATTAGTCGTGGCATGTGGGGCATTTCTGTAGCTGAGCAAGAATTAATCCAGTTTATGTTGCACTGTGGTTGATCCCCTGGACGCTTTCAACAAGCACTTCAGCGTTTCCACAAAACGTTCTGCCTGTCTGCTTGTCCTGGGTGAAATGGTGCGGAACGCATGTATTTTACTCAATTCGCTTTGAGAAAAGCCGCAAAATCACTTGAGGTGAATTGCGGGCCATTGTTGCTGACCAACACTTCAGGCAATCCGTGACGGCTGAACAAACTCCTCAGAGCCTGAATGGTCTTAGCTATCGTGGTGGAATTCAGCTGTATTCCTGAATCATGTAATGGTGAGCTGTCAAAACGAGGGCCCACTGCTGAAGCCTGCCCGCTGCCATAGATGGGATAGCCTTGCTGGGGCTCAATATAGTTGAGCAGGGTGAAATGGTGGCCATAGAGATATGCATGGAACTTACGTACGCCAAATATGATTCCCAGGGCTTCCCATTCGATCTGAGCGTAGTTTTGTTCCGCTTTGCTCAAGGTTCTGGATTTGACTGGTATTGGTCTCTCTTGACCACCAGGCATCACATGGGAAATCACTGTGCCCACGCTGTATGGCGAGGCGTCACATGCGAGTCTGATTGGCAGTTTGGGGTCATAGTGAGTCAGTACTCTATGAGGAGCTGTTCTTTTGCTGTACCGAATGCTTTTTCACACTCCTGGGTCCATTTCCATTGTATGCCCTTGTGTATTAATGCATGCAGGGGGCTGAGTGTGGTTGCCATGTTTGAGACAAACCTGCCATAATAGTTTATTAGTCCCAGGACAGAGCAGAGCTGGCTTACATTTGTTGGGGCTGGGGCTGGGGCTGGGGCCTCTGCAATGGCTCAGAGCTTTTCTGGGGATTTGTGGAGACCTGTGGTATCGATTATATGCCCCAGGTATTCCAGTGAGTCTTTGAAAAACTCACATTTTTCACGTTGCACACGGAGGCCAAATTTCCCCAAGCGGCTCAAGCAATGCCTCCAAGTTTTTCAGGTGATCAGCATCATCACGTCCAATTATTAGGATGTCATCCAGAAAACAATGCACATTGGGGAGCCCCTGAAGCACCTGTTCCATGATTCGCTGGAAAATGGAGGGTGCTGACGTAATGCCAAAAGGCAGCCAGTTGTTCCTTTGTGTGTTGTGATGGTGAGGTATTTGCGTGAGCTCTCCTGAACTGGCACTTGCAGGTAAGCATGTGAGAGATCCAGTTTGCTGAAGCGCTGCCCCCCAGCTAGCGAGGCAAACAGAACTTCTATCCTGGGGATAGGATAATGTTCAGCACAGAGCACGAGGTTGATGGTCACCGCAGATGTGTACCCTTTAAGGTTCCCAGCTCATCTTTGAACACCTCTGCGTGGCTGTGTAGTACTGTTCCAAAGGTGTCGTCTTTCCGCATGTGATGGATGGATCTGTCTCCAGTTCAGTCTCACACTTCTCAACCACTCACAGCAAAATAGGGGGTTGCGTTACCTTTGAACACATACAGGGGGAGTCGTGCACTTTGTTTATTTATCCGCACCTTAACTTTCACAACACCAAATGGGGCGATGACTTGGCCAGTATATGTTTTCAGCAGGATGTGGGTGTGGCATAGACGAATGTGGCTGAATTGTGCATTGTACAGCTTCTCTGATATAATGGACACTGTTGCACCCGTGTCTAGTTCTATCTTGGTTATATGTCCCTCAACTTTTGGCCTGACCCAGATTACTGCAGAGGCTGGGTTATCCTGCTGTGCTCTCTGTATACCCCCATTGACTACATCTACCATGTGCAGGGCTAAATCAGCATGAGAATCAGACAAATCAGACAAATATAAACTAATACATCACAACTGCTGCTTCAGATCTGCTATGATAACCTCTCACCTGATTGTTGGTATTTATTTCCTCAGTTTGCTGGTCAGTGCCCCCCTTGAACAACTTTCACCAAATGAAAGAGGGCAAATATTTAAATGTTCCACCAAAGTCTGCACTCCAGTACGAGTACCAGGTGGGAAAATACTCACAATTTTATTATATTCTACGTTCTCACTGGGAATGTAGTTGTGTCTTGATGGTTTTAACATAACTGATGGCTGATGTTTTTTTATGCAGTGCCAAGTTTTGCAGTCAACATGTCCCTTGGTTTGACAATGACAAGTGATCCCAACACACAAAAAACTTTGGTAAGTTGCTAAACTGCAAATATTTGCAGGTAAATGATAATAAGAATGCAGAGGTTTAGATCTCTACCAGTAAATCAATTGTCTTCAGTTTGAAATGTAGTTTAAGGAACAGGAAAATAATCATCTCATTATAATCAGGACTTGAATTTGTCTCTTTTCAGGCATGTGGTCCAACCATCCCAAAGGACTGCAAAAGTATCACCCAGTATAGCGGTGTGTGCTTTGAGATAGACTCTTCTGATCGCGTTGGATCCCCTGTGCCTTCTTCTATTGAAGGTACACATGTTTAACCTCAGAAATAGTGATAAAAAAGGTCTGGTAATATTTTCACATCACTGCACACTCTTATAACTTCATACAGTGAAGCTTTTACTGGTGGTGGTCTAAAGTATTGTATTCCTTTCAGCAATCCTTTATGACCTTGCCTCACAATCCGACCAACAACAACATCAACGTAACAGCTGAAATAGAAACAAATAAAAAGCCATTAGTCGATGCATCTAAAATTAGATTGTAGGATTTAGCTTTATTTAACATAAAATTGACTCAAATTTCAACACAAACATGAATGTACCATGAGCCTTTACCTTGTTTCACTTTCCACGTCGCCACTTTCAACCGGGCTAATAAATCACCATTGTAGTTTAGTACAACACTGTATTTTCCTTTATACATTCATTTCCTTTTACCTGTGTGATGCTTGTTTACCTTTCTACTATCAATTTAATGCCAATTTTCCGTCAGTTAGCTCCTTTTCCGTTTAACAAACCCTTTCAAAATAAAATAGCCGTTTAACAGTAAATGTCAAAATAAAATATATCAAATAATACATAGTAAATAAAAACCAACATGCACTGTGTTGATGTCCTTTATAACATAAATGTTTTAAATAAGTTGAGAGGAAATATTTCAGATGTATTTCTCCTTTTTCACAGAGTGTCGAACTATAGCAGACATTGCATTTCTGTTGGATGGCTCAGGCAGCGTAGAATATTATGATTTTGAGAGAATGAAGAATTTTGTGAAAAGTGTTGTCAAGTCATTCCCAGGAAAGGATACAAAGGTAGGATTGTAACTCCCTCACCCCATCCTGCCCCTATCAATATTTCATACATATTTTCATTTATATCCATACTTATTTACATCTTTTCTTCTTTTTTCCAGTTTGCCATCGCCCAGTTCTCCTCGAGAGTTGTCATCCATTATTACTTCAATACTTTAAAAATGGATGACTGGGAATCTCAAATCAATAGTATAAGACAGTTAACTGGAGGGACTCACACAACTACAGCCATCAGAGAAGTTGTGTGAGTGCCTTCATGATGCTAATGCGTGTCACCATCCTCAGAAGTGAACAATGATTTTAGAAGTTTCCTTTTAAGTTATGATATGTTGTTTATATTGATTTTCAACAGTCATGCCAAATTTGATAAAAATTTAAATGATCTGGGCCAGTTTGTGTTCCTGACAGCAGGATTAGATCTAGACTGGCAGTCTTTCAAAACTAGCCACAGGTCCTTTGATGCTGCCCATAATTCCACTATCCCAAACCTTATCTTGAAATTGGCATTAAAAAAACAAAACACAAAAAACAATAACAATAACAAATATATATATTGACATATGTATACTTTTATTTTGACAGCAACAACGTCTTCTCAACATATAGAGGTTCCAGGTCAGATGTTAAGAAGATTTTAATAGTCATTACAGATGGAGAATCTAATGATGGGGGTGATTTGCAAGGTGCAGCAAATTTAGCTGAAAATAAAAAGATTGTTCGATTTGCTGTTGGGGTAAGTTGCATGTATACTGTATAAGCATGTATTGTGTTAACAGGTTAGATCGTTTATCAATTGGTTTGAGTCAATAATGGAAATGGAGGCAGTATTTTACATATATGAATGAATTTTGTCGTACAATAAAACACTTATAACATATATCCTCCAAATCCCTAGGTGGGGGATGCATTTACAAAGCCCACAGCAAAACAGGAACTGTACACCATTGCATCTTCACGAGACAAAGTGTTTCAAGTGTCAAACTTTGAAGCTCTTGATGTAATACGGCAGAACTTGCAGGACCAAATCTTCTCTATCGAAGGTACAGATGTAAACTTAATATGATAGCTTCACATCATTTTTGTGTTATTACTGTTAATGTTATAGTTCCAAAGTAAACAATTATGAATATTTATATCCTTCATTACGAAGTCTTATTTTAAAGACTGTTTTTACAGTTGTAGAGACTTTGACACTCATTTATGTTGCTGTTACAGGATCTCAAACTGGTGGAGAGTCACTGAAAATGGAAATGGCTCAAAGTGGATTCAGTGCAGCTTATGTGCCTCCGGTAATTAAAAACAGACATCTACTGAACAGTATAGTCATAGAAACACAGACACACACACACACACACACACACACACATCTCTGTGTCACCTCGTGTGGCTGAAAAACATACAGCTAAAGTCTGGTCCAGTATAAAGATAAAGTCCAGATGATTAATTTATGATGCATTTAGCATTTTGCTTGGCTGATGTTTTATGGCAAACACATTTTCTACACATTTCTGTCCAATCCAGTATAGGTTTTCAAAGAATGAAGCCTTAGCTTGATGCTCTAACAATTCCCCTTCTGAATCCACATTAAAAAAATTCACAAGACCACTTGATTAATTTAAATGGTTTACTTTGGGGAAAAGTTAAGTGAGAAAATGAGAGAGGTCAAAAAACTGTGTTGCTCCAATCTCCACATGCCTGACTATCCACTTAATAATCACCCCCTTCCTACCCTAAACCTTCCTAAAGGTGCACATGTACTAGAAAGCAATGTTAATAATACAGTATATCTAAACGCATATTACAAATACAATATAAATTAAATCTGCTGTTTTAGATATGAACTAAAATTATTGCATACTAATTATTCAAACATTAATAAATTGCATTTAGGGTTCTACACAGGGGATTCAGATGGCTATTGTTGGTGCCAACCAGTGGAGGGGAGGCTTCAAGGAATACAATACAAGCAAGATGTTCAACTCTTATCAGCCTTTGGACATAGAGCTTGACAGTTATCTGGGTAAGAATATTATAGTCCATATAGTACATGCAATGGTGTACTTGCACTGCTCTACTGTCCATCCCAAACATAAGAGTTTAGAAAAGGACAGAAAAAATCCAAATGAGGAGTAAGTAGTAAAAACTTTATGGCAACATATTTGATATCACCTGAAATGCCAAATTTATTTTGCTAAATAAGATCATACACTTCAATTCCTTCTAAATAAAGAAGAGACATCAGACACCAAAATTACATGTAAAGAAAATCAAGAAAAAAAAACCCATACCCAACAGTGAGCGTGTTGATGGATATGATTAAAAGTTGTGCTTGTATAGAAATTATTATGGTTTTACAAATGTCTTTCGGAAAGGCCAAAGAGAAGGCGCCTCATGGTCGACTTAAATCGTTAATAAGATAAATAATATCATGAAATAGAAATAAATAGAAGAGGGTGAGCCAAAGTAAGATTTCCCATCTGTTAAATCAAACAAAGAATTATTATTCTTATTTGTAATTAATAGCTTAATGAAATGTGTAATTTAAAGATTGTTCTCAGTAAAAGATTCAGTTATCACATGAAATGCCAAGTTTATTTTGCTAAATAAGATCATACACTTCAGTTCTTTCTAAAGAAGAGACATCAGGCACCAAAATTACATGTAAAGGAAAATCGAGAAAAGAATTCCACACCCAACAGTGAGCATGTTGATGGATCATATATGATTAAAAGTGACGCCAGTAAGTTTGGGAAAGACCAAAGAAAAGGATCCTCATGGTCCCCAGACTTAAACAGGTAATAAGATAAATCATATTATGAATTAGAAGAGGGTGAGCCAAAGCAAGATTTTAAATCTGTTTAATCAAACAAAGAATAATTATGCTTATTTGTAATTAACAGCTTAACAAAATGTGTCATTTTAAAGATGTTCCCAGTGGAGTTATGTTAATTAACAATTGAAAAAAAAATCAGTAAAAGATGCAGTTTGTCCTGAGTTGGGCAAACCTTTCTATACTTTAACTAATAGGCTTGACTCTTTAATTCCAGGTTACTCCATGGCAGTCGCCAACACGTTGTCTGGTCCACTGACAATTCTCGGTGCTCCAAGATATAAACACAGAGGAATTGTGATGTCGGTTTTTGCAAGCAGTATCGGTGAAACAATTGATCCCTTTAATTGGCAGGTGTGTACTCACAATTAAGATTGATTGAAAGACAATGTAAAGAATGCATTTTTAATCTTAAATTGAAGGTTTCTCACTTTGCTAATTCTTTTTTGTTCCTTACACAGTTCAAGATTGGTGAATATTTTGGTGCAGTGGTTTGCGCCATGGATGTGAATCGTAACAGCTACACTGACCTAGTCCTCATATCTGCCCCAATGTACATGGACAGTGATAGAGAGGGAAGAGTTTATGTTTGCAGCCTATCACGTTTGGTAAATTACTTTTTAAATAATCCAGAATCCATTGGATTTTTTATAATGAGAATTCAAACATTGACTCTCACCTTTATATTTCCACCAGAAAATTGAGTGTCACTTCGATTCTCCATTAGTACTGAGAGGGGACGCATCTGAACAAGGAAGATTTGGGTCTTCTCTTGCTGTACTCCCAGACCTTAACCAAGATGGTTTCAATGACTTGGCAGTTGGAGCACCTTTGGAGAATGACGGACAAGGTAGCATTTACATCTTCCATGGTGAAAGAGGAGGAGGAGGAAGGATTAGTCCTGCTTACTCACAGGTGAGCGAGAGCAAAGAAGCAACGAGAACATTTAAATGATACATATGACCTCATGTATTCAATGTACAATCTAGACCAAATTTATCTTTGATTAATTCAAATATTTTCATTTACATAGAGAATTGCTTCCTCTGAGGTAAAGCAAGGACTGAAGTTCTTCGGGATGTCGATCAGTCAGTCTTCTTTTGACCGTAGTAATGACAATCTGCCTGATTTAGCGGTGGGTTCAAAGGGAACAGTTGTCTTACTCAGGTAAGACGCTCCTGTCACACATTATTAGTCTCACCTGTAATTCTACCATTTGTGTAAATTTGTGTCACACAACTACAAAGTTTATAACCACGAAGTCTCCAGTGTTCATGGTAACAATTCTGTAGTTATAGATTTAGGACAGATGTGTTCACCAATAACAGATTGTATCAGGCAGCTAAAATTAGATATGACAGTTGTTATTTTGGGTTTCTACTTTACAATTCTAATATGTATTTTCCTACTCTGTTAATATCCAGGTCAAGGCCCATAGTACTGGTGGAAGCTTCAGTGACATTCAACCCGAACCAAATCCAAACCCAAAACTCAGACTGCTCAACACCACTGGATAACACAGCTAAAATCTGCTTTACCATGACCAAACACTCTGTCATTGATACAGGTCCCTGATTCTCTTCATTGTTTCTAAACCACAGTGCACTGTCCATCCATTTAGATACTTGTATGTGTGCACGAGTAACCTCTAAATGCAACTCTAATCTGTTCCAGCTAGAGCAATTATTAATTACACTTTCACACTGGATGCCCAACGCAAGGTCCCAAATAACCGAGCTTACATTAGGGACAAACAACGAGAGCAGACCGGATCATTAACTCTTACCTTTGAGCAAAAATGCAACGATGTGAAATTCCTCATTCAGGTGAGTTATTAAAAACCTTATAACATCAGCAATACAGCCATCCCTCAATAATAATGAATTAATTTTAATAATAGTGTCCTTCTCTCACAGGCCTGTCCAGATGATTCTCTGAATCCAGTTAACAATGAGCTCCAATTCATCTTTGACGGTTTGCCTTCTAGCTCAGGTCTCAGACCAAGTCTAGCCCAGCAGGCTCAGACAACAACTTTTCATCCTGTGAGTAATCTTTAAAGACACTTTCATTTATCGGTTGGTTTTAAATCACACTGAAGGCTTTTTCAAACCTATAGTTCATTTTCTCTGGTCTGAATCAGTGGATTCCAGTCTCCGTACGGTTGTTTGGGTCCGCACACAGATATGATTACTGTGTTCACATGATCTCTTCACTGACTAACAGAATTTTAGCTCAAGATTTGTGAAGTTAATAAATTTAACTTACTTTATGATTCATGTTTGTCACCTGTTGACACTACGTTTTGTGAAGTAATTTCATGGTTGCCAGGTCACGACAAATATTACTACATAATCTACCATTACCTACTATGTGGAGAGCTCTGCAGTGCTATGAAATGTTCAGAAATCGCCATGCTTTCTAAATAATGTTCAGTTGTAATTCCATGTATTTGTCATGTCTGTCTCGGCTGTTAGCTCTTACACTTTGTGAACAAACATAGCTTACTTCATACTGTCTTCCACAGTTGGTGTTTGAGATCAACTGTGGCACTGACAACGAGTGTGTAGATAAGCTGAAAGTGGATTTCAACTTCACTGGGTGAGGCTAAGTTTCAAATGTTAAGCTTGACTTGGGTGTATTGATCTACTGTAGTATTTGTGGATTCGACTAAAGTTACATGCACCCTGATGCTCTTTGTGCATTCGCTTTTCTATATTATCATAATCTATCAGATCCTCTGAGGTTAAAGTAGGCATGGATGAACTGCTGGATGTCACCGTCTCAGTGGAAAACAGTCATGAAAACTCCTACAACAGCCGTGTCATTCTCACTTACCCACCCGGGCTTTCCTACAGGAAGTTTACATCACTGAAGGTTAGTATCAAGTCTGTTTCAATTCAACTGTGTTCAGTTGTTTTCTGAGGCTGTGCAGTGATTCTGGATAATGTTTGCTTTTGTTTTATTTATTTATTTCTTAATAAAGGGAAGAATTGAATGCAACTCCTTGGACAGTGGAGCTGGCTTATCTCAGGGAAGGACAGACTGCACTATTGACAAGCCTATTTTGAAGAGCAATGCTAAGGTTTGTAGTGTGTACTGAAGCATCTCATCTCAATGCAGCTGAGCCAAGACAGGAGGCAATCCGATCTCTCTCATTCATTTCATTTCAGGTTCTCTTCATTGTATCCTATGGGATCGACACCACTTATAAATTTGACAGGACGTTAATAATCACTGCGAATGCCACCAGGTACTGCTCTGTTCATCTGCCAGCCTTTAAGTGTGGATGTGATTATTATCATTATTAATTATTATTATTATTATTCATGTGTACAATTACTTTAACCTCTTTTTCAGTGGGAATCAGCACGCCAGTGGAAGCGAACTTTACAAAAAGAATACGATTGACGTGAAGTACAGCATTTATGCTACAATTGAAAGGTTTTTATGTTTTATGAGAAAAAGATTTTTTAAAATAATTTAAGGTGACATTGTAAGGTCTAATATCTATGAAACATTCAATGTTTCTGTTCAGTTCCCTCACCTACACCAATTTCAGTCATGGAAAGAATGATTTGCAGAAACCAGTCCATCAACCAATTGTGGTAAAATACTATATCATAAAATCAATATATATATTTTAAAGTTCATAAACATGATTCAGACTTGACTTCAATGCTCAGTTTTTTTCTCTCCCACTAGCTTGCAAATGACAACAGAGCACTGAATTTAACTATGGTGATCAGGGTGCCAGTAAAGCTTGGTGATAAAGACATTTGGGTGAATTCCAACAGCTTGCAGGTAACATATGCAGGAGCTCATTGTTACTGAAACCCCACATGTATCAAATGTGGTTGTTTTTATGAAATTAAAGCCTTGTGGATGGATATATTCTCTGTTAAATTGACATGAATCAGCTCTATTTCAGATTCCAGACTGCCAAAGAGACACAGATGAAAAACCTACAGTCACAAATTTTGTTGCTGAGATACAAAAAAATAAGTCTGTGGTAAGTAGCCACCTGTACATAGTGGAATTTAGTCTAATATATTTAGAAGTGTGTGGTGTTTCATTGCATTGCAAAGTTTTCTGTTTCCAGTGATAAATTTAGGCCCTCTTTTAATCACCCACAGGACTGCTCTGTAGCCTGGTGCAGAGTGTTCAAGTGCAACCGATTCATGGGAAGCCTGGAGAGTCAAACATACACAATCTCTGCTAACCTTAGTTCAGAATGGATAGAGCAGGTAATTAATGTGTGTTAAAAATAAATATTTTCTAATAAAAATGAACAACCTGAAAGATCAAATTAAATTGACACTGGACTGTTTCTCACTCAGATTGGACTTAAGTCTGCCAGATTCCTCTTGACCAGTACGGCCACTCTGGAGTTTGACAGAAACCAGTATATTTTCTTTTTACCAGGGTCAAATCACAACCCTCTGGTTCACAAGGTAATTACACATTGGTTATGTTGATCTGTGTTTGAAAATAACTTGAATGTAGATCTAATCCAAAATCTTCACATCTCAGATTGAGACACAGGTAGAAGTGTATCCTGAACCAGACTTCACCAAAGAGATCATCGGAGGATCCCTGGGAGGGTTGGCTCTACTCAGTCTACTCACTGCTGGCCTGATGAAGGTGAGATATAGTAATGCACTCAGTTTATAACACAGCATCAAAGGCAATGAGACAATTCGACATCTGGTAATGAGCACCATTTATCACAAAATACATAAATGCGGCGTCTTTAAGTTTTCATTATTTTCTCAATTTGTTTGGTACTGTTTATGTGTGCATTTCTAATGCATGATCAGTGTATTTTTATAACTTTTGTCTCGTACTCTCAGGCTGGATTTTTTAACAGTAAATACAAGAACATGATGAATGAGGAACAAGAGGCTGGGGAAGGGGCTGAGGGAGGCGAACCCGCACCAGAATAAGGAACATCAGATTAGTTCATCTGTAAAATAAATTGTGCATTTCTTAATAGAAAAAAATATTGCTATCCTGAGAGAGAGAGGGGGCTTGTGAGTCATGCAATAAAAGGGACAGGAGAATTAGATCCTCAAAAATATATATTTTTTAACTGAATAGCTTGCTGTTGATAGTCAAACATTCATGCTTACTGTATATCCCTGCAGACTGATTGTTTAAATTGTACATTTTGTTTTAAGTGAAACATAATTCAATATAGTACAGTCCTCTGTAGTCTGATTTTCATCACATGATGTACTGTAAAACTGCTGAAATACAAGGTGGAACGCTTGCTTGAAATAAACATGTCATTGATTCCACTTTTTTGACAATGTGAGCTGCTTTCTTTTTAGATGCATTTTTAAATATGTAGGTGTTGTATTCTGAATGTATGTAAAAAGGCTGGATCTGATGCTTCATGAATGTTTATTTCATGTGATTAAAATGACAGATTTCTGGAAAAGTGACCTCATACAAAGTTCATCATGACATTTTAAGTAGAATGGAGGTATAATTGAGTAGAGAATAAATAAAGGTTGATCTTCATTTAACTATATTCAGTGAAACACATAGATTATTTTTTTAAAGAATGATATTACAGAAAATATCTTCATTGTTATAAAAATATAAACATCTTTGGAAATGCCTTATAATGCAGATTAAAGCCTGCATTAACCCTTTGGAGGTCACACCAAGAAAGTGCTATTTAAGAATGTATTTTATTTTCCTTCCTTGTTGGACTTGAGCTCTCTTTACTAACTAATCTTACGCTATGTGTGAGCTGAGTCCGCATGTTCGTTTAATAAAGCAATAGGAGAAGATATTCGGTCGCAATATGCCATTTTACTTAGCAGTAAATGAATAAAGCATACACAGCTCTGGGTCAAGATCTTCCTATCCCAAAGTGTGTCAGTTCACAAAGTCTGACTGACTATGCTTTCCCTGACCCAGTCTTATATACAATACAGAATGTTTATGCAATGTGTAATGTCTTCTTCTGATTGTCAGTTGATCTGACTCCATCCTCCGCCTGCTCACATTCCAGGATATCTGACCTCATGTGACTTCATGTGACCCCCTCAATCAATGTCCGGTGCAGGGGTGGATTGGCCATTGGGAGTACCGGGATGTTTCCCAGTGGGCCGATCAATAATGGGCCAATGGCTGCCCGTTTTTTATTTTTTATTTGTTTATTTAGTGTTTGCTGCTCCTTGCCATGGTAACTCTCCCAGCCCAGGGACAGAGACATGCACCGGCTCACAGTGCTCCGCTGCAGCCTGCAGACACAGCAGAGGCCCATTGGCTTGTCTGTCTAAAGAATGGCCCAATGGCCCTATGATAGGCTACAGAGGCCCAGGAGTCCCACCCACGCATGTTCTAGACCCCCCCCCCCCATCCCCGTCCAATCATCTTTAATGACAAGCAGTCATGATTGGAGAGCGAGTGAGAGAAACAACTACACAACCGGCATAGTTTAATATTCAACATTCATTTGACATTCAAAATACAAACCTATTATGTGCTTCAACCATTTGGGTGAACGATGTCAAACCAACTGTGCAACATACAGATTGACATCCCTCATGTGCCACAAGGCTTATTTTTCAAATATATCTTTTCGTCAATTTTTTACAATTAAAATAAATAAATAAACTTATTATGCTCCTTGACCTTTTGACCTCAAGATGTCAAACCAACTGTATAACACAGATACTAACATCCCTCATGTGCCACAAGGCTTATTCTTCAAATATATATTTTCGGCAATTTTATACAATAACGTTCACAATTTAACTTCTGCAGCGATTACTGTTAAGATGTTCCTATTGAGACTTTTTGTCAGGTTTCCTGACACAAGTTATGAAACTAAAGTGGTGCACAGTCTCCTGTAGTATTCTGCACTCACTCCTGTGACTACAGATTTTGTGAGTTTGGCCTTTGAATATTGTTTGCTGGCCTGAACTGTGTTTAATTTCTCCACAACAACTAACAGCCATTCTTATGGTGGGCTGACACTGACTAGGCTTTCCGGGTGGAGGATTTACAAACAGTATACAGTATAGTTGGTGCATTTCTTTTCCTGCTGCCAGGAACACGGACATGATGGTAAGTAAAATGCAGGACACAGCCAGGATTTTTTCTTCTAAATACACTGTTAATTACGTTTGTCCATGTTTTTTAAAGTTTGTTGACACTGCTGTGAGGTGATATGTTGCTCCACTGATTTCTTTTTCACCAGTGCAGACTCTGGATCACTTATGGATACATCAGAGCTGACACTTTTAGGAGACACTAGACTATCAGAGTCTTCTGTGTCTTGCTCTTCCACCATTTCCCCCTGACTTTCTTAAGAATCATCATCTGTATACTGCAACACAACAGCTTTTTTCTTGCTGTGCCTCTTTTTAACACCACTCAAGTCTTCTTTTATCTTTTTCACCAGTGCAGACTCTGGATCACTCATGGAAACTTGTAAAAAATTGACTAAAATATATATTTGAAAAATAAGCCTTGTGGCACATGAGGAATATTAATCTGTATGTTGCACAGTTGGTTTGACATCGTTCACCCAAATGGTTGAAGCACATAATAGGTTTGTATTTTGAATGTCAAATGAATGTTGAATATTAAACTAACTTAATGCCGGTAACAAACCGCCAGCACACGAAAAACAAAGCGAGAATTACAAAATGGAGAATGCGGGTAAAACACGAAAAGGCGG
Organism: Scomber japonicus; assembly: GCF_027409825.1. Taxonomy (NCBI): domain Eukaryota; kingdom Metazoa; phylum Chordata; class Actinopteri; order Scombriformes; family Scombridae; genus Scomber; species Scomber japonicus. The sequence continues at coordinate 15,986,873 of NC_070597.1, forward strand.
AGCTGAAAGACGGAGAAAAGAAAAGAAAAGCTCTCGCGACCGACGCTGTTTAGCATGATGCTGCAGCAGGTTGAGGAAGACTCTCCACCATGTGGAAATGGTGATACAGTCCTCAGCAGGTGTGAGCCTGCAGCATGGTGTGTATAAACACTCATTAAATGTTCAGGATGGTTACTTAACTGTCTATGAACTTTACTTGACATAATAAATAGCAAACTCTGCATAGTGTGGTATGTTACAACTAGGCCTAAATCTAGTTATCTAAAGTATTGTAAAACAATAACCATATTCATATACTATCCTGATGAATTGATGAGTTGATCTTATTAACCACTTAACCACTATTTCATCAAAGGATGTCACATAATTGCAAATCTGCAAGCTTACAACTCACATGTTGCAATGTGATGTGGTGTGAGCATGTAGATACTTTAACAATTGTTGATCATTTCTACCTACAGTATAATGACTTCCCCCAAATCAGGTCACCAGAGTTAAAGTATTTTAAGTGTCAACATGCACCATTCTTTGTGCCCACAGTCCAATGTGTTCATGATGGACATTGATCTAACACTATAACACATATGTAGCCTATGCCTACATATTTTTTTCAGTCAGTGTTTATGGTTTATTGCCCGTTCAACAGTTTCACATTATACAGTTAAAACTAATTCAAGTCTCCAGAATATAAGGGATATTGTTCAGTATACTACAGTTATTAAGGGCTTGTGTGTTTAAATGTACACCAACGCGAGTTGGCACAGTAGCTGCACACGGATTGTAGTGGGCTGGTCTGGACCAAAAGGTCCAGGGCTGAATTGTCCCAGTCCAGGCCTGGTCTGGTGTAGTGAGATAGTTCTTATCTCAGAAACTACAGAACACAAGACATCCTGTATACCTACAGGGCAGTAGCCCCCCTTGTTGTTTTCATGTCTTCTTTACCTTCAGAGACAGCTACTTCTTGATCATTGTTAGTACATACTGATAACTAACATGTCTTGGAAAAGGTCAACTGTCTTCAGTACTTTTCCACTATCAACAACACACTTAATGCTTTCAAATTGTCACACACAGCACCATATTATCATATGAAACAAACAATAAGGTAATTAATCCCATTAGCTGATACTTTAGCATTTGTTAATTCATACCATATATTTATGTCACAGCCCCAGCTGTGACCTCCTGAGTTTCCTTGTCTCTCTTGTCTCCTCCCCTTGTGCTCCTCCCCTGTTTTGTCTTTGTTTCCCTTTGGCAGAGGCGGGGGCTAGGGGTGGAAGTTTGGCACACCTGTTTCTAATCACACTGATCAACTGCAGTATAAAGACCCGGTTCATCCTTCCATCCTCTGCCAGATAGTTCCGCTGCTCGTGGTAACGCTTGGCCGAAACCTCTAGTGTGTTCTTGTGACTTTTGCCTTGTGAAGATTATTTCTATTGTAACCACTCTCTCCTGTTCCCTATACAGTTTTGCCTACCCCACCTGCTGGTGCCCTGCGTCTGTCCCCTTGGATCCCGTTCCCTGTGCACTGCCTTCCCATCTTGGACCTTACCTCACCAACCTTCCCTGCAACCCTTACCACAGACCCAGCCATTGCTCCCTCACTGCCCCACTCACCTTGTCATTAAACCCTGTGTGTTCGCTCGTCTCTGTGGTCCGCTCTGGGGTCCTATTACTTCTGGTTGTGACATATTTACACTCTTTTAGGCCATGATAACATAAAAAATGAATTTCTTTTCTCATTTACAGACCTCATTTGTTTTTAAACATTTTTAAAAACATGTTAGAGACTCATTGTGTTTGTGTACAAGATGAAACATTTTTTACATATAAATGATAATCCATTACATTTAAGCCCTTGCCAAGCGAGTTTACACAATATCGATTAAGCCTATCACCGCCATATAAATCTCTGTAGTACACATTATGTAGAGCAGGGATGGGCTGTTATTGGAATTTAAATGATTAACCCTAATAAAGGAGACCGGATTTGAAATATCAAAGTATAAATTGAATTTATTAAAACTTGTACAAGAGTGGAGCATTTCACCAATGTAACAGACAGAGTCACAAAAGAAAAAGACTCCTTGAGGAGCGTTGTCACATAGTTCTTGTACCATCCTTTGCATGGGCTGTCCCAGCCCCCTCCCATAACTGACAAACATATCCCATAGATAGCATCGTAATATTTTTCTCAGTTCCCTTTATCAGTAGTCAAGCAGAAATTCGAAAATAGCCAACTCCTCTGACCTGATACAATGGTTGAACTCTCCTTCAGCCAGATTCAGCCAACCATTGAGTCATAGTGAAGTGAAGTAACAAAGTCATGCAAAAACAGGAACATACATACATTGTATAACATAAGACATCTGTAATACAGTATAATCCTACATTTTTATAACATGGGCAACTTTACTGATGGAGAGGGCCACAATTTTTCTTCATTGCTACCAGGGGGCCACATAGGACCGCACATCTCCACTAATTTGAAAAGAGAAACCTAACATTTTAAATAAGACCAAAGTATGTGCATACATGTGTCTGTATGTTTATTGAACCAACATACACAGTGCAATAACTTAATATATTTCGTGTTCAAATGCATTTCAAAAGGATTGAAGGAAACAAAAATCACATTCGAAGCCCACATCAATAACTTTACTCGGTCTGCATACGTCCATCTACGAACAAAATGCGGTGCGATGTGCTAAGGACAACAATGTAGGAAGTCCGACAAATAACGCATCTATTTAACAGCTCTGCAGAACGTTTAACAATTATCTGAGTACTTAATATGTTGGAATTACACATTGCACTTACCTCTTTGGAAACAACTCTGTTTTGGACCAACCGTAAACAGTGACACTGATTATGGTCCCCTGGAAACATTTCCGTTTTCATTTAGTTTGCAGTTCGTTTCATTTAGTTGCAGTTCGTTTCATTTAGTTTGCAGTTCGTTTCATTTAGTTGCAGTTCGTTTCATTTAGTTGCAGTTCGTTTCATTTAGTTTGCAGTTCGTTTCCATATTTGCTCGTGTTGTGAATATTTGCAGCGCACGTGTTGTAAAATCGATGAAGGTGTTTTCTGAGTTTGAAAGTGTTTTCTGAGTTTGCAGGTGTTTTCTGAGGTTGCAGGTGTTTTCTGAACATGCATGTGTTGTGACCCTTCTCGGCCACCGTACATATCTTTAATTAAATGCTTGAATTCCTGACCATTAGCCAATAAACTCCACTGTAGGAGAAACACCATGACCAAGATTAACCAACCCATGGCGTTTTCTGGCCTGAGCTGATAAGTGCCATGATAATTAATGACAGTGTTTCCACTAGGAGCGTCTCAGCAGCGTCTCAGCAGCATCCCAGCAGCGGCTCTCTGCGCTGCACCGCTATCAATCCACAGCATTTCTATTTTTGACGGAGCCATTTCTAAAGGTTGATTTATACTTCTGCGTCAGAACAATGGCGTACCTACGGCGTACCTACGCAGAGCTCTCTGCGTCGGCGCGGACCCCTACGCCGTAGCCTGACATGCACCTCCAAAAAATCCTAACTACGCGTCACCGCCAGCTACTGTCTGAATAAAGGCATAAAAAGCACAAAAATAAATCTTTAAAAAAAAGATTTTTGCTTCTAACAAGACATACACTTTGAAAGTCTTTGAAAAATAAATCATTTAAGGGACTGGGTGCACAAAGTTAAACAATACCAATTTTTGTGCAATGTGAGGTGACAACATATAGTGTTGACAGAAAGTGTTAGTCAATATTGTAACCCCTCCTGACAAGCACTTCCTCTTACTGGCTACCTTGGCTTTAGACACTTTGGTATTTCTTCATTTTGCTTTAAAAACTCCCTCCTTGACAGTAGTAGAAATAGTTGTGCACATCAGAGAATAAGTGATATATATTTTTTTTTTTCATGGGAGTGACACAATGGACTGGATCATTTCTACCACAGTGTTTTTGTCAGGTAAGACCAAATTTGTACATCCTGATTTTGTTTTTCATATTTAATTTCCTGTACAGCATCTTCAGCAGTAATGTTTCTATAACATCTATTATTGCAAATTATCATTTGTTTCATTTTAAAAACCATTATGAATATTAGATCAATAACGATTACTTCTAGGTCTCATGGCTTGGGAGCTTCATAAATAGCCTCATATTGGCACTAATTACACCTAAAACTAAATACTCCTCAACCATGTACAGTAACAGATTTTAAGAGCCTTAATTATTTTATAGTAATCCATTCATTTTTAAAATTTCTTTTACGATTGAATTCACCTCTGAAAAGTTAACATGATCTCATTTGGTGAAAGTCAGTAATTGCAACATGTGAAACCACAAAAGAAACATTTCAGACATTAAGGCAACACTTCCTGCCTAACTTTCTCACTTATAATCAGAAGGAAACTGAAGTTAATGTAGTAAATAGTTTTTTATAGCGCACTATATTCAATGTGAGAAGTTACCAAGCAGGAAGACAGTGACATACTTCCTGCAACCCACTTCATGAAATGATCTGCCTCTGGTGAGTTAGACTTAGTTCATATAAATATATATTACATTAGATCAAGACTGTTGAAAAACACAACAGAACTGGAGGACTTGAAGTTATGGGTTACTATGAGGAGGTTAACATTAACAGATAAAATATACAAAAGAGCATTTTCCTTAATTGTCTTCCTGAAGCCATAAAGGCCACAGTAGAAAAAGCAGAACTTCAGGGTGTTCATCTCAGGATGCTGAAATCATTATTTTTTTGTTACATGGATTTACTGCTTTTTTTGTTTGTTTGTTTGTTTTTCTTGTTTTATTAGAATATGACATTGAAAGTATGATGATGCAATTTTGGAGTATTTTGAAATGTATTAACTGCTACATTTAAATCATATTAATCCACAAGAGATTCAACGGATCAATTTGAGGAAGTTGATATTTCACATGGTTATCTATTCACATGTTCTCTTTTGACCATTTTAAAGCCGTAGAACATGAGAAAATATTATGTTAGACTTTTGAAAGAGTTAATCTAACTTTGACCGCTTTTAAACCTGCGGAGGTCAAAAGAAAAACCTTTTTTTAACATTTAAGTCTTAGTATTGATCATGTATAGATGTTGTTCAGAGCCAACCTGTTTAGAATTTAAACATTTTTGACTTTGGCGCACTCTAGTGGTAGTATAAAAAAAGACAATTCACACACTACACCTATAGGCTGAAATGACTTTAAAGATGTTCACCAGGATTGGCTCCTTTTCCTACAAACAAAAAGTTAGTGCCACGAGAATACACCAAAAAATATTTTACTCATGTGTGGTTCTTCCTTCTTTATCCTTCAGTGTTAAAAGCTGCACTTTGCTTCAATATTGATCCTGTGGCTTGGAAGACCTTGAATAACTCTGCTGCAGGTTTTGGATACCAGGTGGTGCAAAGACAGTCAGAGTAAGTAGTACGTTGTGGTGGAAAATGGATCTACTGAAACCACTGCTGCTTCAGATCTGCTATGTTAAGGTTTTTTTTTCTAGCTCACACCTCTCTCATAAGCCAATTCTCTCACCTGATTTGTTGATATTTATTTCCTCAGTTTGCTGGTCAGTGCCCCCCTTGAACAACTTTCACCAACTGAAAGAGGGCAAATATTTAAATGTTCCACTGAAGACTGCACTCCAGTACCAGTATCAGGTGGGCAAATGCTAATTTCAATATGGTTTATTGATCATGTAGCTTTAGTCATCTGATCTATCTGAGACATTGTTTCAGAATGATGCATCTATCTTTTTCCTTATCCTTCAAGACTTGCACAGGTTTACTTGATAACAGATTGAATAAAGTTACTCTACTTGTTCTTCTTAAAAAAAAAAAAAAAACATTTTTAGGACTGAACGATTGACAAAATGACTTATTAAGATGGAGATTGTATTCCATCTTGTTGGGAATTGGTTAGACATTGTGAGACACTGCTGTACAGTCTTGACTGGGTAATGTTACTAATAGTTATCAGATCAGATATGGAAACATTCTCATATTTTATTATATTCTACATTCTCACTGGGAATGTAGTTGTGTCTTGATGGTTTAAACATAACTGATGGCTGATGTTTTTTTAATGCAGTGCCAAGTTTTGCAGTCAACATGTCCCTTGGTTTGACAATGACAAGTGATCCCAACACACAAAAAACTTTGGTAAGTTGCTAAACTGCAAATATTTGCAGGTAAATGATAATAAGAATGCAGAGGTTTAGATCTCTACCAGTAAATCAATTGTCTTCAGTTTGAAATGTAGTTTAAGGAACAGGAAAATAATCATCTCATTATAATCAGGACTTGAATTTGTCTCTTTTCAGGCATGTGGTCCAACCATCCCAAAGGACTGCAAAAGTATCACCCAGTATAGCGGTGTGTGCCTTGAGATAGACTCTTCTGATCGTGCTGGATCCCCTGTGCCTTCTTCTATTGAAGGTACACATGTTGAGATATTTTTATAACCTCAAAAATTGTGATAAAAAAGGTCTGGTAATATTTTCACATCACTGCACACTCTTATAACTTCGTACACACAACCCAACATGCATATTTGTAGTAATGTTGAGAATAGGATTATGTGTATTATATAATACATAATTGTTTTACATAACTTGAGAGGAAATATTTCAGATGTATTTCTCCTTTTTCACAGAGTGTCGAACTATAGCAGACATTGCATTTCTGTTGGATGGCTCAGGCAGCGTAGATTCTAATGATTTTGAGAGAATGAAGAATTTTGTGAAAAGTGTTGTCAAGTCATTCCCGGGAAAGGATACAAAGGTAGGATTGTAACCCCCTCACCCCATCCTGCCCCTATCAATATTTCATACATATTTTCATTTATGTCCATATATATTTACATTATTTCTTCTTTTTTCCAGTTTGCCATCGCCCAGTTCTCCTCACGTGTTGTCATCCATAATTACTTTAATACTTTTAACGCTGATGACTGGGAATCTCAAATCAATAGTATAAGACAGTTAACTGGAGGGACTTACACAGCTACAGCCATCAGAGAAGTTGTGTGAGTGCCTTCATGATGCTAATGCTTGTCACCATCCTCAGAAGTGTTATGATATCTTGTTTATATTGATTTTCATGAGTCATGCCAAGTTTGATACAAGTCTAAATAATCTGGGCCAGTTTGTGGTCCTGACAGCAGCATTAGATATAAACTGACAGTCTTTCAAAATTAGCCACAGGTCCTTTGATACTGCCTATAATTCCATTATCCCAAACCTTTTCTTGAAATTGGCATTAAAAAAATAAATAAATAAATAACAAAAACAACATTAACAATAATAAATATATATTGACATATGTATATTTTTATTTTGACAGCAACAACGTCTTCTCAACATATAGAGGTTCCAGGTCAGATGTGAAGAAGATTTTGATAGTCATTACAGATGGAGAATCTAGTGAGGGGCGTTATTTGCAAGGTGCAGCAAATTTAGCTCAAAGTAAAAAGATTGTTCGATTTGCTGTTGGGGTAAGTTGCATGTATACTGTATAAGCATGTATTGTGTTAACATGTTAGATAGTCAATTGGTTTGAGTCATTAATATAAGATTGAGCCAGTATTTTACATGTATATATATGTGTATATATGTACATATATATATATATACATATATATGTACATATGAATCAATTTTGTCGTACAGTCTAATACCTCTAACATGTTTCCTCAAAATCCCTAGGTGGGGAATGCATTTGAAAATGACAGAGCAAAACAGGAACTGGACACCATTGCATCGAAACCAGAAAACGTGTTTCAAGTGTCAAACTTTGAAGCTCTTGATGCAATACGGCAGAACTTGCAGGACCAAATCTTCTCTATCGAAGGTACAGATGTAAACTTAATATGATAGCTTCACATCATTTTTTGTGTTTATTACTGTTAATGTATGAATATTTATATCCTTCATTACGATGTCTTATTTTAAAGACTGTTTTTATAGTTGCTGAGACTTTGACACTCATTTATGTTGCTGTTACAGGATCTCAAACTGGTGGAGAGTCACTGAAAATGGAAATGGCTCAAAGAGGATTCAGTGCAGCTTATGTGCCTCCGGTAATTAAAAACAGACATTTACTGGACAGTATAGTCATAGAAACACAGACACACACACACATCTCTGTGTCACCTCGTGTGGCTGAAAAACATACAGCTAAAGTCTGGTCCAGTATAAAGATAAAGTCCAGATGATTCATTTATGATGCATTTAACCTTTTGCTTGGCTGATGTTTTATGGCAAACACAGTTTCTACACATTTCTGTCCAATCCAGTATAGGTTTTCAAAGAATGAAGCCTTAGCTTGATGCTCTAACGATTCCCCTTCTGAATCCACATTTAAAAAATTCACTTGATACATTTAAATGGTTTACTTTGAAACAAAATAATAATACAGAGCAACTGTCCTGCCCAACTCCAAAGCATCAAACAATCAAACAATTAACCTTTCACATTAATACAAATATGAAATACAAAACATCAACTCTTTGAAACCAAAAAAATAATTCAATGCAACTGACCTTTTCCAAAAGTTATTAGAGATACAAACAGTAAGAATTGTTATTTAGAAGGAGAAAAGGAGAGGTCAAAAAACTGTGTTGCTCCAATCTCCACATGCCTGGCTATCCACTTAATAATCACCCCTTCCTCCCCTAAACCTCCCTAAAGGTGCACATGTACTAGAAAGCAATGTTAATAATAATCTCTTAACATATATTACAAATATAATATAAATTAAATCTGCTGTTTTACATATGAACTAAAATCATTGTGTACTAATTAATCAAACATAAATAAACTGTATTTAGGATTCTACACGGGGGATTCAGATGGCTATTGTTGGTGCCAACCAGTGGAGGGGAGGCTTTGAAGAATACAAAGGCCAGATGTTGAACTCCTATCAGCCTTTGGACATGGAGCGTGACAGTTATCTGGGTAAGAATATTATAGTACATATACAGAGGCGGTGTACTTGCAGTGCTCTACTGTGATCCATTTTCCATGTCCTTAGAAAAGGACAGAAAACATCCAAATGAGGATTTGACATCACATGAAAAGCCAAAGAGTGTTTTTTTCTTCTAAATTCTTTCTAAATAAAGAAGAGACATCAGACACCAAAATTACATGTAAAGAAAATCAAGAAAAAAAAACCCATACCCAACAGTGAGTATGTTGATGGATATGATTAAAAATTGTGTTTGTATAGAAATTGTTATGGTTTTACAAATGTCTTTGGGAAAGACCAAAGAGAAGGCGCCTCATGGTCCCCAGAATTAAACAGGTAATGAGATAAATAATATTATGAATTAGAAGAGGGTGAGCCAAAGTAAGATTTAAAATCTGTTTAATCAAACAAAGAATAATTATGCTTATTTGTAATTAATAGCTTCATGAAATGTGTCATTTAAAGATTGTTCTCAGTAAAAGATGCAGTTTGTCCCCCTATTGGCCAAACCTTTCTATACTTTAACTAATTGACTTGGCTTGACTCTTAAATTCCAGGTTACTCCATGGCAGTCGCCAACACGTTGGATGGCCCACTGACAATTCTCGGTGCTCCAAGATATCAACACAGAGGAATTGTGATGTCGGTTATTGCAAGCAGTATTGGCCAAACTATTGATCCCTCTAATTGGCAGGTGTGTATTCACAATTAAGATTGATTGAAAGACAATGTAAAGAATGCATTTTTAATCTTAAATTGAAGGTTTCTCACTTTGCTAATTCTTTTTTGTTGCTTACACAGTTCAAGATTGGTGAATATTTTGGTGCAGTGGTTTGCGCCATGGATGTGGATCGTAACAACTACACTGACCTAGTCCTCATATCTGCCCCTATGTACATGGACAGTGACAGAGAGGGAAGAGTTTATGTTTGCAGCCTGTCACGTTTGGTAAATTACTTTTTAAATAATCCAGAATCCATTGGATTTTTTATAATGAGAATTCAAACATTGACTCTCACCTTTATATTTCCACCAGAAAATTGAGTGTCACTTCGATTCTCCATTGAGAATACTCACAGGGGACGCATCTGAACAAGGAAGATTTGGGTCTTCTCTTGCTGTACTCCCAGACCTTAACCAAGATGGTTTCAATGATTTGGCAGTTGGAGCACCTTTGGAGAATGATGGACAAGGTAGCATTTACATCTTCCATGGTGAAAGAGGAGGAGGAGGAAGGATTAGTCCTGCTTACTCACAGGTGAGCGAGAGAAAAGAAGCAACAAGAACATTTAAATGATACATATGACCTCATGTATTCAATGTACAATCTAGACCAAATTTACCTTTGATTAATTCAAATATTTTCATTTACATAGAGAATTGCTTCCTCTGAGGTCCGGCAAGGACTGAAGTTCTTCGGGATGTCGATCAGTCAGTCTTCTTTTGACCGTAGTAATGACAATCTGCCTGATTTAGCGGTGGGTTCAAAGGGAACAGTTGTCTTACTCAGGTAAGACGCTACTGTTACACATTATTAGTCTCACCTGTAATTCTATCATTTGTGTTAATTTGTGTCACACAACTACAAAGTTTATTACCATGAAGTCTCCAGTGTTCATGGTAACAATTTTGTAGTTACAGATTTAGGACAGATGTGTTCACCAATAACGGATTGTATCAGGCAGCTAAAATTAGATATGACAGTTGTTATTTTGGTTTTCTGCTTTACAATTTTAATATGTATTTTCCTACTCTGTCAATATCCAGGTCAAGGCCCATAGTAATGGTAGAAGCTTCAGTGACATTCAACCCAAACCAAATCCAAACCCAAAACTCAGACTGCTCAACACCACTGGATAACACAGCTAAAATCTGCTTTACCATGACAAGACACTCTGTCATTGATACAGGTCCCTGATTCTCTTCATTGTTTCTAAACCACAGTGCACTGTCCATCCATTTAGATACTTGTATGTGTGCACGAGTAACCTCTAAATGCAACTCTAATCTGTTCCAGCTAGAGCAATGATTAATTACACTTTCACACTGGATGCCCAACGCAAGGTCCCAAATAACCGAGCTTACATCAGGGACAAACAACGAGAGCAGACCGGATCATTAACTCTTACCTTTGAGCAAAAATGCAACGATGTGAAATTCCTCATTCAGGTGAGTTATTAAAAACCTTATAACATCAGCAATACAGCCATCCCTCAATAATAATTAATTAATTTTAACAATAGTGTCCTTCTCTCACAGGCCTGTCCAGATGATTCTCTGAATCCAGTTAACAATGAGCTCCGATTTATCTTTGATGGTTTGCCTTCTAGCTCAGGTCTCAGACCAAGTCTAGCCCAGCAGGCTCAGACAACAACCTTTCATCCTGTGAGTAATCTTTAAAGACACTTTCATTTATCGGTTGGTTTTAAATCATACTGAAGGCTTTTTCAAACCTATAGTTCATTTGCTCTGGTCTGAATCAGTGGATGAGTTTGTAAACTTGGTTTGATCAAACTTTCTCTCTGATCAGTTTGTCTCTGTTGTGTTTGCCAGTGCACGACAGATATTACTACATAACCTACCATTACCTACTATGTGGAGAGCTCTGCAGTGCTATGAAATGTTCAGAAATCATCATGCTTTCTAAATAATGTTCAGTTGTAATTCCATGTATTTGTCATGTCTGTCTCGGCTGTTAGCTCTTACACTTTGTGAACAAACATAGCTTACTTCATACTGTCTTCCACAGTTGGTGTTTGAGATCAACTGTGGCACTGACAACGAGTGTGTAGATGAGCTGAAAGTGGATTTCAACTTCACCGGGTGAGGCTAAGTTTCAAATGTTAAGCTTGACTTGGGTGTATAGATCTACTGTAGTATTTGTGTGTATTCACTTTTCTATATTATCACAATCTGTTAGATCCTCTGAGGTTAAAGTAGGCATTGATGAACTGCTGGATGTCACCGTCTCAGTGGAAAACAGCCATGAAGACTCTTACAACAGCCGTGTCATTCTCACTTACCCACCCGGGCTTTCATACAGGAAGTTTACATCACTGAAGGTTAGGATCAAGTCTGTTTCAATTCAACTGTGTTCAGCTGTTTTCTGAGGCTGTGAAGTGATTCTGGATAATGTTTGCTTTTGTTTTATTTATTTACTTCTTAATAAAGGGAAGAATTGAATGCAACTCCTTGGACAGTGGAGCTGGCTTATCTCAGGGAAGGACAGACTGCACTATTGACAAGCCTATTTTCAAGAGCAACGCTAAGGTTTGTAGTGTGTACTGAAGCATCTCATCTCAATGCAGCTGAGCTAAGACAGGAGGCAATCCGATCTCTCTCATTCATTTCATTTCAGGTTCTCTTCATTGTGTCCTATGGGATCGACACCACTTATAAACTTGACAGGACGTTAATTATCACTGCAAATGCCACCAGGTACTGTTCTGTTCATCTGCCAGCCTTTAAGTGTGGATGTGATTATTATCATTATTAATTTTTTTACAATTAATTTAACTTCTCTTTCAGTGGGAATCAGCATGCCAGTGGAAGCGAACTTTACAAAAACAATACGATTGACGTGAAGTACAGCATTTATGCTACAATTGAAAGGTTTTTATGTTTTATGAGAAAAAGATTTTTAAAATAATTTAAGGTGACATTGTAAGGTCTAATATCTATGAAACATTCAATGTTTCTGTTCAGTTCCCTCACCTACACCAATTTCAGTCATGGAAAGAATGATTTGCAGAAACCAGTCCATCAACCAATTGTGGTAAAATACTATATCATAATATCAATATATATATTTTAAAGTTCATAAACATAATTCAGACTTGACTTCAATGCTCAGTTTTTTTCTCCCCCTTTAGCTTACAAATGACAACAGAGCGCTGAATTTAACTATGGTGATCAGGGTGCCAGTAAAGCTCGGTGATAAAGACATTTGGGTGAATTCCAACAGCTTGCAGGTAACATATGCAGGAGCTCATTGTTACTGAAACCCCACATGTATCAAATGTGGTTGTTTTTATGAAATTAAAGCCTTGTGGATGGATATGTTCTCTGTTAAATTGACATGAATCAGCTCTATTTCAGATTCCAGACTGCCAAAGAGACAAAGATGAAAAACCTACAGTCACAAATTTTGTTGCTGAGATACAAAAAAATAAGTCTGTGGTAAGTAGCCATCTGTACATAGTGGAATTTAGTCTAATATATTTAGAAGTGTGTTGTGTTTCATGGCATTGCCATCAAGTTTTCTGCTTCCAGTGATAAATTTAGGCCCTCTTTTAATCACCCACAGGACTGCTCTGTAGCCTGGTGCAGAGTGTTCAAGTGCAACCGATTCATGGGAAGCCTGGAGAGTCAAACATACACAATCTCTGCTAACCTTAGTTCAGAATGGATAGAGCAGGTAATTAATGTGTGTTTTAAAAATAAATATTTTCTAATAAAAATGAACAACCTGAAAGATCAAATTAAATGGACACTGGACTGTTTCTCACTCAGATTGGACTTGAGTCTGCTAGATTCCTCTTGACCAGTACGGCCACTCTGGAGTTTGACAGAAACCAGTATATTTTCTTTTTACCAGGGTCAAATAACAACCCTCTGGTTCACAAGGTAATTACACATTGGTTATGTTGATCTGTGTTTGAAAAGAACTTGAATGTAGATCTGATTCAAAGTCTTTACATCTCAGATTGAGACACAGGTAGAAGTGTATCCTGAACCAGACTTCACCAAAGAGATCATCGGAGGATCCCTGGGAGGGTTGGCTCTACTCATTCTACTCACTGTTGGCCTGATGAAGGTGAGATACAGTAATGTACTGTTTCAGTTTATAACACAGCATGATGGAGACAGTAAGGCAAGGCAAGGCAAGGCAGTTTTATTTATATAGCGCATTTCATACACAATTTGAGGTCTGGTAATGGGCACCATTTATCACAAAATACGTGAATGCGGCTTTTCATTATTTTCTCATTTGGTGTGGTTCTTTTCATGTGTGCATTTCTAATGAAATATCATAGTGGTTATTTTTTATAACTTCCTTTGTTTTGTACTCTCAGGCTGGATTTTTTAACAGTAAATACAAGAACATGATGACTGAGGGACAAGAGGCTGGTGAGGGGGCTGAGGAGGCTGAGGGAGGCGAACCCGCACCAGAATAAGAAACATCAGATTAGTTCATCTCTAAAATAAGTTGTGCATTTCTAAATAGAAAAAAATTGCAATTTTCATGAAGACACATTTGAATGGAAAATATATTGGTGCCACCACTTTCATTTCATTATCCTGAGAGAGAGCTTGTGATCCATGCATGCATAGAGTAGCAAAAACTTTAGAGCTTCAAAACTGATTTTTCTAATCCATATTTTGAACTGAATAGCTTGCTGTTCATCATCAAAAATGTGTGCTTATATCCCTGCAGACTGTGTGTTTAACTTTTGTTTTAAGTGAAAAATAATTCAACATAATACAATCCTCTGTAGTCTGATTTTCATCACATGATGTACTGTAAAACTGCTGAAATACAAGGTGGAACGCTTCAGGGCAAGCATCTTACTTGCTTGAAATAAACATATCATTGATACCACTTTTATTGACAATGTGAGCTGCTTTGTTTTTAAATGCATTTAAAATATGACAACATTGTATTCTGAATGTATGTAAAAAGGCTGGATCTGATGCTTCATGAATGTTTATTCCATATATGATTAAAATGACAGATTTCTGGAGAAGTAACCTCATACAAAGTTCATCATGACATTTTAAGTAGAATGGAGGTATAATTGAGTGGAGAATAAATAAAGGTTGATCTTCATTTAATTATATTCAGTGAAACACTTAGATTCTTTTTTTAGAAGAATGACATTACAGAAAATATCTTCATTGTTATAAAAATATAAACATATTTGGAAGTGCCTTATATTGCAACAGTTTCTAAACACTTTCTGTTTGACCTGAGTTACATTGAGAGCATTTACAGAATATAAATGAGGTTAGGAGAGTGTTTAAAGCTTTTAGTTGCCTTTTAAGTGCAAGAATTAACTACTTCTCGGCCCCTGACAACAGACTTAAAAGCTCGACAACAGGAACATGGAGGTAATGGGGACAAAGAAGGATAGGAACGAGGACAAGGAGAAACCTGCTGCTCCTCCTGTGGCAGCAGGAGATGGCATGTCGCCCACTGTTTCCTTTAAGAATGACCCAAATCTTGAAGTTTTGGCAAAGATCTGAATGTCTGCACGGATAGATTTGCTTCCACCAGTAGTTACAACAGCCACCTGGAACCAAGATGAATCTGACTTGCATAGCAGAGGGCCACCCTGATCTTCCTGTAAATGTAAAAACTGTTTTAAAAAACATGATTCAATGATCATCCATATCTGAAAACACCAACATCTGCTAACTTCTGACAGCTTAGAAACTGGTGAATGAGGGAAATTATTTTACCTGCTGAATTTCCATAGAATACGTGCAAATGTTCTCTGTGTCAGAAACATTCCCACAATTTGTGACTTGAGTTTCAAGGTCCCGAAGATTTGTGCCAGCTCTAACAGTGCCTAAAAAACCCAAACATTTACTTGTGTGAATACAAACAGTCATCAAAGTAGCTCTCAAGGATCTACTGAAATAAAACCTGTCATGCAAACAATCTTAACCTTACCTGTGCTTTTGCTTCCCTTACCCCAGCCTGCCACCCAGCACTGACTTCCAACAGGGAAAGATCTGGCATTGCTAATGTCCACACACACAGGTTGGATATAATCATTGTAGCTGATTGTTTTAGCTAGCTGCAGCAGTGCAATATTGGAGCCGGTCATTTTTGTCACTGTAATTTTCACAACAGTTGAAGACATCTCAAACTCTTCTGAGTCACCCACATGTCGTTGACCCAAAAACACACTCCACTCCCTGACATTTGGATTGGGGCTGTAGGGAACATAAATGGAAACCTTAGAAATAAAACATCCATTTCTTAACATCTTCAATTATTGGAGAATAAAGGCCTATATGCTTACGTAGAGAAACATTGGGCAGAAGTGAGGACAAAGCTGTCAGCAATCAGGGTTCCCCCACAAGTGTAGATCCCATTTTTGTGGAGGCTAACCATCCAGGGCCACGTCCCCTCAGGTACAGCACCATTGTCACCTACCACACGACTGTTCATTGGAGCAACACCGCATACTGACCCTTTATGAGAAAACAGAGTTATAATGGAAGAAATACAAATTTAGAGGAACAAAGTGAGCAGAGAAAATTTAAACTTCAGTGATTTATTTTCAAGCTAATAAAAAGCACTCACTTGTTGGACTGGTTACAATTTGGGCAGGTGTAATCGGTCTCGTCGTTGCTGAAGTTGACTGGACAGGACAGGTGTAGCTGCTGTCAGCATCCAGCCCACTTGAGGTGAACTGGACAAAGCCTGGCTTATCAGATGTGATATGGGAGTTGATCCAGGACGTGTAACTGGACACTCTGGAGTAGACTCCTGGCAGATTGGGCCGAGCACAGCCAAAACCAAAACTAACGATTCCAGACTGGACCCACACAGAGCCCTGCTTGTTCACCATTGGGCCTCCTGAGTCACCCTGAGGAGAAGAACAGGGAACGTCTGAGAATCTCAGAAAATCTTGAAAGCATTTGCTAATCAGCGACAAATCAAAAGAAAACAGCTACCTGACATGAGTCCTTGCCTCCTGCCAGAACACCAGCACAGATCATGTTGTCTGTGACTGTGCCGACTCCATTGAGACAGTTACACTGTCTGTTTCCCAGAACTGGCACCTCCACCTCTTGTAGAGTTTTAGGGAAGGGCAATGACACTGAGGAACCAACCAGAAAAGAAACAAATCAAACATTTTCCTACAAACTTTAGATGACATGAACACTGCACTAAAACAAAACAGCTTGTCAGCAACACAAGCAGACTCACCTCCCTCCTTGACTGCACCCCAGCCAGTGACCCAGCTATCAGTACCGTTGTTGAACACACTGCTGCTGGCTGCCAGACACACAGGTCTGATGTAGTCTGTGAATTTGACTGGTGAGGAGAGTCTGAGCAGAGCGATGTCGTTGTTGTTGGTGTCGCTGTCATAGTTTGGATGCAAAATGATTCTGGCAACAGTTCTGGACACTTCGTTTGGGTTTGTGCCCTGCAGGTTCTGACGACCAAGGGAAACCTGCCATCTATTTGTGTTGGTACTACGGAAAAAATGATAAATTGCCTTGATTTTCAGAAGAATGTAAACCAAACATATTTCCAAAGCATAGACTGAAATACAGAGAAATATATCCCTTATTATATTACAGTTTCTCACCTGGAGAAGCAGTGAGCAGCAGACATCACCCACTCACTGTTGATGAGGGAACCACCACAAACATGGCTGCCAAATCTCTGCAGACTAACCTGCCAGGGCCAACTTCCTGCTGGAGCATCTTCACCTCCAACTATCCGTGTGTTCAGTGGAGTGATGCCACACACTGAAAAAAATGTGCTCTAATAAGTGCTTGTTGAATTGATCTGTCAGACTGCTACACAATATCTACAAAAGGTTTCTAATTGTTTGTAGTGTGGGGCAGCACTCATGACAAACACATATTATTAAGTATTTCATAATCTGAATAATTAAATACCATGATATTTAGCTTACGTTCCTGCATGTAAAGTCTATGGCAAATGATAACAGCAGTATAAAAGCAGACAGCAAACAATAATGTGTGCCACCACATGTAGACATAATCACAGTTACACAGACTGCACCAGTTGTCATTAGGATTGTTTTTTATTTTACTACAGCCAAAACTGTGTACTGTATCATCAGAATAATTTGAAAGATGTTATAATTGCACATTTGATACATAACAGCTTCAATAAAGTATTACTGTTTGAAGCCACTATGTGGGGCTTCTGTCTGTCATTTTATTTTTCATTCTGCCACTTGGGGGCACCAAAAACAGGAAAGCTTAAAGAGTTCACGCCTTTGCTGGAAAAGTTGGCTGACCTTTTATTAATTGTACAAATTAGAAATTAGATTATATTTATCTTCCCAATTCTGTGGTAGTGGGGTTACTTACATTCAGCACTTGACATGCTGGATACTGGATCTGATGTTGTAATATCTGATCCCGCAGTAGCATCAGTAGTAGTAATAGTTATGACAGGAGGTGGCAGACCAGGACAGGTGTAGCTGCTGTCAGCATCCAGCCCACTTGAGGTGAACTGGACAAAGCCTGGCTTATCAGATGTGATATGGGAGTTGATCCAGGACGTGTAACTGGACACTCTGGAGTAGACTCCTGGCAGATTGGGCCGAGCACAGCCAAAACCAAAACTAACGATTCCAGACTGGACCCACACAGAGCCCTGCTTGTTCACCATTGGGCCTCCTGAGTCACCCTGAGGAGAAGAACAGGGAACGTCTGAGAATCTCAGAAAATCTTGAAAGCATTTGCTAATCAGCGACAAATCAAAAGAAAACAGCTACCTGACATGAGTCCTTGCCTCCTGCCAGAACACCAGCACAGATCATGTTGTCTGTGACTGTGCCGACTCCATTGAGACAGTTACACTGTCTGTTTCCCAGAACTGGCACCTCCACCTCTTGTAGAGTTTTAGGGAAGGGCAATGACACTGAGGAACCAACCAGAAAAGAAACAAATCAAACATTTTCCTACAAACTTTAGATGACATGAACACTGCACTAAAACAAAACAGCTTGTCAGCAACACAAGCAGACTCACCTCCCTCCTTGACTGCACCCCAGCCAGTGACCCAGCTATCAGTACCGTTGTTGAACACACTGCTGCTGGCTGCCAGACACACAGGTCTGATGTAGTCTGTGAATTTGACTGGTGAGGAGAGTCTGAGCAGAGCGATGTCGTTGTTGTTGGTGTCGCTGTCATAGTTTGGATGCAAAATGATTCTGGCAACAGTTCTGGACACTTCGTTTGGGTTTGTGCCCTGCAGGTTCTGACGACCAAGGGAAACCTGCCATCTATTTGTGTTGGTACTACGGAAAAAATGATAAATTGCCTTGATTTTCGGAAGAATGTAAACCAAACATATTTCCAAAGCATAGACTGAAATACAGAGAAATATATCCCTTATTATATTACAGTTTCTCACCTGGAGAAGCAGTGAGCAGCAGACATCACCCACTCACTGTTGATGAGGGAACCACCACAAACATGGCTGCCAAATCTCTGCAGACTAACCTGCCAGGGCCAACTTCCTGCTGGAGCATCTTCACCTCCAACTATCCGTGTGTTCAGTGGAGTGATGCCACACACTGAAAAAAATGTGCTCTAATAAGTGCTTGTTGAATTGATCTGTCAGACTGCTACACAATATCTACAAAAGGTTTCTAATTGTTTGTAGTGTGGGGCAGCACTCATGACAAACACATATTATTAAGTATTTCATAATCTGAATAATTAAATACCATGATATTTAGCTTACGTTCCTGCATGTAAAGTCTATGGCAAATGATAACAGCAGTATAAAAACAGACAGCAAACAATAATGTGTGCCACCACATGCAGACATAATCACAGTTACACAGACTGCACCAGTTGTCATTAGGATTGTTTTTTATTTTACTACAGCCAAAACTGTGTACTGTATCATCAGAATAATTTGAAAGATGTTATAATTGCACATTTGATACATATCAGCTTCTATAAAGTATTAGTGTTTGAAGCCACTATGTGGGGCATCTGTCTGTCATTTTATTTTTCATTCTGCCACTTGGGGGCACCAAAAACAGGAAAGCTTAAAGAGTTCACGCCTTTGTTGGAAAAGTTGGCTGACTTTTTATTAATTGTACAAATTAGAAGTTAGATTACATTTATCTTCCCAATTCTGTGGTAGTGGGGTTACTTACATTCAGCACTTGACATGCTGGATACTGGATCTGATGTTGTAATATCTGATCCCGCAGTAGCATCAGTAGTAGTAATAGTTATGACAGGAGGTGGCAGACCAGGACAGGTGTAGCTGCTGTCAGCATCCAGCCCACTTGAGGTGAACTGGACAAAGCCTGGCTTATCAGATGTGATATGGGAGTTGATCCAGGACGTGTAACTGGACACTCTGGAGTAGACTCCTGGCAGATTGGGCCGAGCACAGCCAAAACCAAAACTAACGATTCCAGACTGGACCCACACAGAGCCCTGCTTGTTCACCATTGGGCCTCCTGAGTCACCCTGAGGAGAAGAACAGGGAACGTCTGAGAATCTCAGAAAATCTTGAAAGCATTTGCTAATCAGCGACAAATCAAAAGAAAACAGCTACCTGACATGAGTCCTTGCCTCCTGCCAGAACACCAGCACAGATCATGTTGTCTGTGACTGTGCCGACTCCATTGAGACAGTTACACTGTCTGTTTCCCAGAACTGGCACCTCCACCTCTTGTAGAGTTTTAGGGAAGGGCAATGACACTGAGGAACCAACCAGAAAAGAAACAAATCAAACATTTTCCTACAAACTTTAGATGACATGAACACTGCACTAAAACAAAACAGCTTGTCAGCAACACAAGCAGACTCACCTCCCTCCTTGACTGCACCCCAGCCAGTGACCCAGCTATCAGTACCGTTGTTGAACACACTGCTGCTGGCTGCCAGACACACAGGTCTGATGTAGTCTGTGAATTTGACTGGTGAGGAGAGTCTGAGCAAAGCGATGTCGTTGTTGTTGGTGTTGCTGTCATAGTTTGGATGCAAAATGATTCTGGCAACAGTTCTGGACACTTCGTTTGGGTTTGTGCCCTGCAGGTTCTGACGACCAAGGGAAACCTGCCATCTATTTGTGTTGGTACTACGGAAAAAATGATAAATTGCCTTGATTTTCGGAAGAATGTAAACCAAACATATTTCCAAAGCATAGACTGAAATACAGAGAAATATATATCTTATTATATTACAGTTTCTCACCTGGAGAAACAGTGAGCAGCAGACATCACCCACTCACTGTTGATGAGGGAACCACCACAAACATGGCTGCCAAATCTCTGCAGACTAACCTGCCAGGGCCAACTTCCTGCTGGAGCATCTTCACCTCCAACTATCCGTGTGTTCAGTGGAGTGATGCCACACACTGAAAAAAATGTGCTCTAATAAGTGCTTGTTGAATTGATCTGTCAGACTGCTACACAAGATCTACAAAAGGTTTCTAATTGTTTGTAGTGTGGGGCAGCACTCATGACAAACACATATTATTAAGTATTTCATAATCTGAATAATTAAATACCATGATATTTAGCTTACGTTCCTGCATGTAAAGTCTATGGCAAATGATAACAGCAGTATAAAAACAGACAGCAAACAATAATGTGTGCCACCACATGCAGACATAATCACAGTTACACAGACTGCACCAGTTGTCATTAGGATTGTTTTTTATTTTACTACAGCCAAAACTGTGTACTGTATCATCAGAATAATTTGAAAGATGTTATAATTGCACATTTGATACATATCAGCTTCTATAAAGTATTAGTGTTTGAAGCCACTATGTGGGGCATCTGTCTGTCATTTTATTTTTCATTCTGCCACTTGGGGGCACCAAAAACAGGAAAGCTTAAAGAGTTCACGCCTTTGTTGGAAAAGTTGGCTGACTTTTTATTAATTGTACAAATTAGAAGTTAGACTACATCTATCTTCCCAATTCTGTGGTAGTGGGGTTACTTACATTCAGCACTTGACATGCTGGATACTGGATCTGATGTTGTAATATCTGATCCCGCAGTAGCATCAGTAGTAGTAATAGTTATGACAGGAGGTGGCAGACCAGGACAGGTGTAGCTGCTGTCAGCATCCAGCCCACTTGAGGTGAACTGGACAAAGCCTGGCTTATCAGATGTGATATGGGAGTTGATCCAGGACGTGTAACTGGACACTCTGGAGTAGACTCCTGGCAGATTGGGCCGAGCACAGCCAAAACCAAAACTAACGATTCCAGACTGGACCCACACAGAGCCCTGCTTGTTCACCATTGGGCCTCCTGAGTCACCCTGAGGAGAAGAACAGGGAACGTCTGAGAATCTCAGAAAATCTTGAAAGCATTTGCTAATCAGCGACAAATCAAAAGAAAACAGCTACCTGACATGAGTCCTTGCCTCCTGCCAGAACACCAGCACAGATCATGTTGTCTGTGACTGTGCCGACTCCATTGAGACAGTTACACTGTCTGTTTCCCAGAACTGGCACCTCCACCTCTTGTAGAGTTTTAGGGAAGGGCAATGACACTGAGGAACCAACCAGAAAAGAAACAAATCAAACATTTTCCTACAAACTTTAGATGACATGAACACTGCACTAAAACAAAACAGCTTGTCAGCAACACAAGCAGACTCACCTCCCTCCTTGACTGCACCCCAGCCAGTGACCCAGCTATCAGTACCGTTGTTGAACACACTGCTGCTGGCTGCCAGACACACAGGTCTGATGTAGTCTGTGAATTTGACTGGTGAGGAGAGTCTGAGCAAAGCGATGTCGTTGTTGTTGGTGTCGCTGTCATAGTTTGGATGCAAAATGATTCTGGCAACAGTTCTGGACACTTCGTTTGGGTTTGTGCCCTGCAGGTTCTGACGACCAAGGGAAACCTGCCATCTATTTGTGTTGGTACTACGGAAAAAATGATAAATTGCCTTGATTTTCGGAAGAATGTAAACCAAACATATTTCCAAAGCATAGACTGAAATACAGAGAAATATATCCCTTATTATATTACAGTTTCTCACCTGGAGAAGCAGTGAGCAGCAGACATCACCCACTCACTGTTGATGAGGGAACCACCACAAACATGGCTGCCAAATCTCTGCAGACTAACCTGCCAGGGCCAACTTCCTGCTGGAGCATCTTCACCTCCAACTATCCGTGTGTTCAGTGGAGTGATGCCACACACTGAAAAAAATGTGCTCTAATAAGTGCTTGTTGAATTGATCTGTCAGACTGCTACACAATATCTACAAAAGGTTTCTAATTGTTTGTAGTGTGGGGCAGCACTCATGACAAACACATATTATTAAGTATTTCATAATCTGAATAATTAAATACCATGATATTTAGCTTACGTTCCTGCATGTAAAGTCTATGGCAAATGATAACAGCAGTATAAAAGCAGACAGCAAACAATAATGTGTGCCACCACATGCAGACATAATCACAGTTACACAGACTGCACCAGTTGTCATTAGGATTGTTTTTTATTTTACTACAGCCAAAACTGTGTACTGTATCATCAGAATAATTTGAAAGATGTTATAATTGCACATTTGATACATATCAGCTTCTATAAAGTATTAGTGTTTGAAGCCACTATGTGGGGCATCTGTCTGTCATTTTATTTTTCATTCTGCCACTTGGGGGCACCAAAAACAGGAAAGCTTAAAGAGTTCACGCCTTTGTTGGAAAAGTTGGCTGACTTTTTATTAATTGTACAAATTAGAAGTTAGACTACATCTATCTTCCCAATTCTGTGGTAGTGGGGTTACTTACATTCAGCACTTGACATGCTGGATACTGGATCTGATGTTGTAATATCTGATCCCGCAGTAGCATCAGTAGTAGTAATAGTTATGACAGGAGGTGGCAGACCAGGACAGGTGTAGCTGCTGTCAGCATCCAGCCCACTTGAGGTGAACTGGACAAAGCCTGGCTTATCAGATGTGATATGGGAGTTGATCCAGGACGTGTAACTGGACACTCTGGAGTAGACTCCTGGCAGATTGGGCCGAGCACAGCCAAAACCAAAACTAACGATTCCAGACTGGACCCACACAGAGCCCTGCTTGTTCACCATTGGGCCTCCTGAGTCACCCTGAGGAGAAGAACAGGGAACGTCTGAGAATCTCAGAAAATCTTGAAAGCATTTGCTAATCAGCGACAAATCAAAAGAAAACAGCTACCTGACATGAGTCCTTGCCTCCTGCCAGAACACCAGCACAGATCATGTTGTCTGTGACTGTGCCGACTCCATTGAGACAGTTACACTGTCTGTTTCCCAGAACTGGCACCTCCACCTCTTGTAGAGTTTTAGGGAAGGGCAATGACACTGAGGAACCAACCAGAAAAGAAACAAATCAAACATTTTCCTACAAACTTTAGATGACATGAACACTGCACTAAAACAAAACAGCTTGTCAGCAACACAAGCAGACTCACCTCCCTCCTTGACTGCACCCCAGCCAGTGACCCAGCTATCAGTACCGTTGTTGAACACACTGCTGCTGGCTGCCAGACACACAGGTCTGATGTAGTCTGTGAATTTGACTGGTGAGGAGAGTCTGAGCAAAGCGATGTCGTTATTGTTGGTGTCGCTGTCATAGTTTGGATGCAAAATGATTCTGGCAACAGTTCTGGACACTTCGTTTGGGTTTGTGCCCTGCAGGTTCTGACGACCAAGGGAAACCTGCCATCTATTTGTGTTGGTACTACGGAAAAAATGATAAATTGCCTTGATTTTCGGAAGAATGTAAACCAAACATATTTCCAAAGCATAGACTGAAATACAGAGAAATATATCCCTTATTATATTACAGTTTCTCACCTGGAGAAGCAGTGAGCAGCAGACATCACCCACTCACTGTTGATGAGGGAACCACCACAAACATGGCTGCCAAATCTCTGCAGACTAACCTGCCAGGGCCAACTTCCTGCTGGAGCATCTTCACCTCCAACTATCCGTGTGTTCAGTGGAGTGATGCCACACACTGAAAAAAATGTGCTCTAATAAGTGCTTGTTGAATTGATCTGTCAGACTGCTACACAATATCTACAAAAGGTTTCTAATTGTTTGTAGTGTGGGGCAGCACTCATGACAAACACATATTATTAAGTATTTCATAATCTGAATAATTAAATACCATGATATTTAGCTTACGTTCCTGCATGTAAAGTCTATGGCAAATGATAACAGCAGTATAAAAGCAGACAGCAAACAATAATGTGTGCCACCACATGCAGACATAATCACAGTTACACAGACTGCACCAGTTGTCATTAGGATTGTTTTTTATTTTACTACAGCCAAAACTGTGTACTGTATCATCAGAATAATTTGAAAGATGTTATAATTGCACATTTGATACATATCAGCTTCTATAAAGTATTAGTGTTTGAAGCCACTATGTGGGGCATCTGTCTGTCATTTTATTTTTCATTCTGCCACTTGGGGGCACCAAAAACAGGAAAGCTTAAAGAGTTCACGCCTTTGTTGGAAAAGTTGGCTGACTTTTTATTAATTGTACAAATTAGAAGTTAGACTACATCTATCTTCCCAATTCTGTGGTAGTGGGGTTACTTACATTCAGCACTTGACATGCTGGATACTGGATCTGATGTTGTAATATCTGATCCCGCAGTAGCATCAGTAGTAGTAATAGTTATGACAGGAGGTGGCAGACCAGGACAGGTGTAGCTGCTGTCAGCATCCAGCCCACTTGAGGTGAACTGGACAAAGCCTGGCTTATCAGATGTGATATGGGAGTTGATCCAGGACGTGTAACTGGACACTCTGGAGTAGACTCCTGGCAGATTGGGCCGAGCACAGCCAAAACCAAAACTAACGATTCCAGACTGGACCCACACAGAGCCCTGCTTGTTCACCATTGGGCCTCCTGAGTCACCCTGAGGAGAAGAACAGGGAACGTCTGAGAATCTCAGAAAATCTTGAAAGCATTTGCTAATCAGCGACAAATCAAAAGAAAACAGCTACCTGACATGAGTCCTTGCCTCCTGCCAGAACACCAGCACAGATCATGTTGTCTGTGACTGTGCCGACTCCATTGAGACAGTTACACTGTCTGTTTCCCAGAACTGGCACCTCCACCTCTTGTAGAGTTTTAGGGAAGGGCAATGACACTGAGGAACCAACCAGAAAAGAAACAAATCAAACATTTTCCTACAAACTTTAGATGACATGAACACTGCACTAAAACAAAACAGCTTGTCAGCAACACAAGCAGACTCACCTCCCTCCTTGACTGCACCCCAGCCAGTGACCCAGCTATCAGTACCGTTGTTGAACACACTGCTGCTGGCTGCCAGACACACAGGTCTGATGTAGTCTGTGAATTTGACTGGTGAGGAGAGTCTGAGCAAAGCGATGTCGTTGTTGTTGGTGTCGCTGTCATAGTTTGGATGCAAAATGATTCTGGCAACAGTTCTGGACACTTCGTTTGGGTTTGTGCCCTGCAGGTTCTGACGACCAAGGGAAACCTGCCATCTATTTGTGTTGGTACTACGGAAAAAATGATAAATTGCCTTGATTTTCGGAAGAATGTAAACCAAACATATTTCCAAAGCATAGACTGAAATACAGAGAAATATATCCCTTATTATATTACAGTTTCTCACCTGGAGAAGCAGTGAGCAGCAGACATCACCCACTCACTGTTGATGAGGGAACCACCACAAACATGGCTGCCAAATCTCTGCAGACTAACCTGCCAGGGCCAACTTCCTGCTGGAGCATCTTCACCTCCAACTATCCGTGTGTTCAGTGGAGTGATGCCACACACTGAAAAAAATGTGCTCTAATAAGTGCTTGTTGAATTGATCTGTCAGACTGCTACACAATATCTACAAAAGGTTTCTAATTGTTTGTAGTGTGGGGCAGCACTCATGACAAACACATATTATTAAGTATTTCATAATCTGAATAATTAAATACCATGATATTTAGCTTACGTTCCTGCATGTAAAGTCTATGGCAAATGATAACAGCAGTATAAAAACAGACAGCAAACAATAATGTGTGCCACCACATGCAGACATAATCACAGTTACACAGACTGCACCAGTTGTCATTAGGATTGTTTTTTATTTTACTACAGCCAAAACTGTGTACTGTATCATCAGAATAATTTGAAAGATGTTATAATTGCACATTTGATACATATCAGCTTCTATAAAGTATTAGTGTTTGAAGCCACTATGTGGGGCATCTGTCTGTCATTTTATTTTTCATTCTGCCACTTGAGGGCACCAAAAACAGGAAAGCTTAAAGAGTTCACGCCTTTGTTGGAAAAGTTGGCTGACTTTTTATTAATTGTACAAATTAGAAGTTAGATTACATTTATCTTCCCAATTCTGTGGTAGTGGGGTTACTTACATTCAGCACTTGACATGCTGGATACTGGATCTGATGTTGTAATATCTGATCCCGCAGTAGCATCAGTAGTAGTAATAGTTATGACAGGAGGTGGCAGACCAGGACAGGTGTAGCTGCTGTCAGCATCCAGCCCACTTGAGGTGAACTGGACAAAGCCTGGCTTATCAGATGTGATATGGGAGTTGATCCAGGACGTGTAACTGGACACTCTGGAGTAGACTCCTGGCAGATTGGGCCGAGCACAGCCAAAACCAAAACTAACGATTCCAGACTGGACCCACACAGAGCCCTGCTTGTTCACCATTGGGCCTCCTGAGTCACCCTGAGGAGAAGAACAGGGAACGTCTGAGAATCTCAGAAAATCTCGAAAGCATTTGCTAATCAGCGACAAATCAAAAGAAAACAGCTACCTGACATGAGTCCTTGCCTCCTGCCAGAACACCAGCACAGATCATGTTGTCTGTGACTGTGCCGACTCCATTGAGACAGTTACACTGTCTGTTTCCCAGAACTGGCACCTCCACCTCTTGTAGAGTTTTAGGGAAGGGCAATGACACTGAGGAACCAACCAGAAAAGAAACAAATCAAACATTTTCCTACAAACTTTAGATGACATGAACACTGCACTAAAACAAAACAGCTTGTCAGCAACACAAGCAGACTCACCTCCCTCCTTGACTGCACCCCAGCCAGTGACCCAGCTATCAGTACCGTTGTTGAACACACTGCTGCTGGCTGCCAGACACACAGGTCTGATGTAGTCTGTGAATTTGACTGGTGAGGAGAGTCTGAGCAGAGCGATGTCGTTGTTGTTGGTGTCGCTGTCATAGTTTGGATGCAAAATGATTCTGGCAACAGTTCTGGACACTTCGTTTGGGTTTGTGCCCTGCAGGTTCTGACGACCAAGGGAAACCTGCCATCTATTTGTGTTGGTACTACGGAAAAAATGATAAATTGCCTTGATTTTCGGAAGAATGTAAACCAAACATATTTCCAAAGCATAGACTGAAATACAGAGAAATATATCCCTTATTATATTACAGTTTCTCACCTGGAGAAGCAGTGAGCAGCAGACATCACCCACTCACTGTTGATGAGGGAACCACCACAAACATGGCTGCCAAATCTCTGCAGACTAACCTGCCAGGGCCAACTTCCTGCTGGAGCATCTTCACCTCCAACTATCCGTGTGTTCAGTGGAGTGATGCCACACACTGAAAAAAATGTGCTCTAATAAGTGCTTGTTGAATTGATCTGTCAGACTGCTACACAATATCTACAAAAGGTTTCTAATTGTTTGTAGTGTGGGACAGCACTCATGACAAACACATATTATTAAGTATTTCATTATCTGAATAATTAAATACCATGATATTTAGCTTACGTTCCTGCATGTAAAGTCTATGGCAAATGATAACAGCAGTATAAAAGCAGACAGCAAACAATAATGTGTGCCACCACATGCAGACATAATCACAGTTACACAGACTGCACCAGTTGTCATTAGGATTGTTTTTTATTTTACTACAGCCAAAACTGTGTACTGTATCATCAGAATAATTTGAAAGATGTTATAATTGCACATTTCATACATATCAGCTTCTATAAAGTATTAGTGTTTGAAGCCACTATGTGGGGCATCTGTCTGTCATTTTATTTTTCATTCTGCCACTTGGGGGCACCAAAAACAGGAAAGCTTAAAGAGTTCACGCCTTTGTTGGAAAAGTTGGCTGACTTTTTATTAATTGTACAAATTAGAAGTTAGATTACATTTATCTTCCCAATTCTGTGGTAGTGGGGTTACTTACATTCAGCACTTGACATGCTGGATACTGGATCTGATGTTGTAATATCTGATCCCGCAGTAGCATCAGTAGTAGTAATAGTTATGACAGGAGGTGGCAGACCAGGACAGGTGTAGCTGCTGTCAGCATCCAGCCCACTTGAGGTGAACTGGACAAAGCCTGGCTTATCAGATGTGATATGGGAGTTGATCCAGGACGTGTAACTGGACACTCTGGAGTAGACTCCTGGCAGATTGGGCCGAGCACAGCCAAAACCAAAACTAACGATTCCAGACTGGACCCACACAGAGCCCTGCTTGTTCACCATTGGGCCTCCTGAGTCACCCTGAGGAGAAGAACAGGGAACGTCTGAGAATCTCAGAAAATCTCGAAAGCATTTGCTAATCAGCGACAAATCAAAAGAAAACAGCTACCTGACATGAGTCCTTGCCTCCTGCCAGAACACCAGCACAGATCATGTTGTCTGTGACTGTGCCGACTCCATTGAGACAGTTACACTGTCTGTTTCCCAGAACTGGCACCTCCACCTCTTGTAGAGTTTTAGGGAAAGGCAATGACACTGAGGAACCAACCAGAAAAGAAACAAATCAAACATTTTCCTACAAACTTTAGATGACATGAACACTGCACTAAAACAAAACAGCTTGTCAGCAACACAAGCAGACTCACCTCCCTCCTTGCCTGCACCCCAGCCAGTGACCCAGCTATCAGTACCGTTGTTGAACACACTGCTGCTGGCTGCCAGACACACAGGTCTGATGTAGTCTGTGAATTTGACTGGTGAGGAGAGTCTGAGCAGAGCGATGTCGTTGTTGTTGGTGTCGCTGTCATAGTTTGGATGCAAAATGATTCTGGCAACAGTTCTGGACACTTCGTTTGGGTTTGTGCCCTGCAGGTTCTGACGACCAAGGGAAACCTGCCATCTATTTGTGTTGGTACTACGGAAAAAATGATAAATTGCCTTGATTTTCGGAAGAATGTAAACCAAACATATTTCCGAAGCATAGACTGAAATACAGAGAAATATATCCCTTATTATATTACAGTTTCTCACCTGGAGAAGCAGTGAGCAGCAGACATCACCCACTCACTGTTGATGAGGGAACCACCACAAACATGGCTGCCAAATCTCTGCAGACTAACCTGCCAGGGCCAACTTCCTGCTGGAGCATCTTCACCTCCAACTATCCGTGTGTTCAGTGGAGTGATGCCACACACTGAAAAAAATGTGCTCTAATAAGTGCTTGTTGAATTGATCTGTCAGACTGCTACACAATATCTACAAAAGGTTTCTAATTGTTTGTAGTGTGGGGCAGCACTCATGACAAACACATATTATTAAGTATTTCATAATCTGACTAATTAAATACCATGATATTTAGCTTACGTTCCTGCATGTAAAGTCTATGGCAAATGATAACAGCAGTATAAAAACAGACAGCAAACAATAATGTGTGCCACCACATGCAGACATAATCACAGTTACACAGACTGCACCAGTTGTCATTAGGATTGTTTTTTATTTTACTACAGCCAAAACTGTGTACTGTATCATCAGAATAATTTGAAAGATGTTATAATTGCACATTTCATACATATCAGCTTCTATAAAGTATTAGTGTTTGAAGCCACTATGTGGGGCATCTGTCTGTCATTTTATTTTTCATTCTGCCACTTGGGGGCACCAAAAACAGGAAAGCTTAAAGAGTTCACGCCTTTGTTGGAAAAGTTGGCTGACTTTTTATTAATTGTACAAATTAGAAGTTAGATTACATTTATCTTCCCAATTCTGTGGTAGTGGGGTTACTTACATTCAGCACTTGACATGCTGGATACTGGATCTGATGTTGTAATATCTGATCCCGCAGTAGCATCAGTAGTAGTAATAGTTATGACAGGAGGTGGCAGACCAGGACAGGTGTAGCTGCTGTCAGCATCCAGCCCACTTGAGGTGAACTGGACAAAGCCTGGCTTATCAGATGTGATATGGGAGTTGATCCAGGACGTGTAACTGGACACTCTGGAGTAGACTCCTGGCAGATTGGGCCGAGCACAGCCAAAACCAAAACTAACGATTCCAGACTGGACCCACACAGAGCCCTGCTTGTTCACCATTGGGCCTCCTGAGTCACCCTGAGGAGAAGAACAGGGAACGTCTGAGAATCTCAGAAAATCTCGAAAGCATTTGCTAATCAGCGACAAATCAAAAGAAAACAGCTACCTGACATGAGTCCTTGCCTCCTGCCAGAACACCAGCACAGATCATGTTGTCTGTGACTGTGCCGACTCCATTGAGACAGTTACACTGTCTGTTTCCCAGAACTGGCACCTCCACCTCTTGTAGAGTTTTAGGGAAGGGCAATGACACTGAGGAACCAACCAGAAAAGAAACAAATCAAACATTTTCCTACAAACTTTAGATGACATGAACACTGCACTAAAACAAAACAGCTTGTCAGCAACACAAGCAGACTCACCTCCCTCCTTGACTGCACCCCAGCCAGTGACCCAGCTATCAGTACCGTTGTTGAACACACTGCTGCTGGCTGCCAGACACACAGGTCTGATGTAGTCTGTGAATTTGACTGGTGAGGAGAGTCTGAGCAGAGCGATGTCGTTGTTGTTGGTGTCGCTGTCATAGTTTGGATGCAAAATGATTCTGGCAACAGTTCTGGACACTTCGTTTGGGTTTGTGCCCTGCAGGTTCTGACGACCAAGGGAAACCTGCCATCTATTTGTGTTGGTACTACGGAAAAAATGATAAATTGCCTTGATTTTCGGAAGAATGTAAACCAAACATATTTCCAAAGCATAGACTGAAATACAGAGAAATATATCCCTTATTATATTACAGTTTCTCACCTGGAGAAGCAGTGAGCAGCAGACATCACCCACTCACTGTTGATGAGGGAACCACCACAAACATGGCTGCCAAATCTCTGCAGACTAACCTGCCAGGGCCAACTTCCTGCTGGAGCATCTTCACCTCCAACTATCCGTGTGTTCAGTGGAGTGATGCCACACACTGAAAAAAATGTGCTCTAATAAGTGCTTGTTGAATTGATCTGTCAGACTGCTACACAATATCTACAAAAGGTTTCTAATTGTTTGTAGTGTGGGACAGCACTCATGACAAACACATATTATTAAGTATTTCATTATCTGAATAATTAAATACCATGATATTTAGCTTA
This sequence comes from Scomber japonicus, assembly GCF_027409825.1. Taxonomy (NCBI): domain Eukaryota; kingdom Metazoa; phylum Chordata; class Actinopteri; order Scombriformes; family Scombridae; genus Scomber; species Scomber japonicus. The sequence goes on from NC_070597.1 coordinate 16,018,990, forward strand.
CGTTCCTGCATGTAAAGTCTATGGCAAATGATAACAGCAGTATAAAAACAGACAGCAAACAATAATGTGTGCCACCACATGCAGACATAATCACAGTTACACAGACTACACCAGTTGTCATTAGGATTGTTTTTCATTTTACTACAGCCAAAACTGTGTACTGTATCATCAGAATAATTTGAAAGATGTTATAATTGCACATTTGATACATATCAGCTTCTATAAAATATTAGTGTTTGAAGCCACTATGTGGGGCATCTGTCTGTCATTTTATTTTTCATTCTGCCACTTGGGGGCACCAAAAACAGGAAAGCTTAAAGAGTTCACGCCTTTGTTGGAAAAGTTGGCTGACTTTTTATTAATTGTACAAATTAGAAGTTAGATTACATTTATCTTCCCAATTCTGTGGTAGTGGGGTTACTTACATTCAGCACTTGACATGCTGGATACTGGATCTGATGTTGTAATATCTGATCCCGCAGTAGCATCAGTAGTAGTAATAGTTATGACAGGAGGTGGCAGACCAGGACAGGTGTAGCTGCTGTCAGCATCCAGCCCACTTGAGGTGAACTGGACAAAGCCTGGCTTATCAGATGTGATATGGGAGTTGATCCAGGACGTGTAACTGGACACTCTGGAGTAGACTCCTGGCAGATTGGGCCGAGCACAGCCAAAACCAAAACTAACGATTCCAGACTGGACCCACACAGAGCCCTGCTTGTTCACCATTGGGCCTCCTGAGTCACCCTGAGGAGAAGAACAGGGAACGTCTGAGAATCTCAGAAAATCTTGAAAGCATTTGCTAATCAGCGACAAATCAAAAGAAAACAGCTACCTGACATGAGTCCTTGCCTCCTGCCAGAACACCAGCACAGATCATGTTGTCTGTGACTGTGCCGACTCCATTGAGACAGTTACACTGTCTGTTTCCCAGAACTGGCACCTCCACCTCTTGTAGAGTTTTAGGGAAGGGCAATGACACTGAGGAACCAACCAGAAAAGAAACAAATCAAACATTTTCCTACAAACTTTAGATGACATGAACACTGCACTAAAACAAAACAGCTTGTCAGCAACACAAGCAGACTCACCTCCCTCCTTGACTGCACCCCAGCCAGTGACCCAGCTATCAGTACCGTTGTTGAACACACTGCTGCTGGCTGCCAGACACACAGGTCTGATGTAGTCTGTGAATTTGACTGGTGAGGAGAGTCTGAGCAGAGCGATGTCGTTGTTGTTGGTGTCGCTGTCATAGTTTGGATGCAAAATGATTCTGGCAACAGTTCTGGACACTTCGTTTGGGTTTGTGCCCTGCAGGTTCTGACGACCAAGGGAAACCTGCCATCTATTTGTGTTGGTACTACGGAAAAAATGATAAATTGCCTTGATTTTCGGAAGAATGTAAACCAAACATATTTCCAAAGCATAGACTGAAATACAGAGAAATATATCCCTTATTATATTACAGTTTCTCACCTGGAGAAGCAGTGAGCAGCAGACATCACCCACTCACTGTTGATGAGGGAACCACCACAAACATGGCTGCCAAATCTCTGCAGACTAACCTGCCAGGGCCAACTTCCTGCTGGAGCATCTTCACCTCCAACTATCCGTGTGTTCAGTGGAGTGATGCCACACACTGAAAAAAATGTGCTCTAATAAGTGCTTGTTGAATTGATCTGTCAGACTGCTACACAATATCTACAAAAGGTTTCTAATTGTTTGTAGTGTGGGACAGCACTCATGACAAACACATATTATTAAGTATTTCATTATCTGAATAATTAAATACCATGATATTTAGCTTACGATCCTGCATGTAAAGTCTATGGCAAATGATAACAGCAGTATAAAAACAGACAGCAAACAATAATGTGTGCCACCACATGCAGACATAATCACAGTTACACAGACTACACCAGTTGTCATTAGGATTGTTTTTCATTTTACTACAGCCAAAACTGTGTACTGTATCATCAGAATAATTTGAAAGATGTTATAATTGCACATTTGATACATATCAGCTTCTATAAAGTATTAGTGTTTGAAGCCACTATGTGGGGCATCTGTCTGTCATTTTATTTTTCATTCTGCCACTTGGGGGCACCAAAAACAGGAAAGCTTAAAGAGTTCACGCCTTTGTTGGAAAAGTTGGCTGACTTTTTATTAATTGTACAAATTAGAAGTTAGATTACATTTATCTTCCCAATTCTGTGGTAGTGGGGTTACTTACATTCAGCACTTGACATGCTGGATACTGGATCTGATGTTGTAATATCTGATCCCGCAGTAGCATCAGTAGTAGTAATAGTTATGACAGGAGGTGGCAGACCAGGACAGGTGTAGCTGCTGTCAGCATCCAGCCCACTTGAGGTGAACTGGACAAAGCCTGGCTTATCAGATGTGATATGGGAGTTGATCCAGGACGTGTAACTGGACACTCTGGAGTAGACTCCTGGCAGATTGGGCCGAGCACAGCCAAAACCAAAACTAACGATTCCAGACTGGACCCACACAGAGCCCTGCTTGTTCACCATTGGGCCTCCTGAGTCACCCTGAGGAGAAGAACAGGGAACGTCTGAGAATCTCAGAAAATCTTGAAAGCATTTGCTAATCAGCGACAAATCAAAAGAAAACAGCTACCTGACATGAGTCCTTGCCTCCTGCCAGAACACCAGCACAGATCATGTTGTCTGTGACTGTGCCGACTCCATTGAGACAGTTACACTGTCTGTTTCCCAGAACTGGCACCTCCACCTCTTGTAGAGTTTTAGGGAAGGGCAATGACACTGAGGAACCAACCAGAAAAGAAACAAATCAAACATTTTCCTACAAACTTTAGATGACATGAACACTGCACTAAAACAAAACAGCTTGTCAGCAACACAAGCAGACTCACCTCCCTCCTTGACTGCACCCCAGCCAGTGACCCAGCTATCAGTACCGTTGTTGAACACACTGCTGCTGGCTGCCAGACACACAGGTCTGATGTAGTCTGTGAATTTGACTGGTGAGGAGAGTCTGAGCAGAGCGATGTCGTTGTTGTTGGTGTCGCTGTCATAGTTTGGATGCAAAATGATTCTGGCAACAGTTCTGGACACTTCGTTTGGGTTTGTGCCCTGCAGGTTCTGACGACCAAGGGAAACCTGCCATCTATTTGTGTTGGTACTACGGAAAAAATGATAAATTGCATTGATTTTCGGAAGAATGTAAACCAAACATATTTCCAAAGCATAGACTGAAATACAGAGAAATATATCCCTTATTATATTACAGTTTCTCACCTGGAGAAGCAGTGAGCAGCAGACATCACCCACTCACTGTTGATGAGGGAACCACCACAAACATGGCTGCCAAATCTCTGCAGACTAACCTGCCAGGGCCAACTTCCTGCTGGAGCATCTTCACCTCCAACTATCCGTGTGTTCAGTGGAGTGATGCCACACACTGAAAAAAATGTGCTCTAATAAGTGCTTGTTGAATTGATCTGTCAGACTGCTACACAATATCTACAAAAGGTTTCTAATTGTTTGTAGTGTGGGGCAGCACTCATGACAACACATATTATTAAGTATTTCATAATCTGACTAATTAAATACCATGATATTTAGCTTACGTTCCTGCATGTAAAGTCTATGGCAAATGATAACAGCAGTATAAAAACAGACAGCAAACAATAATGTGTGCCACCACGTGCAGACATAATCACAGTTACACAGACTGCACCAGTTGTCATTAGGATTGTTTTTTATTTTACTACAGCCAAAACTGTGTACTGTATCATCAGAATAATTTGAAAGATGTTATAATTGCACATTTGATACATATCAGCTTCTATAAAGTATTAGTGTTTGAAGCCACTATGTGGGGCATCTGTCTGTCATTTTATTTTTCATTCTGCCACTTGGGGGCACCAAAAACAGGAAAGCTTAAAGAGTTCACGCCTTTGTTGGAAAAGTTGGCTGACTTTTTATTATTTGTACAAATTAGAAGTTAGATTACATTTATCTTCCCAATTCTGTGGTAGTGGGGTTACTTACATTCAGCACTTGACATGCTGGATACTGGATCTGATGTTGTAATATCTGATCCCGCAGTAGCATCAGTAGTAGTAATAGTTATGACAGGAGGTGGCAGACCAGGACAGGTGTAGCTGCTGTCAGCATCCAGCCCACTTGAGGTGAACTGGACAAAGCCTGGCTTATCAGATGTGATATGGGAGTTGATCCAGGACGTGTAACTGGACACTCTGGAGTAGACTCCTGGCAGATTGGGCCGAGCACAGCCAAAACCAAAACTAACGATTCCAGACTGGACCCACACAGAGCCCTGCTTGTTCACCATTGGGCCTCCTGAGTCACCCTGAGGAGAAGAACAGGGAACGTCTGAGAATCTCAGAAAATCTCGAAAGCATTTGCTAATCAGCGACAAATCAAAAGAAAACAGCTACCTGACATGAGTCCTTGCCTCCTGCCAGAACACCAGCACAGATCATGTTGTCTGTGACTGTGCCGACTCCATTGAGACAGTTACACTGTCTGTTTCCCAGAACTGGCACCTCCACCTCTTGTAGAGTTTTAGGGAAGGGCAATGACACTGAGGAACCAACCAGAAAAGAAACAAATCAAACATTTTCCTACAAACTTTAGATGACATGAACACTGCACTAAAACAAAACAGCTTGTCAGCAACACAAGCAGACTCACCTCCCTCCTTGACTGCACCCCAGCCAGTGACCCAGCTATCAGTACCGTTGTTGAACACACTGCTGCTGGCTGCCAGACACACAGGTCTGATGTAGTCTGTGAATTTGACTGGTGAGGAGAGTCTGAGCAGAGCGATGTCGTTGTTGTTGGTGTCGCTGTCATAGTTTGGATGCAAAATGATTCTGGCAACAGTTCTGGACACTTCGTTTGGGTTTGTGCCCTGCAGGTTCTGACGACCAAGGGAAACCTGCCATCTATTTGTGTTGGTACTACAGAAAAAATGTCAGAATGCATTGATCTTAACAAGAATAGTGGTTAAATATGGCCTGAAATATAGGGAAATAATGATGTACTCGTGTAGTATCTTTGATTGTTTGGATTGGGCCATTAAATTGACCATTCATAGATCTGCTTCAGTGCGTAGACAAATGAATACCGTTGTTGTGATGTGTAAATGAGTATATATTCCAACAACATGAAAGAAAATAACAGTAATAGTATATCTTGTGAATCTAATGTTGTCTGTGAATTTATCTGCTGAGAAGAGTCTGAGCAGACTGATATTGTTTTTATTGGTGTTGTTGTCATATTATTGCCTTGCTGTTTTTGTCAACCTAACTGAATGATCAAACCTGGTTCGTTTGAGATTAAAGTAAAATATGAAATACAAATAGTAAAATGCACAGTGCACTGTTTTTGAAAAAATTTCAAGTATTGCTTTCATAGACAAATATTAGTCAATCTCAATCAATCATGATTGATTGATTTCAGCAATACTGAGATTAGGCCTGTGTCACCCACCTGGAGAAGCAGTGAGCAGCAGACATCACCCACTCACTGTTGATGAG